>NC_064638.1:221318357-221621388 GCF_023864345.2 Schistocerca serialis cubense
AACCATCCTTTGTTTTCATATTGTTCTCTACTGAGTAGTTTAAGCTGTGTAGCCATTCTCAAGTTTGGAGTATAGCCCATTGAGCGAAAATAACTGAGTATCGCTGTTACAGTTCAGTACTACATTACTTTTCCCAACCACGCTTTGCTTCTAAAATAGTGTGATATAGACAAGTATGCTGACTGTAACCCAAGTATGTGCATTTAACCGGTCATATTTTGAGAGATGTCGTATTACTTAGTCGACTGAACAGACAATGGTTTCTCTATGTCATGTACTTTCATTGTATTGTATGTGATACGTATTGCAGCACACGATAATGGCTGCACAGAAGCAATTACGTAGTAGTGAACAGAATGAAATAATAGGATTGTTAAAACCTAATACTAAGAGCCAGTGCGGCACACTGATATCATTCAAGAAATTACTTATTTACAAATTATCCAGTCGTTTAAAACTGATTACGCAAAACCATTTTTTTAAATGTTGAATGCCTTCCATTCGTGAATGACAAACGGATGATGATTCTAACTGAAACAAAATTGAATGAGTGTATCGATTCATGCCGTCTTCGTTTCTGTACTTCCTTATGTCTCCCGGTAAGTTGACGCACTTGATTGACAGTGGCTAAAGAAACACATCTTCGAGGCGCAACTGTTTCGAGACCAAAAGGACGCTCTTTATTTGAATCGCAGGGTCAAAGCGTAGCTACGGCGTTGCGTTGCAACGCCACTCGGAAAGAGCGCTCATTAGAATTGCTCACTTACAGTGAACCACTATTGGTGAAATTTACTGAATGATTTCTTTCGAATGCACCGCTTAGTTAACTGTATGATTTATGTTGCGTGAATCGCCGTGGGTCGATAAATACGTAACACTTGGGCAGCGTTTGACGGCACGTTACTACACGTGGTCAGTACGGGGTGACCGACTGGTGTCAGAGCAACGCTAGTAGCTGCCGGTGAAAGTCGAGCGTCTGGCGCCTTTTCCGGTGAACGGCTAGGACTCTTCCGCGCAACATAGTGATCGAAGCTTATTGGCCGGCCGAAGTGGCCGTGCGGTTCAAGGCGCTGCAGTCTGGAACCGCAAGACCGCTACGGTCGCAGGTTCGAATCCTGCCTCGGGCATGAATGTTTGTGATGTCCTTAGGTTAGTTAGGTTTAACTAGTTCTAAGTTCTAGGGGACTAATGACCTCAGCAGTTGAGTCCCATAGTGCTCAGAGCCATTTTGAAGCTTATTGCGTAGCTCGCAACAGGACTGCTGTTTGCTGCTGCATCTGTTACTGAAAACTTGCGTAATGGTGAGGATTGAAATCGTAAGAGGGAACTTTCTCGTTAAATCACTTCTGAATCATCTGAATCTTGTGTTATGATGAAGAAATTCATACATGTAAAGCGCATTTGGGAATGAGGATGTAAGAAATTTAATTTGAAAAACACACGAAAAGAGGTCACTGTTATACTTCGTGACAAGTTCACATAAAGATAGTAAGTAAATCTGTATGAGCACGTGCAATGGCAGTTGATTCATTTACGGTACTGTGGAATTCTGTTCACAGTAAGCGAGGAACCGGCCTTCAGAACGCGAAGAGAAGGTTATACAAATATTGCTGCGGTTCTAGGCGCTTTAGTCCGGAACCGCGTGACTGCTACCGTCGCAGGTTCGAATCCAGCCTTGGGCATGGATGTGTGTGATGTTCTTAAGTTTAAGTAGTTCTAAGTTCTAGGGGACTGATGACCTAAGATGTTAAGTCCCATAGTGCTCAGAGCCATTTGAACCATTTGAACAAATATTGCTGTTGTGCTGTTCGCTCCCTCACACTGCGAACCAAGTATTGGAATATTTGCCAAAATAAAAGGTAGCTGCGAGTGACTTCTTATCTCTAAAGATGATGATAGTCAGAGGCATTCGGTCTGATGACTTTTAAGTTTTACTACTTAAAGTCGATGCACAAGGATTTGGCAGAGAAAGATTGCTTTCTGTCGTTAAGCTCTGCTATGGAAAAAGAAAATCGCGTAAACATCTAAACATGGGAATCAACAAGTGTCAACGAGAGATCTGTCTTAAGGAATCCTCGTA
Organism: Schistocerca serialis cubense; assembly: GCF_023864345.2. Taxonomy (NCBI): domain Eukaryota; kingdom Metazoa; phylum Arthropoda; class Insecta; order Orthoptera; family Acrididae; genus Schistocerca; species Schistocerca serialis. The sequence continues at coordinate 221,320,438 of NC_064638.1, forward strand.
AGAAGAAAAGAAAGGAAGGAAGAAAGGTACGTAGGCTAGAGTTTAACATTCAGTCAACGACTGGAGTACTAGAGAGGTAACACTGGATGGAATCGAGCTCTGGGAATAGTTCCTTCCTGAAGGACATGACTGATTTCCTTCACGTCCTTCTCAGTCCAAGCCTCCACTTCTTGTCGTCGACAAGGAAATGTGATAAGACTGTTAGTGTTTACAAGATATGTGGATGATCTAATGTATTACGTCGTAAACTTTATAGGTAGCAACGCCAGACTAGCGAAATGCAGGAAGACCTGCGGGTCGATTATTGGTGCAGGGACTGGGAGCTTACCCCCCGAACGCAACTAAATGTAACATATTGAGCGTAAAGAGGTCCATTACTGTTCGATTACGCTATTGGTGAAAAATCACTGGAAACACTGTCAGCTGCAAAACACTCAGGTGTAAGCGCTCGGAGCGACCGAAGAAAAACTAGCGTAAGCAGATGCCAGGTTGAAATTAATAGGAAGAATATGAAGGAAATATAATTTCACAAGGAAAAAAGTGGCTTGCAAGAAACTTGCTCGACCGATTCTTGAGTATTGCTCATTCGTCTGGGACCTTTACCAAATTGCGTTAGCAGAATAAATAGAGAAGATCCAGCGATGAGTGGTTTGTTTCGTAAGAGGATCGTTTGTTGGCGCGAGAGCGTGCGGATATGTGCAACAAAATTCAGTAGCAGAGGCTGTAAGAGGTGTATGTAAATCACAGAAAGGTTCTCTGTTGACATTCCGATACAGTACATTCCAGGGAGAGACGGGCTAAATATAACTTTCTGTCACACGTGGTTCGGGAAAAGACAACATCGAGAAAGTCCGAAAAATTAGAGCAGATGCAGTTTACCGGCAGTTATTCTTCCTACACGCCATTCGTAAATAGAACAGGAAAGCAGGAAGAGATAGTGGTACGAGAAGCGCCACCCGTCACACACCGTAAGGTAGCTCCTGCAGCATAGGCGTAAATGGGACATTAAACTGTAATATTTCTTCCTCCTTTCCAAATTCAGACTGTAGGAGAAATGGGACAGGAAATCGAGCATGGGTTTCACAAAAGAACCACCCAATCATTTATTAAAATGGTTTGGAGATACCACATAAAACTTCAACCAGTATGATCTGGCGGGGATTGAAACCGCGTGCCTACCGCCGGCCGGAGTGGCCGAGCGGTGCTAGGCGCTACAGTCTGGAACCGCGCGACCGCTTCGGTCGCAGGTTCGAATCCTGCCTCGGGCATGGATGTGTGTGTTGTCCTTAGGTTACTTAGGTTTAAGTAGTTCTAAGTTCTAGGGGGCTGATGACCTCACCAGTTAAGTCCCATAGTGCTCAGAGCCTTTGAACCGTGCCTACCTAAAATGAGACCGAAATGCAAACATTAGGCATTTCAATTTTTTATATTGTTGGCAAGATGCCACTTACCCACACAGATACATATTGATTTAATCACCACTAACCCCCCCCCCCTCCTCCCCTACACACACACACACACACACACACACACACACACACACACACACACACACACACACACACTACTAGGTTGAAATCCTATAACTCTGCTTTACAAGTGAGCGAATGCTATCCCGAGGCCACTTGTCGGAAGTTCCATGCGGCTTTTCGCGGATGATGCTGTAGTATACAAAGAAATTGCAGCGAAATGCAGGAAGATCTGTAGCGGATAGGCACTAGGTGCAGGGAGTGGCAACTGACCCTTAACATAGACTAATATAATGTATTGCGAATACATAGAAAGGAGGAATCTTTATTGTATGATTATATGATAGCGGAACAGACACTGGTAGCAGTTACTTCTGTAAAATATCTGGGAGTATGCGTGCGGAACGGTTTGAAGTGGAATGATCATATAAAATTAGTTGTTGGTAAGGCGGGTGCCAGGTTGAGATTCATTGGGAGAGTCCTTGGAAAATGTAGTCCATCAACAAAGGAGGTGGCTTACAAAACACTCGTTCGACCTATATTTGATTATTGCTCATCAGTGTGGGATCCTTACCAGGTCGGGTTGACGGAGGAGATAGAGAAGATCCAAAGAAGAGCGGCGCGTTTCGTCACAGGGTTATTTGGTAAGCGTGATAGCGTTACGGAGATGTTTAGCAAGCTCAAGTGGCAGACTCTGCAAGAGAGGCGCTCTGCATCTCGGTGTAGCTTGCTGTCCAGGTTTCGAGAGGGTGCCTTTCTGGATGAGGTATCGAATACATTGCTTTCCCCTACTTATACCTCCCGAGGAGATCACGAATGTAAAATTAGAGAGATTCGAGCGCGCACGGAGGCTCTCCGGCAGTCGTTCTTCCCGCGGACCATATGCGACTGGAACAGGACAGGGAGGTAATGACAGTGGCACGTAAAGTGCCCTCCGCCACTCACCGTTGGCTGGCTTGCGGAGTATAAATGTAGATACCGGTAGTATTTGATAGGAGAGAGGTAAGTGACGTCAGTAGGGTGTGAACAGAAGGTTGTCGGGCTACGCAGCGGTGCATTGTCCCCAGCGGTGCGTGCCACGGCGCCTTGTAAGGCGACGCTGTCAGCCCACGGCGGACACACACCCACAGCTGGTACGCGCGGGCTGGTGCACTTGATCCATGTCCCGGCCAAGGCCCCTCACTCGCGTGCTGCCCCGCCGTATCTCGTGTATCTCAGACTTAGCTGGTAGTTTCAACCATGTAAATAAATAGCACGGTCCATAACAGGTTCTGTCTTCGCATACTCGGACGATTAATTGGTTGTGCCGTGCGTCTTCTTACGCTGACGTTCCGTTATTTTCTCTTTTTGCATCCTTCGCACCGCCGACCCTCATTACTGGTTGAGTAGCTTTTCTGCGTATACTTGGTGAAATTACGATGAAGGGTTTAGAGTCCAATGTCCTTTCGGCAGTGCGGTAATTATACAACGAGTTTTCTGTTGGACGATGATGGAGACGAACTCGAACGTAGCCCATTTGAGATTTTTGCGCGCAGTTCAATTCAAGCAATCTGTGAAAACCTACATGAGGATTATCCTCGTACTATCCTCCCGGTAAGAATCCAGTCCCCTTAGCATTGCCCAACCTCACCTAATGTTACACTTTGATTTCAAACCCTGGTTTTACATTGCAACTCAGACTACTACTACTACTACTACTACTACTACTAGTATTATTATTATTATTATTATTATTATTATTATTATTAGTAGTAGTAGTAGTAGTAGTAGTATTAATATTAATAGTGCCACAGCATGAGTTGTCTTGTCTTTCTTCAGATGTGCAGGGAGAACGATATGAGGAAAGTTCCCTGTGCTCGACGCAACACGAAATAGTGAAGTCTTAACGGTAAACATGATGCCACCATCATAGAGATGAGGGCGCGTGCAAAGGCCTGTAAACAATCTTTTTTTTTTTTCCCTGCTCAATACGCTATCGTCCTTCGCCGGTTCTTGCCTTTTCTCAAAGGCACACTTGGTTGTGCAACGTTTAAACAAGGAAGAAAATTGTAGATCACCTTATTTACGTGATGAATGACTCATTTCTAAATGCGTGATATTAGTGGTCGTTTCAGGTTGTTGGAAGCTGTTACTCATCTTAAAGAAATGAGTAAATATGTTCCAGTGGTACATGTTAGGAAGGATGCACTACGGAAGTCGCAAGTGTTTATGTTCTTTGTCAAATGGTTCAAATGGCTCTGAGCACCATGGGACTTAACATCCAAGGTCATTAGTCCCCTAGAACTTAGAACTACTTGAACCTAACTAACCTAAGGACATCACATACATCCATGCCCGAGGCAGGATTCGAACCTGCGACCGTAGCGGTCGCGCGGTTCCAGACTGAAGAGCCTAGAACCGCCCGGCCACACTGCCCGGCGTCCTGTGTCACCTAAGTTCATAGTTGCGGTTGGACTGTCGCATGTGGCCCGAAGGAAGGAAGAAAATCCCGACTTAGGCAGCTTTGAACCTTGTGTGCATTTCTGTATCATGTAGAGGGGATTATTATAAACATCACTTGAGCGGAATTCAGAGGGAAAACAAAGAAGTGAATTGCGCGCTGAAAAAAAGAAAGTTCGATTCTACTGTGTAGTTCTGGACACGTTGTTGAGAGAAATACTCAGTGCACTAGACGAGATGAGTTTCCTTTTATCTTGAAGGAAACGCCCCGCATTAAAACGTAGTGATTAGGAGAGCTATATTAGCCAAAAAGGCGATAAATTTTCACTAGTCCTGGAGATCATACAATACAATAATGGCATACATTATACTTACACAATTATTTAATTAATTTTTATTGTCACGGGATATGTTTGTGTCAGTCGCATGAGATAACAGACCACCTCATAACCTATCCAGGACTGTTACAAAGAGAGGAAAAAGCAGCACTATGAAATGCCAATCTAAAGTAGTTGCAGCAACACAACGCAAGAATAAACAAAATTTAGCTAACCTGCAAGCAACTTTATGGCGTTTGTTGGAAGAAACACAAATAGACGTAGGTGGCATCAGTCAGATGTTGCTTCCAATTTCAGTTCTTTTGTGCAGTGTGTGTTACATATCGATTTAGCAGATGCTCCAGAATTTTTTGGTGGTATGTAATATTTTGATTTAGTTACATGCCGTAGAGGCATAAGGTGTGCGACTGTGTGTTCGATGCCTGGCCACGGAGGTATTTATGACGCAGGCAGAAGTTTCGCAGGGGGATTTCTACAAAGCTAAGGTTTTCGCTGCAACTATTGCAGACTTCTCTTAAACCAGAAATATTCTCATCGGGTTAGAGGCTTCCTTTTTCCCGGAATGTATGCTTTCGTATATTCCACACTTACTTCTTTCTCTTCAAATTCAATTTAATGGGGACCAGTTAACACTTCACTTGCTTCTGTCACACAGTGGACAAGACTGCCTTGCAAAAAATTCTGTCTTACATTAGCTGTTTAATCTGTACTTGGCTGCGCCTTCATTTACAGATCTGGAAAAAGTAATTTCCGATTGTAAGTTCGTTTTTCGCTGGGAGCAGAGACGAGGCCTGGAGTGGGCAATAAGAGGGCCTACTCCTCCACCCTCTCCTCCCCTTGCCTTTCCTAGTTATCGGACAGAAGCGGCAGTCAGCCAGCAAGAGCAAATTGTATTTCACCCTCCGAGGGTCGGGGCTTTTTCTGCGGAGCGATCCCTGCCGCAGCCGGAGTCTTTTTCCTATTAATCTTCCTTCAGAAATGATCATGAGATGTTTTGCTCGTTCTATGGAAGCAGAATGAGACTGCCGATATCAGATTGACCTCCTCGAGTGCGGCGTAGGGATTCCGTCCGAGAACGTTCTCTGTTCTAGAGTAGCTGAAACCGCGGTGCAATAGTTTTGTAAAAATACGTTCAAAATTTAGCACGTGATCTAAGAGATCCGTTGTTGCATTAGACGCAGAATAAGTTGTTTCGTCCACGTGTCAGAGTAGCAATTGTTCAACTCGAGAGATTGCGGGCGATAACAGCAGAAAAGAGAGCAGTGTTTCTGTAAGTGTGTGAAAATTAATGAAGCAGTAGAGATAGAAATTCCTGTGGTCATAAATGTTTCACTGATGTAGATAGATGTTTCCCATTCGAAATGATATTGGTTGGCTCCATTAAATTTTTGACAAACTACCGGAGAGCCGTAAAAAAAGATGTTAGTTCATATATTATTTATCCTTTTTACTATAGTCTGGCGAAGGTGTGTGTGTGTGTGTGTGTGTGTGTGTGTGTGTGTGTGTGTGTGTGTGTGTGCGTGCGCGCGCGCGCGCGCGTTTGTTTTTACGACTGACTGGTCGTGTCTTAGATGGCTCTGAGCACTATGGGACTTAACATCTGAGGTCATCAGTCCCTTGAACTTAGAACTAATTAAACCTAACTAGCCTAAGGACATCACACACATCCATGCCCGAGGCAGGATTCGAACCTGCGATCGTAGCGGTCTCGCGGTTACAGACTGAAGCGCCTAGAACCGCTCGGCCACACCGGCCGGCCATATCTTAGAGAGTTCGGTGATAAATCTTTTTGTATGCGGAACACAATGTCAGTTACTAGTGCTTCCTTGAGCTACGTTATCGCAATAGAATAAATAAACATTTAAGAAAAGGCTGCTCGTCTCAGCGCGTGATCGAAATGATACGTGAATTAAAACAGTTAGTGGAAGGAATTAACTGAATGTAGGCTAATTGTCATTGCTATTCTTCGTAATTAAATTACGTAAGCTAATTGCATACAGTTTCGTCATGGTGCAATATATAAAGTGAATAAGGGAATTAGTACTTAAAATGCTGCGCGAATGTACGTCTGAAAACTCCCGCAAAAAGTAGACAAAAGCTTTTTCGGAACATTTACTTAAGCTACACTATTCACTTCCTGCTTTTGGATGTTTTAAAGACATTACAGTCAACAATTAACGCTGCATTTGTTACATTGAATGTGCAGACTGAATTAAGTGTAGAAGTGCGCTCTATTGCCATCAGTTTTATTGCTGCAAACCTTGTTTGGCAAACCTTGTTTTGCACTGCGCTTAGAACAACGCGCAGTGGAGCGCGCGGAAAAACAAACTAAGTGGCTACAATATATCATCCATACTGCAGCGCTTGTAATTACTGCAATTCGCGCGTTTCAAAAGCCAATAGCGTCCGTCCGCGTTGATGAAGACCATTCCCTGGCGCCGCGACTGCCTGTATATTGGGAGTCCATCGGCTCTCGTTTTTTCTTTGGCGCGGCTGTGATGAATGGAACCGTTCACTGCGACACGAAATAATAACAGCCCCTCTCCACGGAGCAGCCGATTTTGCGAGCCAGACGCGATCGTTAACAACGTGGCCAAGGACGTTGGGGGCACTAAGCTTTTTGCGAAGTGGTGAGGGATTTGCAGATAATCGGTGACTCTAATCGTAAAATGAAATGAAATGTAATGCAGTGCACGTAAATGGACGAAAAGCTAAGATATTGTTTGACTACTAGATCGTATCTGTTCAGAGTGATTTGAAGTGGAACATCCAGTCACGGGAAAGACAGGTGCTATATTCATATTTGTTGGTAGATTTCAAAGAAATATAAGGCCTGTACCGAGTTGGACTGACAAAAAAGGTGTTGAAAGTGTTGGAAGAGGAGCCGCACAATTGTTCAAATGCCGGCCGAAGTGGCCGTGCGGTTAAAGGCGCTGCAGTCTGGAACCGCAAGACCGCTACGGTCGCAGGTTCGAATCCTGCCTCGGGCATGGATGTTTGTGATGTCCTTAGGTTAGTTAGGTTTAACTAGTTCTAAGTTCTAGGGGACTAATAACCTCAGCAGTTGAGTCCCATAGTGCTCAGAGCCATTTGCACCAATTGTTCAAATGGCTCTGAGCACTATGCGACTTAACTTCTGAGGTCATCAGTCGCCTAGAACTTAGAACTAATTAAACCTAACTAACCTAAGGACATCACACACATCCATGCCCGAGGCAGGATTCGAACCTGCGACCGTAGCGGTCACGCGGTTCCAGACTGAAGCGCTTTTAACCGCACGGCCACAACGGCCGGCCCCGCATAATTGTCACGGATTTGTTTCGACAGCGTGAGACTGTTACAGAAATTGTCGACGGAGATGTTGCTCACGTTCTAAAATGCGCATTAAACATACTACTTGCTGCAATATATCTCGCGTAATGACAACAACGCAAAAATTAAAGTAATTTGGGCCAACACTTTTCATTATATATATTAATAAATTAGTAGATAACGTCGGAAGTTTCATGATGCTTGTCACAGATGATGCTGTCGTGTACAGAGAAGTCGCTTTGCTAGAAAATTATAGCGAAATGCAGGAAGACTGCAGAGAATCGACAATTCGTGTAGAAACTGGCAGAGGAATCTCAGCATAAAAAAATGCAACGTATTGTGTACAGATAGGTAAAAAGAGCCATCATTATGTGATTGCACGATTGCAGAACGATCACTACAAGCAGTCGCATCCCTAAAATTTCTTGGAGTATGCGTACGTAACGATTTAAAGTGGATCTACTACATAAAGCTAATCGTAGGTAAGGCGGGAGGCATACTGATATTTATTGGAAGAATCCTCAGGAAGTGTAGCCGAACCATAAAGGAAGTAGCTGAAAAACTCTCTATCGACCAACACATCAATACTGTGTGTAAACAGGGTGATTCACGAAGATATGCAAACATTTTACCATGCTATTCTACAAGTAAAACTAAAGAAAAAAGTTCATATAAACATAGGTCCGCAAATATTTAGTTACGAAGTTACGGCTAGTAACAGATTTTGCCTTAAATTTAGCAACGTCGCTAAAATGAAGCCATCGCAAAACTGTAGGAGGTTAAAGCGGATTTCCATTTATTTTGTTGTTATTGGTCTGCTGAATTTATTAAAATATTTCCGAGACGTGTATCTGAAGTGATTTTCCAGTACATGTAGATAAGCAAAGATTATTGTACAAGTATATTTGTTTACTTTCCGTTAAGAATGTAGAAACCTTTGTCATTGTTGGCAACCGTTAGCGAGTTGTTTCAGTCATTTCCTAACCTTGAAACGAGTTAGTTTTCTGTATTGTTCAATGGTTTTCTGTATTGTTCAATGAAAGAGCATAATAGCAATAGTGTATTGAAGTGATACCACATAGTAACTGTTGTAGTTTATTTATGAAATAGGGATGCCTTTCAAATTTACGACAGAGGAATTACGACAGACATTTTTTGAGCGTTTGTTGTGAATGTATTGTGAAATTGTACATATGCTGTACAACTTCCATAACACTGAGCTTTATATTTTCCGGTTTAACATGAATTCACCTGTGCTGTGATATTAATAAAAGCAGATTATGTTACACATTCCTAGAGTTTTAGTTAACGTTGTTACCATCATTTTTCCAAAATTAAATTCTCTGCAACTTCTTTTGAAAATGTTTTGCAGTTGTCTGGAATTAAAAAAAAAAGCAAATTGGACCAAGTAGTTAATAAATTAAAAATTTTACTAATTTACTACTTTGCTTCTCTGGATGTTCTGGAAAACAATTGCAGATAAACATCTGTGAAGTTGCTAAATTTCAGGCATTATCTTTTATAAGCCGTAGCTGTGTAACTAAACATTTGCGGACCTATGTTTATATGAACTTTTTTCTTTAGTTTTACGTTTAGAATAACATATTAAAATATTTGCATATCTTCGTGAGTCACTCTGTATATCTTCGATAGCTTGACGGCTCCATGACATTTGCTTCAGTAGGATGCACTAATATCATCCGAACTCCTACGGGAATCAAAAAGTTGCAAGTAGGGGTTTAGCAGACGAGGTGCGCTGCATTGCGGATGTGCGGTAAGTTGGGAATTTGGGTCGGTCAGGGACAGTGTCCGGATGGCCGAAGCGGTTAAGGCAACCGCTCATGAGAAACGGTAAATGCGGGTTCGAGTCCCGGTACGGCACAAATTTTCAGCTGTCATCTTTACATTTTCACACTACTCTCTGCGGCTGGAAGTCACTAGTTTGCTATCTACCCTTTCCCTTTCTTTCTCATTCCTGTACTAGAATATTGTTCGTCAGTCTGGGAGTGTCTATCTCGTAGGGTTAAAGGAGGAATTAGAGAAGATCCAAAGAAGAGCAGTGCGTTTCATTATAGATTCATTTAATAAGCACGAAAGCGTCATGGAGATGCCCACTCAACTACAGGAGAGGCGTTCTGAATCATGGCGTGGTTTACGGTTTACTATAAAAATACTGAGAAAAACGTTCTTCAAAGAGTCAACCAATACATTGCGGCCTCCTGGATATATCTTGATAAAATACTGTGAGCATAAAATAACAGAGATGATATCACGTGGAGGCTTGCCAGAAATCGTTCTTCCCCGGGCCATTCGCAACTGGAACAGAAAAAAAGAGGGAGTGGAGTGGAGTGGAGTGGAGTGGAGTGGAGTGGAGTGGAGTTTCCTCCGCTTCACGCAGTAAGGTGGCTTTTGGAGTACAGATGTAAATTAACATGGTATTGTGTTTACATTTCTCCTGTAGTTGTAGAGTAATTACGGCATGATTATTAGGTTGGTGTAAAAGTTCGTAGCATTCTTGTACTGCATGTAAATATTTCGGTTGGTATAGGTTTATTTATATATCGTCTTTTTTTTATTTGTAGTTCACTGTTGCCGTTTGAGTCTGCATATTGTCACTTTGTCATTTGGAGATAGTGAATGGAGCTGTGGAGGCTAGAAAATGGAAGCCAAGTGGCATATTCTTCTGATCGAGTTCAGCAAGGGGTTGAAACTAGCAGAGGCAACCAGAAACATTTGCGTCTTATATGGAGATAAGGCGATTGGACAGAGCACGGCAAGAAAATTGTTGTCTCGTTTTAAGGACGATCGCTTTGACAATAATGACTCTTGACGTTCAGGAAGACTTTGTGGGTTGGATGAAAATCTTTTAAACACATTAACCCAAATCGATACACGTCAGTGTACTCGAGAACTGTGAAATGTGACGAACTGTGCTCAATCCAGCATCATGCGACATTTGAGTGCAATGGGGAATACTCAAAAATTGGGTGTACGGGTACAGCATGCTCTAAACCAAATTTACAAAAATTAGCGGGTGGTCATATGTGCCTCTTCGTTTCCTCGCCATCAGTTGGCTCGACAACAACATAGACCATTCCTGTCGTGTATCGTTACTGTTGACGAGTAACTGTGTCATTACGCTAACCTAACGAAAAAAAAAGAAATTGTTGAGCCCAAACAAAGCAACGACTCACTGTAGAAAGATCTGCGCTTATTCCCAAAAGATAATGTTTTTATGCGCCTAATGGAATAACGATGGTATGTTTACTGACAAGGGGACCCTCCATACTGTAAATCACGGATTTTGATGCGCTTCAAATATGTTGTAGAGGCACTTACGCTGAGTACCTGGCTATTCGTTTTTTTTTAGCGAGGGCCTTAGTTTTTGAGAAAATAGATTTTTAAGTTCATTGCGCGCTTCCTATACCCGTAACATTACATTATTCCGAGCAAATCAGCGTAGCGCAGCGGTACAGATTGACGGCCATTGCGCTGGAGGTACCGTGTTCGAATCCTGTTCATATTCTTCTTTTTCTTCAATATCGACCGAATTTTTCAGTTTTATTTCAAAGAATATCAACAAACAGTTTAAGGTGTGCGAAATTATGAAGATATATTCAGTTATTATTTTTTTCAAGTATTCATTCCGTTTGTGGTTCGCGTGATATTCTCCCAATTCATCTTCTTCGTTTTGAAATCTATCAATTCATCATCAATAATGATTTGTCTTTCGGCCAAAACATCCTGTATTTGCGATACATATCCATCGCCAATTGCAACGAAATTGGCAGAGATCACGCTAGGTAATGGCATTTGTGATTTCGCCTTCTGATTCTTCGTTCAACTCATCTACTTGTGGATCTTCTTCTGGCTGCACTGCCGCAGAAACACTTGGATCTTCCATTTCACAGAATTTTCTAACATACGGCACTAGAGACGCTTTGCGAGCAACTGACGCTGTAGTTAGATGAGAACGTAAAGGAATGCAACTCGCATCCTCATTGGCCGCAGCTAGGAGCTGGGCTTCCCATTACGGGTAATGGTATTCACGGGAGAGGGGATGATAATGGGTGGAGATAGATTTCAAGCAATACAAGTAGCGACCGTTGTACGAACATTTGGAACTCCAGCCGGGAACCACAAACGGAATGAATATTTGAAAAATTAATAACTGAATACATCTTTATAATTTCGCACACATTACACTGTTTGTTGATATTCTTTGAAATAAAATTGAAAAATTCGGTCGATTTTGAAAGAAAAGGTACACGAGCAGGATTCGAACACGGTATCACCAACTTCGTAGACGTGAACCTTTACCGCTGCGCTACGCCGACTTGCTACGGATGCATGTAATGATACAGATATACATAGTGTGCAATGAACTTCAAAACCAATTTTCTCAAAAACTAAGGCCCATCGCTAAAAATCCCGATAGCCAGGTACTCAGCGCAAGCGCCTCTACAACATATTTGAAGCGCATCAAAATCCGTGATTTACAGTATGGAGGGTCCCCTTGTAAGAATTGCTTCCTCGAGGTGTAAGCATCCCTGCTAACGTTTATTGTCGACAGCTGAGAGGTCTTGAAGATGCAGTCCGAGAATACTGACAAGAAGAGTGAGTGAAGCGACGCTACTCCACGGTAACGCCCGCCCACATTCTACTAGACTGACAAAAAACACTGTACAAGAGATAGGTTGCAAAATCATTACACACCCACCGTATTCACCTGAACTTGCACTCTCAGATTTTCGCCTTTTCCTGGCTCTATCTAATAACGTTCAAGGAACATTCTTTCCGGGTGAAAATGCGCTACGAACATGCCTAAACGAGTTCTTCGCCTGAAAACGGCGTTTTTGGCGGTGAAGCATTTGTAAAGTTACCCCATTGTTGACAGACTGTTGTAAATAGTGAAGGTTCAAATGGCTCTGAGCACTATGGGACTTAAATTCTGAGGTCATCAGTCCCCTAGAACGTAGAACTACTTAAACCTAACTAACCTAAGGACATCCACACATCCATGCCCGAGGCAGGATTCGAACCTGCGACCGTAACGGTCGCGCGGTTCCAGACTGAAGCGCCTAGAACCGCTCGGCCACGCCGGCCGGCAATATTGAAGGACAATATATTATTGATGACCAGTGTCTTCGGTATGTGTATCTGTTGTGTTTATTGAATTACGGCAAAACGGTACGAACGTATGAGCGAACGTAATATTTTGTGAAAGAAAAAGAAAAGAAAAAAAAAAGTAAACCTGCGTTGGGCGCCGAGACACCTACAGCTGCTGAACTGGGCTGCGTCCGCACTGTCGGCCGGGTGAAAGCTGCGGGCGTCACTCGGCTGCTGATTGCGCGCGTGGCGGAACAGATTACGGCCGAGTGGCTCCGAGGTCGCCCCCGCCGACCCGGCTGCTCGCGTGGAGAAAGTGCTCCGGGCTTTGGGCAGGGCGGCGTGGGAGTGTAGCGCAGTGCGGTGTGCGGGCCGGGCCCCGTGCACGCCCCCGTGCCGGCAGATTACCATCTCGCCAACAGGCCGCGCCTGCCGCTCTTAAGAAACAACAGAAACCTGAGAGCTGATCAGACGTCCATCAACCGTTTCGTTTTGGTCAGGTACTGAGCCTTTCCGATAAATTACAGGCACGGCGCTGGAGAGGAGTCTTTTAGAACACAGCGCGCAAATGCTGGCCTGCGACGGGTTTACCGTGTAATAACAGACACCGTGGACTGCAAATGGAACTGCTGTCATTTTTCTATTGGTAATTACAGACCTGACAGTGAAGTTCGCCATCATTTGCAGTTGCTGTAACTACGCTTGCTCAGAACCTTTCCGCGCGGCTTCCATCTAGAAAGTGCTGAGTGCTGGACAATGACTCTGTCGCCCGCAGTTCTCGAGTCGGTGACTCGGAAGCAAAATAAGTCACTGAAGGAAAAGACAACCCATTTTATATAACCCTTACTAGCATAATTCTTAAACCTGAAAATGAAAGAGGTTCTTGTGGTCTTCAGTCGAGAGACTGGTTTGATGCACCTCTCCATGCTACCCTATCCTGTGCAAGTTTCTTCATCTCCCAAACCAACTGCAACCTACATCCTTTTGAATCTGTTTAGTGTATTCATCTCTTGGTCTTCCTCTACGATTTTTACCCTCCACGCTGCCCTCCAATACTAAACTGGTGATCCCATGCTGCCTCAGAATATGCTCTACCTACCGATCCCTTCTTCTAGTCAAGTTGTGCCACAAATTTCTCTTCTCTCCAACTCTATTCAATACCTCCTCATGAGTTATGTGATCTATCCACCTAATCTTCAGCATTCTTCTGTAGCACCACATTTCGGAAGCTTCTATTCTCTTCTTGTCCAAACTATTTACCGTCCACGTTTCACTTTCATACATGGCTACACTCCATACAAATACTTTTAGAAACGACTTCCTGACACTTAAATCTATACTCGATGTTAACAAATTTCTCTTCTTCAGAAACGCTTACCTTGCCATTGCCAGTCTACATTTTATATCCTCTCTACTTCGACCACCATGAGTTATTTTGCTCCCCAAATAGCAAAACTCATACACTACTTTAAGCGTCTCATTTCCTAATCGAATTCGTTTAATAATTGCTTCTTTTAATTTATAGTCTTTCGAGTACACTCCAAGCAGCCGTTCACGTAAGTAAATCAGAATTACAGAAGACTGGTAGAGAAAACGAACCAGACTAACAGAACAAACACTAATGACGATGCGAAAAACATAGGCAAAAAATTTGAAATAATATATTCGAAATTTCACAAAATTATTTAGTTTACGTCTGTCAGTTCTAATCTCTCTTGTCGGTTCCGTTATGAACGATTTTGGTTGTCAATAATGTTGGCACAGGCGTTGGTAAGTCGTATCCTAACAACATCCTGCAACTGAACTCGGGCTCGTTCGCTACCTATTTTTCACGTGGCTCATCTGCAAAGGGGGTTGGTAGTAAACGGTTGCATTTGCGCCCCTACTATTGAGTCATATATTGGCTAGCTTTTGAACAGCAGTGAATTGAACTATACACATTCAGATTGAAACTTATTTACTCAAAAGAAACTCTTTAACTTTGTGGCCATGCATTTTTAACTTCACGAATAAATCCGATCTGTACAGATAGTAATCGGTGCAATTCGTACACTGTTTATTGTCTCGCACCTACACACATTCACGTTGTTCCTTCGCATACACTGGCGTCCTTGCTTACACTCGCGGCACTTTGCAGCTCCCAACTTGCCACCACAGCGGACCAACGACAAAAGACCCAAGATTCCCGCTCATATCCACAGTCCTGAGTCGGGTCACATGACACTACAGTAGTCAAAATAATCCCTAAACAATTCGTTTATAATTTTTTATAAGATTTAAATACTTAAATCTAAATACATGATATAGTTTTACACATTTATCACCACAATTTTATAATTCGTTGCAATTAAAAGAAAACCAAAACACTATGCAACGCAACTACAGCGCCCATCAAAACACAAAACAAGTATTTTCCGGTCTATTTTGCCCAACATATTATCTCTGCTGCTGTGCTTTAAATTTGAATTGCGAACTACTTGAAAGAGCTCCATATTATCCCTTGTTACCTTACCAATTTTGACGTGACGTCCGACTGGTTGACGCAGCCAGAAAGTGATTTGTGCCTTGCATTACTCTGCAGTCATAAGGCAGAGATGGTGCTACGCTTACGCTGTGTATTTACTGTACAAAGTGACTCTGCTTGAACTTCAACCTAGCTGTGGTAACTGTAAATTTCCGCACACAATTACACATGAATCCATGGCATCAACGTCTGGTTTGTAGAACGGGTGTTATATGCTAGTAGGGTTTTCCTTCAATTATGTGGGAACCTTGTCATTCTTTGTCTGACTCATTCCAAATCGTCCTCCTGTAAATAGGCAACGAAATGTGTGTATAGTCTTCTGTCCCTAAGATTACTGTTTTCTATGTATATATAATCTCCAATTGTGCAGCAGATGTTAATTCATTTTCAGAGTGCAGCTTCATAATCTTCGCGAGGAATTAGTGAACATAACGTGATGGTGACTTACAGAGCATGGTTAAGCAGTGGGTAGAGTACTTTGGTCGTATTCGGGAGTAAAGGGTTTCGGCCAACCTGGTTTCTGTAAGTCAATTCTGGTGAATACATGACTGATTTGCTCGCAAGGACAGCTGTCGATCCCTTCACATGTCCTACTACATCTACGTCAATACTCTACTAATGATTATAGAGTGAATGGCAGACAGTATTTATTGTATCTTACATTAAGATTTCTCCCCATTCATCTACAGATCAGTCGTAAGAAGAATGATTGCTTCTGTGTCTAAGGATATTCTTAGTTTCTGTCCCAAAAGACGCTTTTTGAGCTTATGTAAACAGATTCTAGCAACATGTACAACGTCTTTCTTCGAGTGCCTGCTAGTTAAGTATCTCGCCAGTCAGTCAAGCCTGTGACCATTCGCTCTATGCCCTGTTTTAAATGCGTTCGGTTATGGTCTGATCTACCACTTACAAAATTTCTTATAGGCAACCGCATCAAGTACGAAATCCCGCGATTACTATTACTACCGTCCTCTACGTTATTAATACGTGGAGCACAACCAGACATTACTCCAGTATCTAGGTAACAGTCCATTAGAACGTTCTGAGTCCCGAGTCCCACCTGTCAAGAAATTTTCGATCGATTGCAGTCGCCGCGCGGGATTAGCCGAGCAGTTTGAGGCACTGCAGTCATGGACTGTGCGGCTGGTCCCGGCAGAGGTTCGAGTCCTCCCTCGGGAATGGGTGTGTGTGTTTGTCACTAGGATAATTTAGGTTAAGTAGTGTGTAAGCTTAGGGACTGATGACCTTAGCAGTTAAGTCCCATAAGATTTCACACACATTTGAACATTTTTTTGATTGCAGTTGTCTTGGTTAGATATTCCATCGCTACGTAATGTATTATTTCAGAAGATAATGTTGGCACCATCCGAGCTTGTGCTCCGTTTCTAAAAACCCCACTGCCGAAGGGGCTACGAACCTTTTCTTCCTTTTTGAGACTGAGAGAAGTCGTCGTCACGGATTCAGTATGCTTTATATTGTTGTAGTTAGTTGGGGACCCGCATAATATTGAACTTACCTTGTTAGCTGAAAAGGGCTATTAATTCCTCAGCATTGTTTATAACTAACACGATACACCATTGATCGCACAGTTGATTGGTTAAAGCAGCTGTGACACAAAATATTTCTAAATGGGTCGTCTAGCGAAGGTACGGCTGTGCTTCAACAACAAGAGAAACAACATAACTGGAAAATGAGTTGTGAAAATGTTCATACTCCAGTGACTGTTAGAGAGATTCCCGAATACGCAGTGTAACTGGTGTCTGATATTGACCATCAGTTTTTTCTTCTTGAATTGCTTGCGCTTCCACTTGAAGACGAAGTGCCGCGCATCTGCTTCCAAGTGGCAGAACACTCTTCGACTACTGTAACAGCATACCGCAAGCGCTAGAGTGCAGCTTCAAACTCGCTCTTGTTGACTCACTTAGAAGCGCAAACTTGGGAAATTGCGCTATCGACGGACCACTACCGACCAGAGTGAGGGGTCGGTTTAAATTCCTTGTTGAAAGCAGTGCCAGTTCCTGCTAGCAGTTCATCAGTGGCCGGCGTGTTGCTCAGTGAAAGCCTTTTTCCGTTCATAACACGCAAAAAAAAAAATTTTGAAGCATGACCATCAGAGCACTTAGACTAAAAGATGAAAGTACAAGCATAACTGATAATTAAGCTGCTAAAAATGAAATAAATCGAGCTGGCTGGTGTCTCACTTTAATCATAAATAACCCCAAAGACCGATACCTACTTCGGTGATAGACATGAGAAGGTTATAAATTCAAATAGGACAGGTAATAAAGTGAAAGAAGCGAACAGCTTTTTGTTCTATAAATGAAGCTGAGTAAAATTGGGTCACATTTTCATGACAGGGAACTGCTAATCGAAAAAAAAGCACAGTAATCATACTGGAAGAATGTGTAGAAGTCGCTGTGGCTTCACAAAAGACAAGGCGGCAGCACCACTGAATAAAATCGAAAACTGCAGATCGCCGCGCGGAGTGGCCGCGCGGTTAGAGGCGCTATGTCACGGATTGCGCGGCCCCTCCCGCTAGAGGTTCGAGTCCTCCCTCGGGCACGGGTGTGTGTGTGTGTGTGTGTGTGTGTGTGTGTGTGTGTGTGTGGCTTTTAGTGTATAAGGCTAGGGAGCAGTATATATAAGAGATTAGTCATAAAATTTTACCCATTGCTTCGAAGTAATAAAGTTACGGAGTTTATTTTTGTTGGTACATGTCTGTAGTTTCTGGTACACGTGCAAATCCCCGCGCCGCAGCAGTGTAGCATGCCGCTAGGCAGTCTAAACAAAATTGTGCATTGCATTGATGAATTGCAGCATCGTACGGCAAAATTCGTTTTCGGCAGCAACGGAAATATTGCACCTGTGTCAGGCCATTGTAGATGAGTTTGTAAGCCACATAATCGCCAGGGACGAGTGCTGAGTGTATCGCTTGGCCCCGAGGCGGATCAGAGTAAGCAGTTTGCTGTAGTCTTTAGCAATAAATGAACGATTTTACAGTTACAGTATTTAGTTGCTGTCAAAGGTTAATACAGCTTAAATCGCTGATCCCAGTATCGGGAAAAAATTAAAGTCCACAGTAAGTTAATGAAATGGGAATATCTGGCACTTCGAGCTCCAGAAGCGCTGTACCTGTCACGGGATGCGTGAGTGATGCTTGATAATTACGAGACACTTAATAATTGTGAGACCAAGTTCAATGTCACGCACGACGTAGGTTATTGCAGCACAGATATTCTGATGAAATGATTCAGTCTTGTCACATGCACTCGAAACTCCCGCGGCAGCACCCAAGGGCGATACGACGAAATTCAACAGAGACCAACAGAGCGGAGCGATTACTCAAGAGTCCAGCGCCAGTGGTGGTGAGAAACGGCTGAGTACCGTAGCTGGAATGATCTGCTTCGGGTGGCTGCCAAGACAGAACTGATTGCCGACTTAGGCGTAGTTGGAACTCTTTTTGGCAGAGCCGACACATCTACGACGTTCGTGGTCTGTGCCATCAATTACGTCTTCGTCCATTCATGCCCGAGGGAGTGATACTGCTCCACGACAATGGTCCAACTCATCCCTCTCAGAACAGACGCACATGCTGTTTCTTCGGGCAATCAGACTTTCGCTAACACCTGTATTCTCGCAACATGGCACCCAGTCACTCCTTCCTTTTCGTTGGCAGAAGAAAATATTTCGTGGCAGTCATTTTCAGAATGCTGTCGTGATTTTCGAAGTGGCACGTTTCCTGAACAGCCAGAAAGCAAACTTGTGCAAGCAAGTGATTCGTAGTCGGGAAAAGTATGTTGCATCGCGGGGTGAAAGGACGACTGACAAGTACCTACCTAAGTAATACACTTCCGCTTTGATCGGCTTTGAGTATGTTGTAGTGCAGGGGAAAATAAGACACATTTTTTTATACGTGCCCATACGGCCGTTAAGGGGCTCCGGAAAGGCTCAAAATCATGAAAAGTTCAATTTTTACTTTCTTGCGTTTTCTGAATCTGCAGACTATTACCTTTTAATAGATATATAATTTATTCAACTCCGAAGACTACAACTATTTTTAATTTTTTTTTGAAATGTGTTCTACATGGGCGTGACCCACTGTGGCGCTGTTAAACTGCTGTCAAATGGTGTTATTATTAACGTCCGTGTTCATCAGGTACATTTTAGTGATGTGAAATAAAGTATGTGTTGTGGCTAACCTGTGATGGTTCAATATATATCGCTGGTGTGATTGTCGATTGTTTCATGTTTATTTGCTCTGTCGTTATCTCGAAAATATTCGTAGTTAATTCTGTTTCTTGAGTCTCTGTTTTGTTGAAGTATAATAATGAGTAAAAGTAAAGTTATTAGAAATCCTCTGAAGGCTTTTAAGAAAAGGAGAAATGTTGGAAAGCCAAAGGTATGTGTTATTACTGTAAACAATAAAGACGATAACCAAGTGAGTGAACCTAACCTCTCAAGTACACCTGCCCGTAGCAGTCAAAGTGGGAAAGAAAATACTTCACAGAAGAAGCTTGGTTCAATGAGTGAAAACTATGAATGTTTTATGTGCGAATCGGATGTGAATGAAATATTTGTTATGTCGGTTCTCAAAGGAATTTTTTCAAACTGTGTAAGATGTATTCATTGTAGTGAAGTTGGTCTGGAACTCTCCATAATAAAGCACGTAGGACTTGCTAGTGAAATACAACTGAAATGTGATAAGTGTTCATACATGACCACCTTTTGGAACAGTGTTGCAGTAACTGCAACTGAAGAAAATGGTAGCAAAATCTACGAACACAACAACGAGCGATGCTTGCTTTAGACAAGGAACGCCTTCGGGCTGCAGACAGGGCTGTAAAGAGTCTAGAAATACAAGCAAGAGTAAACAGGAGGAGGAACAAGAGGAAGCTGGAGGAGGAGTTTGCAGAGGATGAAGATAATCCATCCTATGGACCTGGAATGTACTAAAAAGGTAATCCAATCTTTGTCGCTCGATTCCCAAAACTTTTATTTTCTCATACTAATTACATGTTTTCTAAGGATCTTCCAAACATATGTGTTTCAAACTTTCAGTAAATGTTACACAGTACCTTCTGCATAATTTAACACAGCCTTTTTCCAAAAAACTGTATATTTTTGAATATATAAATAAAAAATTGCAAAAAAATGTTGTGAATTTTCATTACAATTGAAAAAAAAATCATCTTTAATAACTGAACTAAAATTTTGTAAAATCCCTGTGTTAAGTTGTAGTCCATATTCCAATAAATAATCTGTAAAAAGTTCAACTTCCTACCACAAATACTTTGTGAGGAAAGATGTAATTTATAAGCGTTATTTTAACATTGCAAGTATAGGGCGTTCCGGAGCCCCTTAAGAGGAAGAAACGCCCATTTTTAAAAAAATGAGTTCAGTATTTGTGAGTGAATACTGTTAAACGATAACGAATCGAACAAGACACATCAAATAAAAATTCTATTGGTTTTAATGAACGTTACAACAGTGCACCCAGATTTCTAGAAAAAGTCAAATATTTCTAAATCCTCTGTGCTTCGAGCGCAAACTCAAAGTGTAGTCAGCATTTTTTAAATCTGAATAGTTCTGCATTTCCTCTGTATTGTATAGATTTACTATGAAGTTACAACAATAACAATTTCAAATATAAAATAATTAAATGTGAAAATGTTACAACTTGAAAAAAATAAGGCATATCTAAAAAAGAAAACACATCGATTTATACACTCCTGGACATGGAAAAAAGAACACATTGACACCGGTGTGTCAGACCCACCATACTTGCTCCGGACACTGCGAGAGGGCTGTACAAGCAATGATCACACGCACGGCACAGCGGACACACCAGGAACCGCGGTGTTGGCCGTCGAATGGCGCTAGCTGCGCAGCATTTGTGCACCGCTGCCGTCAGTGTCAGCCAGTTTGCCGTGGCATACGGAGCTCCATCGCAGTCTTTAACACTGGTAGCATGCCGCTACAGCGTGGACGTGAACCGTATGTGCAGTTGACGGACTTTGAGCGAGGGCGTATAGTGGGCATGCGGGAGGCCGGGTGGATGTACCGCCGAATTGCTCAACACGTGGGGCGTGAGGTCTCCACAGTACATCGATGTTGTCGCCAGTGGTCGGCGGAAGGTGCACGTGCCCGTCGACCTGGGACCGGACCGCAGCGACGCACGGATGCACGCCAAGACCGTAGGATCCTACGCAGTGCCGTAGGGGACCGCACCGCCACTTCCCAGCAAATTAGGGACACTGTTGCTCCTGGGGTATCGGCGAGGACCATTCGCAACCGTCTCCATGAAGCTGGGCTACGGTCCCGCACACCGTTAGGCCGTCTTCCGCTCACGCCCCAACATCGTGCAGCCCGCCTCCAGTGGTGTCGCGACAGGCGTGAATGGAGGGACGAATGGAGACGTGTCGTCTTCAGCGATGAGAGTCGCTTCGGCCTTGGTGTCAATGATGGTCGTATGCGTATTTGGCGCCGTGCAGGTGAGCGCCACAATCAGGACTGCATACGACCGAGGCACACAGGGCCAACACCCGGCATCATGGTGTGGGGAGCGATCTCCTACACTGGCCGTACACCACTGGTGATCGTCGAGGGGACACTGAATAATGCACGGTACATCCAAACCGTCATCGAACCCATCGTTCTACCATTCCTAGACCGGCAAGGGAACTTGCTGTTCCAACAGGACAATGCACGTCCGCATGTATCCCGTGCCACCCAACGTGCTCTAGAAGGTGTAAGTCAACTACCCTGGCCAGCAAGATCTCCGGATCTGTCCCTCATTGAGCATGTTTGGGACTGGCTGAAGCGTCGTCTCACACGGTCTGCACGTCCAGCACGAACGCTGGTCCAACTGAGGCGCCAGGTGGAAATGGCATGGCAAGCCGTTCCACAGGACTACATCCAGCATCTCTACGATCGTCTCCATGGGAGAATAGCAGCCTGCATTGCTGCGAAAGGTGGATATACACTGTACTAGTGCCGACATTGTGCATGCTCTGTTGCCTGTGTCTACGTGCCTGTGGTTCTGTCAGTGTGATCATGTGATGTATCTGACCCCAGGAATGTGTCAATAAAGTTTCCCCTTCCTGGGACAATGAATTCACGGTGTTCTTATTTCAATTTCCAGGAGTGTATATAGAACACACAAGATTAAAAGATAGATAAAATTTTGTACATACACTGAAGAACCAAAGAAACTGGTATAAGCATGCGTATTCAAATCCAGATACATGGAAACCGGCAGAATACGGCACTGTGGTCGGCAACGCCTATATAAGACACCAAATGTCTGGCGAAGTTGTTAGCTGGTTACTGCTGATACAGTGGCAGCTTATCAAGATTTAAGTGAGTTTGAACGTGGTGTGACTGGAAAGATGTTGCCTGGTCGGACGAGTCTCGTTTCAAATTGTATCGAGCGGATGGACATGTACGGGTGTGGAGACAACCTCATGAATCCGTGGACACTGCATGTCAGCAGGGGACTGCTCAAGCTGGTGGAGGCTCTGTATTGGTGTGGGGCGTCTGCAGCTGGAGTGATAAGACTCTGATATCTGACATGTGTACGTAAGTATCCTGTCTGATCACCTACATTCATTCATGTCCATTGTGAATTCCGACGGACTAGGGCAATTCCAGCAGGACAGTGCGACAACCCACACGTCCAGAATTGCTACATAGTGACTCAAGAACACTCTTGTGAGTTTACACTTCCACTGAGCACCAGTCTCCACAGACATGAGCATTATTGAGCATGTCTGGAATGCCTTGCAACGTGCTGTTCAGAAGAGATCTCCATGCCGTGTAGAAGATATCTCCACCCCCTCGTACTCCTAAGGATTTATGTACAGCCCTTCAGGATTCATGTCATTTCCCTCCAGCAGTACTTCAGACATCAATCAAGTGCATTCCACATCGTGTTGAAGCACTTCTGCGTGCCCGCGGGGCCCTACACGATATTAGGCAGGTGTACAAGTATCTTTGACTGTTCAGTGTATATATATAATCTCCCCATTACTACTCAGTACGCGAAAGTGGCACAAGTTGCCCACTTCAGATATCTGGGAGTGATAATCCAGCCATGAGGACTGAACTCAATAGCCAATAAAGGTACAATCTCCAGATTACAAAAAGGATATAAGCTCACTTGGAATCACTATAGTAAGAAATCTATTTCTGTCAATCCGAAACTAAGGCATTACAACACAGTAGCCCTACCAGAAGCACTTCATGCTGCAGAAACTACAGTGATTCGTGATCATACTAAGATCAGAGAGATTGAAAAGCAGGAAAGAAAAATTCTGAAGAAAATACATGGACCAGTGTTTCGGGAAGGAATTTGGGTGAAGAGGCCAACGAGAGAGAGATACAAAGACATAGAAACAATAAGACACCATTAGAAAGAGAAGGATGAAATTTTATGGACTTATCAGCAGGTTCAAATGGCTCTCAGCACTATGGGACTTAACAGCGGAGGTCATCAGTCCTCTAGAACTTAGAACTACTTAAACCTAACTAACCTAAGGATTTCACACACATCCACGCCCGAGGCAGAATTCGAACCTGCGACCGTAGCGGTCGCGCGATTCCAGACTGCAGCGCCTAGAACCGCTCGGCCACTCCGGCAGGCATATCAGCAGGATGAATAAAAGCAGGCTCACAGGACAAGTCTTTGAGATAGTAAACAAGAGCAAAAACAAGACAAAGTGGATCACTGAAGCAGAAGAAGACATTAAAGGACTGGGGATCACAGAAGACGACATAAACAATAGAGAACAGTTTAGAAGCATCATACTGAAACACCCACTTAAACAAGAACATACGAAGAACAGAACGGGAAAGAGATGGTCGGAAGAACGCAAGAGAGAACACAGTGAACGTATGAAGAGAATTTGGGAAGAACGAAGAAAGAAGAAGAAATCATGACTCCTGAATTTCAGTCGGTCTCTCAAAAGGGATATATATATATATATATATATATATATATATATATATAGTGTGTGTGTGTGTGTGTGTGTAGAGATATTTATCCGGTCAAGACTTACTAAGCATCTCAACATGACAAGTGGCATTGAAGCGGACATTTATCGAGCGCGCGTACAACGATATGGAGATATTTTTTTTTAGCTTAATTTTGACAAATGCGTTTCTGAAATACTACTACGCCGTATATGACTGAATTAGGTATTAACGGTGCTATATGTTTTCCTATTCGTCAGATGTCGAAATGAGAAAGGAATTAGTGTCGGGGAGGGAGGCGATTTTGAAAAGAAAGGCTTCTTTGGCAAATCTGGGTGCACCGTTATAACATGCATTAAAAAGGATAGAACTTATATTTGAAGTTATTTCATGTATGTTAATGTTTCAACGGTATACATGCAGAAATCTTAAACTCAGTATTTCTCAAGTGGCTGTTTCACTCCGTTTAGTGGCCGTATGGGCAGTTATAAAAAAATGTTTGTCTTGAAACTTCCTGGCAGATTAAGACTGTGTGCCAGACCGAGACTCGAACTCAGGACCTTTGCCTTTCGGGGACAAGTGCTCTACCAGCTGATCTACCCAAGCACGACTCACGCCCCGTCCTTACAGCTTTACTTCTGCCAGTATCTCGTCTCCTACCTTCCAAACTTTACAGAAGCTCTCCTGCGGACCTGGTGATACTGGCAGAAGTAAAGCTGTGAGGACGTGGCATGAGTCGTGCTTGGGTAGCTCAGTTGGTAGAGCACTTGCCCGCGAAAGGCAAAGGTCCCGAGTTCGAGCCTCGGTCCGGCACACAGTTTTAAGCTGCCAGGAAGTTTCATATCAGCGCACACTCCGCTGCAGAGTGAAAATCTCATTCTGGAATGTTTGTCTAATTTTGCTCTACACTACGACAGATTCAGTGCGTAGCAAAATCGAAGTGTATCCTTTGGGTAGGTTTACTTGCAAAACCACTGCCATATTCGGTTGTCGCAGCTTATATATATAACAGAAATACTGAATTGATGAAAGGAGAAAATACAAAAAGGCAGTAAGTGAAGCAGGCGAAAAGGAATACACACGTCTCAAAAATGAGATCGACGGGAACTGCAAAATGGCTAAGCAGGAATGGCTAGAGGACAAATGTAAGGATGTAGAGGCTTATCTCACGAGGGGTAAGATAGATTCTGCCTACAGGGAAATTAAGGAGACCTTTGGAGAAAAGAGAACCACTTGCATGAATATCAAGAGCTCTGATGAAAACCCAGTTCTAAGAAAAGAAGGGAAAGCAGAAAGGTGGAAGGAGTATATAGAGGGTCTATACAGGGGCGATGTTCTTGAGGACAATATTATGGAAATGGAAGAGGAGGTAGATGAAGGTGAAATGGGAGATATGATACTGCGTGAAGAGTTTGACAGAGCACTGAAAGACCTAAGTCGAAACAAGGACCCGGGAGTAGACAACATTCCATTAGAACTACTGACAGCCTTGGGAGAGCCAGAGAAAACTCTACCATCTGGTGAGGAAGATGTATGAGACAGGTGAAATACCCTCAGACTTCAAGAAGAATATAATAATTCCAATCCCAAAGAAAGCAGGTTTTGACAGGTGTGAAAATTACCTAACTATCAGTTTAATAAGTCACAGCTGCAAAATACTGACGCGAATTCTTTACAGACGAATGGAAAAACTGGTAGAGGCCGTCCTCGGGGAAGATCAGTTTGGATTCCGTAGAAATGTTGGAACACATGAGGCAATACTGACCCTACGACTTATCTTAGAAGCTAGATTAAGGAAAGGCCAACCTACGTTTCTAGCATTTGTAGACTTGGAGAAAGCTTTTGACAATGTTGAGTGGAATACTCTCTTTCAAATTCTAAAGGTGGCAGGGGTAAAATACAGGGAGCGAAAGGCTATTTACAATTTGTACAGAAACCGGATGGCAGTTATAAGAGTCGAGGGGCATGAAAGGGAAGTAGTGGTTGGGAAGGGAGTGAGACAGGGTTGTAGCCTATCCCCGATGTTATTCAATCTGTATATTGAGCAAGCAGTGAAGGAAACGAAAGAAAAATTCGGAGTAGGTATTAAAATCCATGGTGAAGAAATAAAAACGTTGAGGTTTGGAAGAGCAGTTGAACGGAAGGGACAGTGTCTTGAAAGGAGGATATAAGATGAACATCAACAAAAGGGAAACGAGAGTAATGGAATGTAGTCGAATTAAGTCAGGTGATGCTGAGGGAATTAGATTAGGAAATGAGACACTTGAGGTAGTAAAGGAGTTTTCCTATTTGGGGAGCAAAATAACTGTTGATGGTCGAAGTAGAGAGGATATAAAATGTAGACTGGCAATGGCAAGGAAAGCGTTTCTGAAGAAGAGGAATTTGTTAACATTGAGTATAGATTTAAGCGTCTGGAAGTCGTTTCTGAAAGTATTTGTATGGAGTGTAGCCATGTATGGAAGTGAAACATGGACGATAAATAGTTTGGACAAGGAGAGAATAGAAGCTTTCGAAATGTGGTGCTTCAGAAGCATGCTGAAGATTAGATGGGTAGATTACATAACTAATGAGGAGGTATTGGATAGAATTGGGGAGAAGAGGAGTTTGTGGCACAACTTGACTAGAAGAAGGGATCGGTTGGTAGGACATGCTCTGAGGCATCAAGGGATCATCAATTTAGTACTGGAGGGCAGCGTGGATGGTAAAAATCGTAGAGGGGAGACCAAGAGAAGGATAGACTAAGCAGATTCAGAAGGATGTAGGCTGCAGTAGGTACTGGGAGATGAAGAAGCTTGCACAGGATAGGGTAGCATGGAGAGCTGCATCGAAACAGTCTCAGAACTGAAGACCACAACAACAACAACAACCAAAGCCGTGTGACAGCTCCTCGTAATGAAGTCACGGCATCCTCTCGGGGGACTACCTGCCGACGTGGGAGTGAGCGCCGGCGGTGTGCCGTGGCCCGGCGTGCCCTGCCGGTTGCGCCAGCGCCGCGCCGGTGCAGTGGCGGGAGAAAGTGAGTCGGGTCGCCGGGCGACGCGGGGCCGATCTGCGAGCGCGGCGCCGGGACAGCCGGCCTGGGCCGGACGCGCGAGTGCCAACCCGTGTCGACAAGGACGGACCCTCCTCCACGACAAGGACGCCGCGCACAGGCGACGCGGCGCCTCCGGCCGACCGTGCGCCGCGGTGACGCGCCGAGACGCGTGCCGCCGCCTCGTACGACACGGTTTTCGGCTTTGCCCTTCCTCGCCCTCCTGCTGGCGGGTTTCCCCCCTTTCAGATTTACTTGCCGGAGGCGCCGTTGCCGTGCTGCCGCGGTGTTGACCTACGACAGGATGCCCTCCTTGCACGGAGACTGGCCCATCAGTTTGCCTCAAGTACACTCAGAGTGCGCCAACCGTGACCAAGGACTCGACCCTTTTAAGCGAACACTGTCGCAACATCGGTTTCATTTAACCTGAAAAAAATTCTCTTTTTCCTTAGCTGGTATCGCACGACGTTTCGCTTTATCGTATTGGTGTTTGGATTTCGCGCCAAGCAATTAGCATGTTGTTAAGTAGTACGGAAACGTTCCTTGCGACCGACCTCTGAGCTTCCGAGGCGTGAAGCGAATCCCACTCGCAGCCGCGGCGAGAATCTGTGCAGCGCTGTGCGACGCGTGATACCAAGTACGCGACGTATTGCTGTACCGATTTACTAGGAGACTGAGATTCATTGGAAGAATCTCAAGGAAATGCAGTCCGAAAACAAAGGAAGTAGGTTGCAGTACACTTGTTCGCCGACTGCTTGAAAACTGCTCACTGGTGTGGGGTCCGTACCAGATAGGGTTGATAGAAGAGATAGAGAAGATCCAACGGAGAGCAGCACGCTTCGTTACAGGATCATTTAGTAATCGCGAAAGCGTTGCGGAGATGATAGTCCAGTGGAAAACTCTGCAGGAGAGACGCTCAGTAACTCGGTATGGGCTTTTGTTGAAGTTTCGAGAACGTACCTTCAGCGAGGAGTCAAGCAGTATATTGCTCCTTCCTACGTATATCTCGCGAAGAGACCATGAGGATAAAATCAGAGAGATTAGAGCCCACACAGAGGCATACCGATAATCCTTCCTTCCACGAACAATACGAGACTGGAATGGAAGGGAGAACCGATAGAGGTACTCAAGGTACCCTCCGCCACACACCATCAGGTGGCTTGCCGAGTATGGATGCAGACGTAGATGAAACATTTATTGGGGGAGCCGGCTTAATTGTTACGCTAGTACACTTGTAAAGTCTGTCAAAATGAAGATGAACAACCTTGCGAGACAGGGCTACTCTTCCCACTACTCTAAAGAACTAAACTCCGACCGAACAGGTCTCAGAAGGTCCAACGGGCACCGATCGGCCGCCGTGTCATCCTCAGACCACAGGCGTCAATGGATGCTGCTACGGAGGGGCATGTGGACAGCACACCGCTTCCCGACCGTATGTCAGATTCCGAGACTGGAGCCGCTACTTCTCTGTCAAGTAGCTCTTCAGTTTTCCCCACAAGGGCTGAATACACCCCGCTTGCCTACAGCACTCGGCAGACCGGATGGTCACCCATTCAAGTGCTAGCCCAACCCGACAGTTCTTAACTTCGGTGATCTGACGGGAACTGGTGTGACCACTGCGGCAAGGCCGTTGGCCACTACTCTGAAGACTGCGTTGCGACTACTTGAATGGAACGTGTACGCCGCCAACACTTTATTCGCCGCCTTCAACTGGCTCTTCAGCGGTACCTGCTGTCATCTACACAACAAAATAGCAGTATCATTCAATGCAAAAGACACACAAAAGCACAATATTCAAATTTCGGCATAAGAAATGCTTCAGCTAAACCTCGCAAAGTAAACTTCGTTCAGTGAAC
Source organism: Schistocerca serialis cubense (assembly GCF_023864345.2). NCBI lineage: Eukaryota > Metazoa > Arthropoda > Insecta > Orthoptera > Acrididae > Schistocerca > Schistocerca serialis. The sequence continues at coordinate 221,349,486 of NC_064638.1, forward strand.
GCTGCCTGGAGCTATTGGCCCCACGCTCTGATGAAAGATGTCCCCACATATCAAGCTCTTGAGCAGCTACGAAAGGCATCCATCGCTAAGAAAAACCAGGAGATTACTAAACACAATTCTACCTCCGTGCACGGAAACGCACTTCCTGTTCTTGCATTCTTTCCGCGCGCGCGCGTGTGTGTGTGTGTGTGTGTGTGTGTGTGTGTGTGTGTGTGTGTGTGTGTGTGTGTTTAAGGATCACCAACTCTCAAGTCAAGTGAAGACGTTAAAACACCAAATCCGCACTATAGTCCGCAGCTCGTGGTCTAGGAGCTAGCGTTGCTGCCTCTGGAACACAGGGCCCCAAGTTCTATTCCCGGCCGGTTTGGGAATTTTCTCTATCCGAGGACTGGGTGTTTGTGTTGTCCTCATCATTTCATCATCATCAGCATCATCATCATTTGTGAGATTGTGTAGACTGGATTGTGAAAAGAAAATGAACTGTGTAAAAATTGGGACTTCGTACGGGCGCTGATGACCGCGCAGTTGAGCGTCCCACAAACCAATCATCATCATCATCATCATCCTCACTATAGGGCCTGTGACGCTCAGTCCTATGAGAGTTGTCAAGCGAACCCTGATTGATTTCGTGAGCTCCTAACAGCTCCATGTAAACTGTTTCAATATTTATGCCCTTAGACGATCAGAATGATTACCCGCGTGAAGGTACAGTAGTTGCATTTGCCGATTCTCGCTCACATTAATACACTAAACGACAAAATACTGCTTCCCGCCAGGGCTTTTTCAACTGTTGCTAGCAACCGTCGGCCATCCAAGGAAAACGACTAACCTTTAAGCTGCAACCCATTTAGGAAGATTGTGGAAAAAGTAAATGTAAAATCTGTATCGCAAGCCTGTGACCAGGCTATTGGCGTGACTCTAGCTGGAGCAGAGTCCTTTTTTCGTACACCGTTACCGCCTTCTACGGGAAAGACCCCTGGTATTCGTTTGATGGGAGGCTGCGTGGACCTGAGGCCGTCCTGGAGGGACTGGAACGATGCCACATGTGGTAAGTGACGCACGAAGATCCTTGCCTGGCGGGAGAGCAATATCCCGATCCTTTCTTTCTTTCTTTCTTTCTTTTTAGCTCTTCCTAATTTACCCACTGAACTACCAAGCAACAAAATAGACAAAACAGTAATATATTCTCAAATCTAATTTGTTACATGATCAGACACATCCTTACGATAAGGCCAATCTGTAATCCATGAACTACTACGGAATGGGTGGTAGTGTGGCGGGGGATGTGGAGCGAATAGATTGAATAAAACAGAACTACGGACATCTCTGGTATTGTGTTCCTTCTCCCTGTTCTCTCCTCCACGCTTTACATGCTCTCATTTTAAGATCACCTAACCGAGCGAGGTGGCGCAATGATTAGAACAGTGGACTCGCATTCGGGAGGACGATGGTTCAAACCCGTCTCCGGCCATCCTCATTTGGTTTTCCGTGATTTCCCTAAGTCGTTTCAGGCAAATGCCGGGGAAGGTTCCTTTGAAAGGGCACGACCGATTGCCTTCCCATCCTTCTCTAATCCGAACTTCTGCTCCGTTTCTAATGACCTTGTTGTCAAAAATGGTTCAAATGGCTCTGAGCACTATGGGACTCAACTGCTGAGGTCATTAGTCCCCTAGAACTTAGAACTAGTTAAACCTAACTAACCTAAGGACATCACAAACATCCATGCCCGAGGCAGGATTCGAACCTGCGACCGTAGCGGTCTCGCGGTTCCAGACTGTAGCGCCTTTAACCGCACGGCCACTTCGGCCGGCTAACCTTGTTGTCCACGGGACGTTAAACACTGATCTCTCTCATAAGATCACCGATGTATTCGGCTGTATGAGAATATGATTCAATCAGTTCTAGTGTAATTGATACCTGACAAAACCACACGTCGTGAAGATACTGCAGCGCTAAAATTAAGAAACTATACGTAGACTGGACAAAAATTTGTTCTGTGTACATATTTTATGCTGTATAGCATCACGACAGCGGAAATCGCGATGAATCGTTAGCCATCTTTATGGCGTATCTGGTCAACTGTAGGCGGGGGGGGGGGGGGGCGGGAGTAGTAAGTGAATATATTTCATGGGCTCGACGGCTGCCTTTACCGTGTAATGGTTATCACTGCTTGTTGTTCATGCGGAGGTCTCGAGCTCGATTACCAGTGTGGACCGGGGATTTTTCTGTATGCGCGCGCAGTCGTCCCCAGTTTTGTGTATGCTTTTTGTGTGTTCTGATTCTTTCATTCAGTCTGTAATGTGCTGCATTATGTCTGCTTTTATGACATAATAAAACAACATTGCGACATATTCAGTGCTTGAGCTGCCAAATATTTGGTTGTTTCTAGAGGTGTTCTTGTTAACCTAACTAACGTATAGTGCCCTGAACAAATGGCAAAGAGAATTAGGCCTCGTAATGTGTCACTTGGATGCGCTGATTTCACCCTTTTCAACAAATTCGGTAGTGTACTTAAACGCAAGATCAGCCATGCTGTAAGCAGTGTAGCTGAACCACGAGAGGTGTCGTTTTACGCTGTACCAAATGAACTGCGCTTTTATGGTGTCATTGTGTTCTCTTACTGATACTGGTGACAAGTCGGTAGCAAATAAGTCGCATAAAGTGGCGTTTAAAAAAATTGAAAAAAAGGGAAAAAATAAGAACATTGTCGTTGGATCTATCTGCTGTTGGTAACGTGTAGACTTCTTACAGGAGGTGGTTTTTTTTTTGTAGAGGCTGTTCGGCGAAGATCGGAATGTCATCGTCTGAAATCTTGGCGGACTATAATAGTGAAAGAGACTTCCTCTGTTTCAATTTGTAACCTCTATTAGAAGAAAGAATACATAAGAGGAAATTTGAGCCCTTGGGATGAGAGCATATGAAGGAGCTACAGTCTGACACAACGATAAATGTGGTCAAAATTAATTTCAAAATTCACCGATACTGTGAAGCGATGCAATGGACTGGCTACTGCATGCGAGGGGTGAATACAAGCTCTTTTGCTGTCCCAAGCGCTTGACGCTGTGCTTGTACAGCAGTATTAACAAGGCCCTCTAAATAAACATTAGCTGCCCGTGAACAGTTTCATCGCTCCACCGTTATGCAGTCGGCATTGGGAGCGTTGTGTATAACGCGTTTAATTACCAATGGGTACAAGTGCATGGCGCCCGACCGGAAGCTCCGTTGTAATACTGCGAGACTATTGCCGCAATAATCTTCATTTTGATTTCGCGCGGACGCAAGACTGGTCCAGCTGGTTCGATGTACAGAACAAGGCTGATTGTTTCCTCTGATTACGACCACAATTTCAGAGTGCTAAGTGAAGCTTGTTATTAGCTTTTCAACACCGTAGGCGATTTGAAATGGGTCTTACAAGAGAGACAGGAATTATAGGGAACTTTTAAAGTGTAATGTAATTTTGTCTCGGTAGTTCACTGTATGTGAACGGAACCCTGCGTTCACATACATCTCGGTTTTATAAAACATCGTGTTCCGGTGGATACGTTTATCGAGAAGTGATAGAAGGGGGCCTACCTGCGCTCACTGTGCAACGACACCGGCGTGCTGGAGCTCCTGACGAATGGCTTCCCAATAATTTGTTCAAATTGCTTTATGGCTACAGCTTTAGGATAACAACACTTTGTGTCAAAAATTTAACCCGGCAAGAATGCACATAGCCGTACCTTGTTACTATCCGATAGCCAATTCTTGTTTGCTTCCACAAGTTCCATGTTACACAGTTTGGAAATGAAATGTACAGACTTCTCTAGGGGAAGAAACTAACAGAAAGTGCTGAGCGTGACAGTCAAGTCCATCATCCCCGTATTCGCCAGTGAGAGTTGGGCACAATGCTGGAACCCTGCGTTACTGTCCTGCCCAAAAAACAGTTTGTGGCAAAGGGGGGGGGGGCTGTCTGCCACTTTATACTGATCAGCAAATGATGTTTTCTTGTAAATAGTTGATGAATTCTTGTGCAGTGCAATGTTGTGTTGCATTAGAGTTGTTACGATTGCTGATGTAGCTGAAGGCCAGCGAGATTATGAAATACGATTCCTACACACATCGTACTGCATTGGAATAGCTACAATGGGGCCCGAACTGGAACATCCTCATCCCAGGCACAAGTCACCATCATCGATAGTCCCTCAAGCCTTTAGTCCCTCAAGCCTTTACTGCAGAACGGGGGGGGGTGGGGGGGACGACGACGACGACGACGACGACTAGGGAACTACGGAGATCTTTTGTGATTAAAACACTTTCCGCTGATCAAAAAAAGTACTCTTATCGCTGCTGCTACTGCAGTTGCTACGAGAATACAGTAAATGAGTTTACATTCACCAACAATATTCGGACAGGCTAGTTGCAGGTCATCTAATTAAATTAATACCGAAACATCGATAGTCACCTCAGTGGTAACACCCGTAATATTGCGAAATTTGTTCCATGTATCAAATTATTCGGCGAATGATAGTGCGCAGGGGGCGGGTGTTCTTTTAGTATGAGTTATTACACCATGGGTCGGTTAGTGCGAGACTACTAATCCAAAGGTTCAGGTTCAACACTCAGTCGGCTGTAGGATTTCTATGTGCCACTTACTGCTCATTTCTCCACTTTCTACATGTGCAGAGTGCACAGTTGTGCCGGGTTCAGACTCCACGTTAAACTGTATGTGTGGCCTTACCCCTCCACCCCCTACACACACACACACACACACACACACACACACACACACACACACACACACACACACCACCCCTCTATAACTGACAGAGTTTAAATGTCGAGTGAAGAAGAGGTGTACCACCTCCAAGAGTTCCATGCCTAATAAGACAGTGTGGTGTTGTAAGCAGTCTTCATGTTCACAACCGTTTTTTCTTAGATCTCAGATTTTTGTGTTACCGTAATGCAAAAGAACTGTCATCATGATGGAAAAAGAGCCACTGAATTTTTTTTTCCTTGTGTGACACTGCGTACTTTCCTTAACGACATTTCGACAGCAAAATGAGTAGTATTCTGATACTGCAGATGTTAATTTTATCTTACCATTCTTAATGATTAACACTGCCTGTTTTGTAACGACTCATTCGGGTAGAAACTGTAAACAGGCCGTTTGCAATCTTTCGATATGCACGTCCACCTCCAGAGTTAGACGCTGCTAGAGAGGCATTGCGCATTCCGGGGAGATTTACTGTTGAAATTCGAAAAGCGTGCTTTCCACGAAGAGTGAGGTATTTATTACTCCCTTCCGCATGCTGCTTGCGGAATGACCACGACGACGAGATAATCAGAGGAATTTGAGCACAAGCATACGCTTAAACATCACCATGTGCGAAACGACCAGGAAACACGAGCGGTGGTAGTGACTCCAGAAATATCTTCCACTGCACACCGTTAGGTTGTTTGCAGGGTTTCATTGTTATCCCATTTGCCAGCTTTCGAACTGCTGCAGTCTTAAAACCACACTGTGCGCAAAGGAACTTTCTTTTTGCTGTCGACGCTTGGTATGCGATGCTAGTGAAAATAGCGGAACGTGGATGGAGTTTATTGGAAATATGCACAGGAAAATTAAATATTTTTTCCTTTCTTGCATGCCGTAGAGTCCACGATAGCGAGATGTGCACTGTAAAAGTTCTCACTCTACGCGAGTGGGTACCACAGTGTGTAGGTGGCCGATGTTTTACTCACGGTGCGTCTAAATTGCTTGCGAGAGTATAAGTAAAATAAACGACACCTTCTGTGAAATGTCTTTTTGGACATCGACTTCTTAGACATTGCTAGGTGACCAGCTCATTGGAGTCAATTTCTTCACGCCATATTCGTTATCTCCGTCCTTGGCATCATATACTTTTTGGTTTGTTCGTTATCTCCAACCTCCTATGTCTCTGACGAGTCTGACGAGTCTGATGAATCTCATGGCCCATTTATCGTAACTTCGAATTTTTTTTTTATTTACCGGCTTCCTAGCTGTCTTCTTATTGTGTAATTTAAAAAAAATACGTGTATATCTATTTTCCGCGTGTCGGCGGAGGATGGTTTTTGAACCTTTATCATTTCCATCCTTGCCTATTGCATTCGCAAAGAACAACTACTGTTGATGTACCTTCACACGGGCTGTAATTTCTTTATTTTTCTCATCTTGATTACCTCGCGAGACCTATTTGGCGGGAGGCAGCATGTCTTCTGATTCTTCTTGGAATTTAAACCCTCGGAATTCCAACAGTAACCGACTCTGTGGTAAACGTCGTCTCTCGTATCATTCCCGTCATTGGAGTTTCATAAGGATCTCTGTAATATTTTCGCGCTTTCTAAACAATCGCGTGGCGAAACGAGCCGCTCTTCGTTCTACCTTCTGTATATCTTCTATTAATACAACCTGATGACGGTCCCAGACTGGCAAAAATTGGTCGAATGAGTGTTTTCTCTAAAACTACCATTTGTAATTTTGTTGAAGTTGCCATGAGAAATATCTTTTGCTTGCGATGACTAGTTTCGGACACGATGAACAGTATCAAAACATCGCCTTCATCGCATGTATTGAATCATAATAGAATCAGTACTTTCGAAATAGACACAGTCGGCAATCACGAACAACATGTATAAAATCATCTACAACATATTATCAGTACTAATTATCACGGTCCCACCATAGCCACTACTTTGCTGGGCGACCTACATTTTCTCAACATTTTTCCTTAGAATGTCTGCCCAGCACGTGGTTTTCCTACCACCAGTATTCATCTGTAAAGGACTTTGTATTTTACCGTTGTTCCTGTGTCAGAATTTTTTATCGGCAATAACTTAATCAAAGAAAAATCGACCTCTTAGTCTATTAGTACACAATACCTTACATTTATTTTTGTTCTAAGTCATGGTATGGATCATATGCAGGTCTTACTGCATTAATTGGGCGATTTATGCTGATGTAGATTTGTATCTATGTTCGGCATGACAGGGCTTCGATTCCTACAAGAAGATCACACGGCAATCGGATTTTTCAAACTTTTTACCTTTATATTACCAGACCTTCACAACTGCGAGCAAAATATCAGTTTCCCTAAGCAGTACGTTGCAACTCTACACCGAGCGAGGTGGCGCAGTGGCTAGCACACTGGACTCGCATACGGGAGGACGACCGTTCAAACCCCGGTCCAGCCATCCATGATTAAGTTTCCCTGATTTCCTTAAATTGGTCCAGGCAGACACCGTCATGCTTCCTTTGAAATAACACGGCCGATTTCCGTCCCATCATGACACAATCCGAGCTTGTGCTCCATCTCCAGTGACCTCGATGTCGACGGGACGTTAAACCCGATCTTCCTTCCGTTGCATCTCCCAAAAATTCACGCGAAAAGTTTTCTAAATGTGCTTAACACCCTAAAGTACTGTCGACGATTCGACAGACAGTATGGCACTGTGGTAGAACGCTTGCCTGTCATGTGGGGGGCCTGGGTTCTGTTCTCCGCGGACGCCAATTTTTAGGTGTATCTTCTACGAGAATTTCGTGAAGTGTAAAATACGTAAATATGGATGAAAAAATTAGTATCGCGTAGCGCTCGAGCGTGGAAATAGCTCATTTTAGTGTTGTTACGCTCATTATGTTTTTTTTTCCGCTCACTTTGAAGACCTAGGTCATTTAAATATAAAATTCATCAAATTTATGCTAAGTAACACACATTTGTTAATTTTATAAAAAAATAGTTGTCTTCTTATTTATAATTTCATGTGGCACCAAAAATTGAGTTTTCAATGCACATATAAATTCTTACTTACATCTACAGGCATGCTCCGCAAGCGACTCTACGGTGCGTGACGGAGGGTAACCTACACCACTGCTAGTCATTTTCTTTCCTGTTTCACCTGCAAATAGAGCCTCTGCATGATCCCTAATTTCTCGAATCTTAGCTTCGTGGTCTTTATGCGAAATGCATGTTGGCGACAGTCGAATCGTACGGCAGTCAGCTTCAGATGCCGGTTCTCTAAATTTTATCAGTCATGTTTCTCGAAAAGACCGTTGGCTTCACTCCCGGGGATTTTAGTTCCCGAAGCACTTTCGTAGCAGTTGCCTATTGTTCAAACCTACCAGTAACAAGTCCAGCAGCCCGCTTCAGAATTACTTCCATGTCTTCCTACAATCCGACCTTGTGCAGGTGCCTGAACTCGAGCAGTACTCAAGAATAGGTCGCACTAGCGTCCTATATGTGGTCCTTTACAGATGAACCACGCTTTTTCAAAATTCGCCCAATAATCCGAAGACGACCATTCGCCTTCCCTACTGCAGTCCCTACATGCCCGTTCCATTTCGTAACGGTTTCCAGCATTGCGCCCTAATATTTAAACTACGCGACTGTGTCAAGCAGGTCACGACTAATGCTGTACCTGTACGTTACGGGTATGTTTGTGCTACTTATCCCCATTACCTTACGTTTTTCTACTTTACGAGCCAGCTGCCATTCATTACACCAAACAGAAATTGTGTCTAGGTCATTCGTGTCAACCTACAGTCACGTATCTTCGACACCTTCCTGTGCACCACAGCATCATCATCAGCGAACAACCGCATACTGCTGCCCACACCGTCTGAAGACCATTTATGTATACAGAAAATAGCAACGATCCTATCACACTTCCCTGGGGCACTCCTGATGTTATCCCTGTCTCCGATGATCAGTCGCCGCCGAGGAAAACGTGCCGAGTTCTCTTAGTTATGAAGTCTCCGAGCCACTCACGTCTGGGAAACTATTTCATATGCTCAGACCTTCGTTAACAGTCCTTAATGGGGCACCGTGTCAAATGCTTTCCGGAAAGAATTTATAAAAGATTTTTATACTGCTTGTTCGATTTGAAAATATTAAAAAAAAAAAAAAAGGTTCAAATGGCTCTGAGCACTATGGGACTTAACTTCTGAGGTCATCAGTCGCCTAGAACTTAGAACTACTTAAACCTAACTAACCTAAGGACATCACACACATCCATGCCCGAGGCAGGATTCGAACCTGCGACCGTAGCGGTCGTGCGGTTCCAGACTGTAGCGCCTAGAACCGCTCGGCCACCCCGGCCGACGAAAATATTAAAAATTAAACTTTTTGCATCTTCTGTGTATTTGACGGAAATGCACGTTGAACCATCACCTATGTTTAAAAATGTGCCACAGCCAGGAATCGACCTGAGGCATCTACATGGTAGGTGAACATTCTGCCACAAAACCACACTGGCTGTCGAAACATCGACCTTTATATAGCGTATCAAAGGCACTCGAAAAACTTTAAAGTCGATTTTATCGAGAATTTTCGAGAATCACATCGAACTACCTTGGAGGATTGATATGTGACAAAGGACACTGTTCTGACCATGACTTAAACTTGCAACGTACCGAGGACATCGCACAGGTGCCGCTTATGGTCAATTGCTACAGCGCAACGTGCAGGGTTGACTGGCGGCTGCAATGACGTTTTAGCATGTATTAATCACGGTGTTTCATATTTTTGTCCAACCACTATACCTAGCCTTACTACTAGAACTCATATAAATTTAATCTTATGAGCATAAATAGGCGTACAAATCGTATTAACACACGACCGGCGATCACTCTCTGGAATCAGCCTTCAAGTACCTAAGAATTTCTGTCCGTACGATTTAAGGTACGACCACCGTACAAATCCAGCCGTGTGCAACGGAGACAGTATACGTACAAGGAACAGTTGTACCCAACGGGTATATCAGTACGGTGCGCTTCTCACCAGTTTTCGAGAAAACGAGACCTAGAGTTTTACGAATCTTTCGAATCCTACCAGGCGTGGAACAGTGGCATTAGCGCAACCGGCTGAGGCACCAGACAGGGAGTCCGCCCGTACGCCGTTTGAGCTTTTTTTTTTTGTCTTATATTATTCCACCAAATACTCCCGTGGTGACTCTTCAGTCGCCGATGGCGTTCGTGGTTGATTTCTCGAAAGTGCTTCAGAAGCATATCACAGTAGAGTAGCACTTGATACATCTGAGTATATGTCACAGTCGTGCGAAATTCGAGCACAATGGGTGACACGTTGGGTGCATGCTTTCCTTTTCAAATTTTCAGCAAGAATCCAGAAGAAGTGCAGTTAAACGCACGAAAGAGGTCACTAGTAAAACACTCATTCCACCAGTTTTTAAGTAGGCCTGCTGCTAATCATTCTGAACTCTTTATCACGATAGTTGAAGCAAAAAGAGTTTGAAAGAAGAGCCGCATGATTCGTCGCGGGTTTGTTTACTCGATAAGAGAGTGTCACGGAAATACTCAACGAAATGCACTGGGGATCGTAACAAGAGAGGTCATGCACATAGCGGAGAGCCTGTCTCGAAATTGCGAATGCCCACGTTCAAAATGAGTCACAAAATACACTAACAAACATCTCGCGAAATAATCACGGTATGAAAAAAAAATGATTCAAATGACTCTGAGCACTATGGAACTTAACATCGAAGGTTATCAGTTGCCTAGAACTTAGAACTACTTAAACCTAACTAACCTAAGGATATCACATCGAACTACCTTGGAGGATTGATATGTGAATGCTGAACTTCACGTGCCATAAATAATTACAAAATTGCCCTGTGGTCAGCGTATTTTGCAATCATACGCATGAAATACATTTGCGGGTTCGGGCTACTTGGCAAATACAGTAGCAAGCGCATGTGAAGTGAAAATGGTGCGCCTAGTCGGGATACATGCGTTATGGTCCTTCTTGCTGCCTACCACTGCGGTATCCGTGTGACCTTCAGAAGGGCGTCCACTGACCGCTCCACGTGAGAAATGTGTGTACGCTCACAGTTCCTCCGCAGTGGGCACCGCCAGCCATATACTGCTCCCCCGTCTCTGTAATTAGTGTCAGCGTCGAACGGCTAGGCGCTAGTATACGAAGTGCTCTCCAGGTAATGGTTCTCCAGACTAGCAATCATTCTGAGGTAACGCAAGACCAATCGCATACGACGCAACATGAGAGCACAGGCACTTGTCTGCCGTGTTCGGAACACGTTTTAACGACACTTTCTGTAGTTCCTGGTGCGGTCGTCTTCACGTATTGCTCCTTACATTTCTATACCGAACGACCCGAAGGTCTACAGTGCTTAATACGGTGTAAGATGTTCTATGTACGTAACCAGGCCAAAGATACGATATTCTTGTTGTTGTTGTTTAGTAAGATATGAATTATTGCGCGGCAGAATACAATTACCTGAATTTACACAGTACATCCTCCAAGCCATAAATTCGTTCTCACAAATGCCTCAAAGTGATATGAAACTTGGATAGCCGCGTGGTCTAGGGCGCCTTGTCACGGTTCGCGCGGCTCCCTCCGTCGGAGGTTCGAGTCTTCCCCTCAGGCGTGGGTGTGTGTTTTGTCCTTAGTGTAAGATAGTTTAAGTTAGACTGAAAAGTGTGTAAGCTTAGGGACCGATGGCCTCAACAATTTGGTCCCATAAGATCTTTTAAAAATGTCCAGTTTCCAAAACTTGGTAGTCAAGGGTAAGAAAATTTACTTGAGACTATCTGTGGAAAATTTACTTGAGACTATCTGTGGCAAATAATGCAGCACAGCCTAACGCAAACAGTCTCATATTAGGGAATCCAGCATCAGTTTTCCGTCCCACATTGCTTTGATGTTTTCACAAGTATAATCCAATTACAATTTAGACTACTTTAACAACAACGCATCCTCGAAACTTTTCCACTCGACCTTTACAACGGGATAACCTTGCCAGTCATCTAAACAGAAATTACACCTCCATTCGTAAGCTTCGTCCATTGTGCTTACAAACGGCGGCAGTCAACTGTAAATTGGCAAGCGTTCCAGATTCTTTTTGATAAAGAACATAGAATTTTTCTTGTCGGAACTCAAAATATTTATTTGTTTGAATTGATGATGAATTTTCAGTTGACTGTTATACTAAACAATGTTATCTTCAGTTCCAGTAGCAGCGTTTACAGCTGTAACCGGTTTCGACTTAATCGTCTAAACCTATCGTAGCTGTAAAAATTCACGGTTGGGACGGAAAATAGAATTATCTCAAATCAGTTACGTGCATTACTGTGAAAAATAATACAAATTTGCATTTCCAATTGCACATTATATCATATTACAGTGTCGGAAGTACGGGGAGAACATTTACACTGTTAGCTACCGCTTGAATTAGCAAATACTAATGTTAACAGTATACGACCACAGATCGAAATAACCTCGGAAAATGCTTGTTGCAACTAGCTTTTCAGACCCCCTGCATTACAAAAAAAAAAAAAAAAAAAAAAAAAAAAAAAAAAAAAAAAATTATACCTTTCCTAGAACTTATTTTACCGTTCACCTTCAAAGTAGTTCCCTTGGCAACGAATACACAGATTTTAAAGGTATACTGAAATTATTTCTGTATTAGTTTTGAAAGTTCGTAGTCTGGAGGTTAAATTGTGAATTAATGTTAGGCAACGACCAGCTTATTGGGGAAGCAGACTCAATCCTCCGTAGTCAAAAAACCAAATCGTAGTAATACAACACGAGGGAGTGCAGTGCTCGTTGCTGTCAGAGAATAACAAATCAAATGCAGTTGTATAGATACAAATGTCTTAGAACATCGTGATAAAACTATTCATCGACCGCCTGACCAGGGGTTACATACGCTGTATGAGCAGCCCCTTACATTATATATATAATCAACACTGACTTCATGGTCCTCTTGTTTTTATCTACCTCTACAACCGTACTCCGCAAGCAATCTTACGTTGCATTTGGCTGTCACTTCCACTCTTTCCTGTTTAGTCGCGAATGATTTGTGGGAAGAACGATGGTTGGTAAGCCTCTGCGCGATCTCGAATTTTACCTTCATCCGTCTTTTCGCGAGATATGCATAGGCAAAGGCAGTGGCAGTATATTAGTTGATTCCTCTAGGAATTTACGTTCTTGGAACTTCAACAGTAAATCACGCTGTGATGCAGAACACCCGACTTTGAGCGTCTGTCACATGAGTTCGCTAAGCACCTTCGTGACCATTTCGCGCATACCAAGTGGCCGTGGTGAAGAAGTGTTTCATTGCACCGATTGCCGTCTGGTATCCTTGATAGACATAAACCCAATTTTCGTCTCTCGTGAGAAGCTTTGAAAGAGAGTTTGAATCGGCTTGAGGCAGTTGTTTAAGTTTCCTGCAGACATACACGCCTTGTTGGTTCTGATTGCCTTTAAGAAGTCGTAGCACAAACTTCGCCGTAACCCTTAACGTTCATTTCTTCTGACAGCATTTGCCATGTTTTATTCCATATGTGTTACAGAGGTTTTGGATAGTCTGGACGCCTGCGATCTTGGGTAATCAAGTGCGTAACGCCCTGCACATTTTCTGCTGTGATGCCAGTTAACTGCTGACCGTAAAGATCACTGATTCATTCTATGTTCACCCGTTCTTGAAAAGTTTGTAGCAGTCGCGAGTCTGAGATTATCGTAAACCGTTGTTCCAAAAAGCTTTTTGCAAATTTTTCCGCTTTTGCAGCGATTTACTTGCGTTTAACACAAAACTTTATACAGGCACGTTGCTCTTGAGGTCAGCCACCGCTAAACCGCAAGCTCACGAAAATACAACAGAGGGCACTTGCTCACCAATAGCTAACTAAACCACTTAGATTGCAGCCACTTGCCGCACTGATTCGAGGAGGACGTATGGTGAGTCACTTAACGCTGTTTCATTACCCGTAAGATTAACGCGCACGTTTCAAATTTCGGGGATTTGGGTACCTCCTCGTACGTTAATCTTCGGAAAGAGCAGGATACAAGTTTCCGTCCAAGCATACTCATCACGTAGCTGCCCCGCGGCATCCGCGAATAACGTCACTCCAATGTTGGGATGGGTCATCTAGTAAGACAGCAGGCCTTCGTCTTCGCTTTGATCGCCATATCCGACCTTATGTTCCGTTTTAAGCCTTCTTTGCACGTCTCTGCATTGATGTACCTGTGTAAGCTCTAACTTGTCGTTCATTGTTTAATTCTTCATCTTTTCTTCCCGCCTAGTTGTCAGCCCCTTTCGGATCTCTTGCTGTAACATCAAGATTACGAAACACTCTTAATTTCAGGATGAAGAGGATTGCATTACTTGTGATAACTACAGCTTTTTTGTAATAAATACACACAGCTAAGCACTTGAAGCCGCTGTTTCAAATTGACTCGCCCACAGGAAATTGAACCAGTGATAATGGTACCATAAGTACTCTACGCCACATACCACAAGGTGGCTTGCGCAGTATGGGGTGTAGATGTATATGACAAATTGTGTAGCGTCTGGAATTCCAAGTTTGCCTTGTCGTATCGTACCTATTCAGGAACGATACGTTTCCATCGTTTCGCGTAAACAAGCAAGAGCGTGTTGGAACAACCCGACCCAGCGTACCACATACTCACTGTGTGACCGCCAGTGTTGGGTTCCAGAGCACTAACGCAATACGGTGTCGAGTGTCGGTATCGTTACACACAGCGATGATGAAATCTCGGTAGCTGAATGGTGGAGATACTCGAGGGACGACAGAATGTGCTGAGAGAACACTGGAGTCGACACTGTGTAGTAGATTTCTCTTTCGTTGTTTTGTCAGAATTTGAATGGTTTTCACTGGAAGGAGTGATACTAAAAAAATGAAAAAAAACCTTCATCAAAAATAATCAGTGAAATATTGTCTAGTATATTGTAGGCCCGAGTAATGTTCCCTTGTGTTTTGTAAGTACCCCTGTCATAGGCCGCCCGATTTCAAGATTAAATGCATCCGCTTTCTAAGCTAATGTGGAAGCGACGCGCGGACAGAACAATGGGGGGCACCAGAAGTGTAATAGCGCGCCCGCTGACTTGTATGGCGCGAGATGGACGTGGCTTGCCCACTGAGGTTATCGACCATCGTTCGTTTCTGTCGTTACTCTACACACGACCGTGTCATCGCTGGTAGTTTTCCACATTGTTCGTTAAAGAATTATCCGGTGTCAACCGGAAAGCGACGCGAACCAACGCTTAAGACGGGCGTTAATTTATTCGACACCCGCGTTACCAGCTATGTTTATCGCAACCTGCGGCACCCTTCTCATGAACTTTGCGGCATGGGAACTTCCTGCGTTTTCTTGCAGCAGACAGGTTTATGGCGTTGATGGCACCTGTCATTTAGGTCAAGGATATCCCGGTGGTCACATTGGAACTATTTTCGTGCGTAAGCAATGACCCTTTATCTGAAGTCATTTTGTAATGACTTCATTTTTGGTATACGCGGTTGATACAGTCTCAAAATTTTTGCATAAAAAAGTTGCTGTACGCAAATTTGCATCATTCTGCTACCTTGTTAATTTCGTAGTTAATAGTACTTTTTTCTTGAAATGTGTTTCGTACAGCCGAAGCTATTAAATTAATAACTTATAATGCAAAGTAAAAAGACAATTTACAGAAGTAAGTCATATTTAAGAACCACCAAGAGCTGCTGACGACAATCATTATTTACAAACAGTTTCTAGCAACCGATTATCATTGTTATCATAAAATTATTTACATCAGCCTGTATAGTACTATTCATACTGTGATAGAAAAATATAAAATAACGAAACAAAAAAACCTTACTTCGCTGAAACTCACTTCAGCAATAAAACGGATTAATGTTTCCCAGATACTGGTTTGATACGTCTCTCCACGCTAATGTGGCTTAAGCAGACCTTTTCATCTCTGCAAAACTCCTTCAACCACGTACAGCCATTTGACCCTGCGTACTATACTCAAACCTCAGTTTACTTCTACAATTTGTCTCACTCCACCCCACCCCACCTTATTTCCTTGCATTACCAAACTGAAAATTTCTTGATGCCCCGTGTGTTGTCCACCGCTCCTCTCTTTTAGTTAAGTTGTGCAACAAACTGATTTTTATAATTCGATTTAGTGTCTCCTCATTAGTTAAGCTATATACCAATCTAATATTCAACAATGGTTCAAAAAATGGCTCTGAGCACTATGGAACTCAACTGCTGTGGTCATTAGTCCCCTAGAACTTAGAACTACTTAAACCTAACTAACCTAAGGACTTCAGACACACCCATGCCCGAGGCAGGATTCGAACCTGCGACCGTAGCAGCAGCGCGGCTCCGGACCGGAGCGCCAGGAACCGCACGGCCACCGCGGCCGGCTCAACAATGGTCTGTAGAACAATAGCCGGCCGTTGTGGCCGAGCGGTTCTAGGCGCTTCAGTCCGGAACGGCGCTACTGCTATGGTCGCAGGTTCGAATCCTGCCTCGGGCATGGATGTGCGTGATGTCCTTAGGTCTGATGACCTCAGATGTTAAGTCCCATAGTGCTCAGAACCATTTGAACCTTTTTTGTAGAACCATATTTTAAAGACTTCTATTCTCATTTTGCCTCTGCTGCTTATCGTCCACGTTTCACTTCCGAATGAAGCTGCACTCCAGACAATTAAATTTATTTTAGATGTTAACAAATTTCTCCTTTTCTTGCTATTGCCACTGTCCACTTTACGCTCTCTCCACTTTGATGATCGTCATTTATCTTGTTGCCGGTGTCTAAATCTTGTTGCCGGTGTCTAACTTACTAATCGATCAGCATAATCTCATTTAATTGGACTACATTCCATTACCCTTGTGTTGCTTTTGTTGATAACCTCTTTTCAAAACACTGTCCATTGCGTTCAACTGCTCTTTCAAGTCATTTGCCGTCTCTGACAGAACTGTAATGTCTTCGGTATGCCTCAAAGTATTTATTTCTTCTCCCTGAACTTCAGTTCATTTTCCGAATTTCTCCTTGGTTTCCTTTATTACTTCTCCACTGTACAGATCGAATAATTTCGGAATAGCCCAGCCACTGGTTATCTTTCGTGTGATAGACTCTTACAATTGCAATCTGGTTTCTTATCTTATTTCCAAAGTCTCTTTAACTTACCTACAGGCGTCATCTGTCTTTCCGCTACTAATGCCTATTTCTACAGCCTTGCATTTGTCCTATAGCTACTACTGCTTCGCCATTTTACGTTTGCTATTTATTCTGGACGCCTGTATTCTTTTTTGACTGCGTCATTTTGATTCATTTTTATATTTTCTCCTTTCGTCAATTATATTCAGTATCTCCTCTGTTACCTAAGGATTGTAACTAGGATTTGTCCTTTTATGTATATGATCCCTTCCTGTCTTCCCTATTTCATCTCTGAGACCTACCCATTCTTCTTCTGTTGTATTCCAATTCGCTGCTTCAGCCTGAATGTGCCTAATACTCCCTCTGAAACTCTCAACAACGTCTAGTTTTTTCAGTTTATCAAGGTAGTAGCTGCTTAAATTCGTACTTGTTCGTAATTTCTTCAGTTCTGATCTGCAGTTCATAACCAATGAATTATGGCCAGAGCTCACCTCTATCCCTGAAAAAGCCATAAATTTTAAAATCTGGTTTAGAAATCTGTGTCTTACCATTACGTAACTAGCCTTAAACCATCCAGTGTTCCCAGTCATTTCCACGTGGTCAGTAACTTTCATGATTCTAAAACGCAGTGGTCGCGATGGTTAAATTATGCTCTGAGCATAATTTGTCTGGAGGGTTTCCTATTTCATTCCTGTCTCCCACTCCATATTGTACTATTTTTCGTTCTCTTCCTTTTGTCAACGAATTCCAGTCACCCATCACAATTAAGTTTTGGTCTCCCTGAACTTTGTGAATAATTTCCTTTCTCATCGTATTCTTTCAGTGGCCATCATCTGTGGAGCTAGTTGGCGTATAAATTAGTAGTGCTGTGATGGATGTTGGCTTCGTGTCTGTCTTGGCTAAGATAATACATTCACTATGCTATTCACAGTAGTTTACCCTCGTTCTTATTTTCTTATTTATTATTACGCCTACTCTTGCATTACTCGTATCTGATATTGTGTTGATAACCATGTGTCGCATTACCAAATGTCCCGTTCATCCTGGCAGTGAATTTCATTAATTCCCACTATATCTAACTTCAACGTATCCATACCCGTTTTAAAATTATCTGACTGCCCGATACCACGTTCCGACATCTAGACTGCCAGTTTTGTTTTTCCTGATGATAATATCCCCGTGTTTAGTCCATGCGCGGAGATTCGAGTAGGTAAATATTTTATTCATTAGGATGTTGTAATTATTAAGCCTAACAGTGGAGTGTATGTGCTCGTGAAATTTAACGGCTGTAGTTTGCCTTTGCTTTGAGCCATTCGCAGAACCAACATAGCAAGCGCATGGTGGGTAATGTTACATGGCCCAAACAGTCAATCATCCAGATTACTGAAAAGGCTTCCATTGTGGTTGCCCCTACGGTACGGCTATCTGTATTGTTGAAGCACACATGCCATACCACTTCGGCAAGGTCCATGGCTTATGGATATACATACGTACAACAAATTGTCGGCACAAAGTTATAGAATGAAATTAGAACTATAAAGTCCAAAACTTTTTAAAATGATTGTATGTAGGATGATTGATATGTTACCGATACCGACATCGTCATCTGTGTGAAAAAAGTCAATGCAAGAGGATTGAATTGCCGCGTGTATTCAGCCTATAATTACTTGTTACGTGAGTCTGATGAAGTCTGAGCGGCTTGTAAATAGGGTCGTGATAATACAAGAAGTCGTGCGACGAGTTGTTTGCCGGGAATTCCTGTGACAGCTGTTCGAGTCTTTCCAGTTTTCAGCTAAGTAGAGCAAGGCATTAGCGGATCAGGTCAGTGCTGAAGTGCGCACGACATGAAAAGACGTCCTGCAAGGTGCAACGAAATGGCAGTGCAGCTCTCTCGGCTCTCTCGTTTCCTAGTCTTACCATAGGCGGAAGGTGAGGGTATACGCTGTCCACTTGGAGCGAGATAGCGCAGTGGTTCAGCCTCTGGAACCGAATCAGGGAGGAGTGGTTCAAATCAAAGAGGCTTCCTTCAAATCCCCACCGGCTGTGCGGATTTAATTTTCCCGTAGTTACCCTGAATGACATAAGGTATACTCCGCGGTGAATACTTATCAAAGTACACAGCCAATTTCATTCAACATCCTTCCCATATCCGGTTTTATGCACCGGCTCTAAGGAAGACAGATTGAAGTCCCGTCGACGACAAGGTCATTAGAGACGTGACTTAAGCTCGGATTGGGGAAGATGGGGAAAGAAAATAGACAGTTTCCTTTTTGAAGAGATCACCTTTCCTTTTTGAAGAGATCACCCAACATTTTCCGTAAGCAGTACAGGGAAACCACAGAAAACTTAAATCCGGATGGCCAGAGAGGGCCGCGAACCGCCGCCCTCCGGAATGCAAGTCACTACGCCAGCTTCGTCTCTGAGTACTTCATCGTTGACGAGACACTGAATCGCTGGACATTGTTTTAGAAGACTCGTATCTCTAACATGGAGCAAAATGTGGCGTTATAACTTGTTTTTATTTTCTTAGTTTTTATGGCTGCGTAAGTTGTTTCCCATTGAATATTGCCGAAGTGTTTGTGGTGTTCTGCCTATCGGGAGGTGATTTATTGAATGGTGCTACAAAGTTCTTCTAACTTCGTACCTTTACAACCCTGGACACGCAAAACTGTTACGGCTGATCCAGGTGCGGTCACCAGCAGTACGAGCCTGAAGCGAATCCCCAATTAGTGCTCACTTAAGATGTTAGCCCTGGTTAACATGTTCATCTAAATACGTAAAATTTAAAATATTCATCACTGCACTCGATCTATAAAGTTGGCGAGTAACACCCATTTCACAAGACTTCCAGAAAACATGACGTTACACGCAAAATCGACAACCGCGGGAACTGATACCTACTTTCATTTGCGTCTGGTTTGCCGGAAGTCTTGTGAGACGAGTATTATCCGCGAAATAATTGTGACGAGGAATAATATGAATATTATTGCTCATCGTTTCGCAAGCAGCAATTTAAGCTACCCTCTCAGGTTCCTGCCTAACCACCCACTCGGAAGTTTGTAGCTAGATATTCTGTGACAAGGAATAATATTAATTTTATCGCTGCTCGTTTTACTCGCAGCAAGTACTACATCGTATAGTTGTTGTACATTTCGTGTTGTTATCCCACTCTCAAGTTACTTTACACCATATCTCTGTGTAGAATGACATTTATAGCACGTAAATATATGTTGTTTTCTTCTATAAGTAAATTAAGTAATTACTCGATTCTGCTGTACCTACGCAATGTTGAAGTTGCTTGTCCGTCTTATAAATAACATACGTTCACAGAAGGAGATTCTTCACTCTGCAGCGGGGTGTGCGATGATATGATGCTTTCTGACAGATTAAAACTATGTACCGGACCGAGACTCGAACGCGGGATTCTTGCCTTTCGCGAACAAGTGCTCAACCTACTGAGCTACCAAGCGCCACTCACGACACGTTCTCATAGCTGTACTTCCGCCAGTAAATCTCCTACCTTTCAAACTTCGCACAAGCTCTCCTGAGGAACTTGGAAGACTAGCACTCCATAAATTTCAACTTCAGTTTAACTTATTCTCTTAAATGCCAGTAAGAGGACTAAACCGGAGGGAGTGAAACCCTCTTAAAAGTTAAAAGTTCAATGCTATTGCTTAAGCTATCTATATGTAACAGTATTACTGCTTCATCATCTTACTTTTAATCATAGCCAGTTAGTTGTGAAGAATCAGCTGTCTGTACCTCGTATCGTCCAGTGCTAATAGGCTTAACTGAGGTTCTTTTCCTTCTAAAAAACCATACGCCTTATGCTTCAGACAATAAAGTGTTCCTAAATATAATACAATCTAATGGGTTTCGGGTCAGCACGGAAGTCATTTTCCTTAACATTAATCAGATTTAGCTTTATAAAGACTTTTTCCGACGCTCGTTTGCTAAATAACTACACTTAAGTGGTTATAATATTGATTCAGTCAATAAAAAAGTCAACTGAAGTGGATTACCAATAATACTATGCGCTTCGAAAAAGCACCTGCGAAAATGCTGTTCATATCGATGCTTTAGCGCATTCAGTCAGGCCAACGATTACGTTATCACTTATGGACATCTGCCGCAACAGTTGAAACATTGGAACATGAGTAACGTCTTATGTAACATTAACATTTAAACTTCTGTAACGTCTATAATGTTCATATAATAATAAACAAATAAACCAATAAATAAAGCCATTGCCCTATAATAAGTAAATAAAATAACTATTTTACAAATCTTAACCAACAGCTTTGAACTAAATAAATGTTTTGTGCCATTTCCGTCACTGGTCATGACGATGAACGTAGCATCCGTAATAAGATAACAACCGCCCAGGTCTGGGCAATAAACTCAGGTTAAGTCTATACCTTTTATCTTGACAGTACGTAATACGTTTCTTACTTGTAAATACATCGCATTTGCATGATGCAGATTGACTAACACATCTGAAGTACATCACTAAAGCCGGCCGCGGTGGTCTCGCGGTTCTAGGCGCTCAGTTCGGAACCGCGCGACTGCTACGGTCGCAGATTCGAATCCTGCCTCGGGCATGGATGTGTGTGATGTCTTTAGGTTAGTTAGGTTTAAGTAGTTCTAAGTTCTAGGGGACAGATGACCACAGATGTTAAGTCCCATAGTGCTCAGAGCCATTTGAAGAATTTTTGAACATCACTAAACAACTTTCCTGTTACCACAGAATGTAATTACGTAATAGCTGACGCAAAACGTGTTCATGGCATAATGCTGCGCCTACATCTACCTTAAGGTTCATACACATACCCCCAGTAATAATTAAGATGAGTAAATCGGTTAGTATCTCTACTAGTAATTCTGTCTCCTGCTTTCAAAGCTCAGATCTTCATCTGCGTACTCATTACAGATTAAATATTTTTCAAAGTTAGTCTTACGATTATCGGATGTCTCTTATACTCACTAGGACGCACACAAACCACCTTTTCACTTCTGCTCTAAACTTAAGCAACGTCATAAAGTTACCGAAGTGTCTGGAACTCCATATAGCTGGTTCTGCCCTTTAAGGACCAACAATAATATTGTCTTCATTGCAGTGTCACTAATACATCTGAAGGCAAAAGTCGCAATCAGCGAATAAATTTCGTAATAAAAATTATGAGCTGGACCCGAGATGGCGGATTCCAAAGTGGCTACCATGATGGTAACGTAACTTCAGAGGTTTTCCCCTCCCCCATCTCATATAAACTGACTTCAGATTTTTTATGCAAGAAGGTTGGGTGTCCGCTGTACAACAGGGAACACAGTTCGCTTCGTCTCCCTCTGCAAAGTCGAAAATAGTTGCCACTGTAGATGTAACTGAAAGCGAAAACACTAGATCTCCCTGTTAGCGTTAGTCCGGTGTTTGCTGTTTAGACCCCTGGCCAGCGTATGAGGAGTCAGTGTTGACGCTGTACTGGCTGAGTTTTGATCCGACTCTCAGCCTTGCTCAGCCCCTCGGCTTATTCGCCAGCCTCGTCGCCTTTGGCGGCGCGGCGCGAGGCGAGGACGCTATCTGCTGTGCTAATTTGCCCCCGGCGCCCGGGCCGGCCGTATTTTGCGGTCGCGGCCGCCGTCGCGCAGCGAATGCGCCGCTAGCAGTAATTACCCCAGACACTCCGGTCCACCAGATACGTCGCAGCCGCAGGCCTGGCGCGTGCGCTTCACTCCTGCCCTTGAGCACGACTCGAACGGTTCGACATGCACTCATCTTACTCAAAGTAGAAAAATAACATTTAGCCCAGTACAGCGAGTGGTGCAGAACAGTTGTTCTGTACATCTCGTCAGTATTATTCGAAGGGCGGAGTAAATAAAATACATGTAACAGCGTTCTAGAAGAAACGAGAACTTAGTGTGGTATCATGTATCATTATCATCCAATGGGCGTCTTCACAGTTGGCAACGGAATTTCAAGTTTCGGTTGGATGCCGGTAGAGGTCGCGCCTAAGCTGGCTCACAGCTGCATCGGTCCTGTACTACGAGCGCCCTCTGCTGCCGCAATATAGGATGGCCGGCGGTAGCCAGACGCCCACTTGCGCTCAGACTTCGCCACGTGACGCTAGGCAGAAGCCGTTTAGTCGCCGAGCCAACATTATAGTGCGTGCTTAGTATAGCGAGGATCTTCCTCGTTGCCACTGATGAGCTAGACTGTGTTCCTAGCTGCATTATTTGTGTGGAGTCTTCATTCGCTTGCAGAAAAACAATTTAAGTAAATCTTCGGCTTATTGTGTTAAGGAGGGTAAAAATCGTAGAGGGGGACCAAGAGATGAATACACTAAGCAGATTCAGAAGGATGTAGGCTGCAGTACGTACTGGGAGATGAAGCAGCTTGCACAGGATAGAGTAGCAGGGAGAGCTGCATCCAACCAGTCTCAGGACTGAAGACCACAACAACAACAATTGTGTTCAGGGGACCACACCGTGGTTCAGGTCGAAAAAAATAGATTTTTGGTTTTCATCCTATTTCGATAGATTAAGGTTTTATTTAAGTACTCAGAAAAGGATTAACGAGAGACAATCATAAAAGATCGTTTATCACCTCGAAAAACGGAGTTACGTAATTAATTCGTTGCTTGTTTACAGTTAGATATTTGCAATCCTGGTGCAAATTGAAATATCTGCGTTACATTTCCACGGCGCATCGCTGAAAGAGCCAAAACAAAGTAGCGCAGCTTATTAGTATTGCGGAGTATCGCGCTGTAATTTGTTTTGTGCATTTGAATTCGTGGAAGTGTGCGGCGAGAGTGCACCATCACATGACACATTAGTTACGTCACGCCAGACAGTACCTGCGTGATCAAACAAGTCTGAATGGTGAACAGCTTGGTATATCATCTCTCTGTGAGGAACTAGGAATCGCAACCGAGCGGTTCTAGGCGCTTCAGTATGGAACCGCGCGACCGCTACTGTTGCAGGTTCGAATCCTGCCTCGGGCATGGATGTGTGTGATGTCCTTAGGTTAGTAAGATTTAAGTAGTTCTAAGTTCTAGGGGACTGATGACCTCAGATGTTAAGTCTCATAGTGCTCAGAGCCATTTTTTTAGGAAGTGGATGTTCCCTGCCCGGAGACAGTCGTATCACAATCGAGGCGACAGTGTAAAAACTGAAAATCAGCCTTGGATCATTTTTCAACATCGTGCCCAACATTTTGAACATGCCATAGGTCGCCAGCCGCTGGATTGCACGACTGCTCACGCTTATTCAGAAATGCCGCCAAACCGAGCCCGCAGCTGTGTCAGGTCAGCTGCCTACTCACAGTGGGCAAGTTCTGGGTGTACCACCATGACCTCCAGACAAAGAAGCAAAGCAAGTGTTGAAAACCCGTGGATTCGCCGTCTCCGAAAAAATGGAAGACCCAGCCGTCTTGCAGTGACGTGGAGCTGAACAGAATTGCCATGTGGTGGTCCTTAAAGATAATAATCGTAAGGGATAAACCGTCGCATTTGTTAGCGGAATCCTGTCAAGATGAAACATCGCGAATAACTGTCCAGTGGAGTGCTTTTACCTCGCGACGGTCCAGCTCATTCTGCACGGGCTTCTTTGGCCCTTCGCATTTATCACACGTTCGTATTCTCTTTATATGGCGTCGGGGGACGTATTCCTCTTTCCTCGAATGAAGAAACCGTTACGTAATAGGTATTTCTAAAATGAATTGTATGTAAATTTCGAGGTTGAGGTTGTTAATATATTAGCTCCATACTTAGCAATCATTTATAACCGCTTGCTCGACGATAGATGTATACCTAAAGAGCGGAAAATTGCACAGGTCGCACCCGTACTCAGGGAAGGAAATATTCCTCGAAATAATTTGCTGAACTGCAGAACCATTTCACTTTCGGCGGTTTGCAGTAGCATTTTAAACGTCTACGGAGTTCCAGTATTATGAGTTACGTGAAGAAAACGGTTGGTTGACACACTGCACGGATTGAGAAAATATCGTTCTCATGAAATATAAGTAGCTCTTTATTCTCACGTGTAATAAATGGTATCGACATGGGACCTCAAATTGTTTCTGTATTTATGAATTTCCAGAATGCTTTTGATACCATTTTTCACAAACGACTTCTAATCGTATTGCATGCCTTTGAAGCATCGTCTCAATTGTACGGCTGGATTTGTGATTTCCTGTCAGAAAGGTCACAATTTGTATTACTTGAAGGGAAGTCAGAGAATAAAATAGAAGTGGTATATGAGGTTCCCCAAGGTAGTGTTACTGGCCCTCTGCTGTTCCGATGTACCTAAACAATTTCGTAGAAAATCTGAGCAGTCCTCAGATTGTTTGCAGATGATGCTGTCCTTTTCGCTCTAGGAAAGTCATAAGAAGATCGAAACGAACTGCAAGCTGACGTAGACAAGAATCTCTGCGGAGCAAAAAACGAAAACTGACTGCAATAAAAAGTGTAAGGTCATCTACGTGAATATTAAAAGGAATCCGTTAAATTTCAGTTATACGATAAATAACGTAAGTGTAAAGACTGTGAAGGTTACTAAATACCTAGGGATAACAATCACTGGAACGATAACATAGATAATGTTGCGGCGAAGGCGAACGAAAGACTGCGCTTTATTCGCAGAACACTGAGAAGATGTAACAAATCCACTAAAGAGGCTGCCTACGTCACGCTTGTCCGTCGTTATCTAGAGTACTGCTGTGCGGTATACCATCGTTAACAGATTGGACTGACAGAGGACATGGAAAAAGTTCAGAGAAGGGTAGCTCGTTTTGTATTATCGTGAAGTAGGAGAGGGAGTGCCTCGGAAGTGGTGCATAAGTTGGGAGTGGCGATTATTAAAACAAAGGCGTTTTTCGTTGCTGCGAAATCTTTTCACGAAATTTCAATTTCCAACTTTCTCTTCCGAGTCTGAAAGTATTTTGTCGATGGTCATTTACATCGAGTGAAATCATCATCGTAGTAAAATAAGTCAGTCCTCGCGCGTAAATATTTAAGTGTTCTTTTCTACCGCACGCTGTTCGAGACTGAAACGGTGTGAAAGGGGTTTGATAAATCCTCAGCTAGGCGCGTAAGTCTGAATTGAGGAGTTGTGATGTAGATTTAGGTCGTTTGCTGAACAGTGTACATTTCTCCAATGAAGTTCGCCTCCAAGCAACGCCACATAGACGACAGGCCTTGTGACGTCACATACTGATGGCTGGGTCTGTATCGGGACGCTCCTGTTAAGCACTCTGCAACTATACGAACTTTACGAGTTTTAGAGCTGATACCGCATAGGAATTCTCATGCTTTCCTCTTCCACAGGCCTTTTAATCAAAGCATGGAAATTTATATCTTTGCGTAAAGTAACTGAACAAAACTGCTCTATGTTATTTCAAGATGCAAAATTATTTTGACGATATGCCTTAAATACGCGTTTCTAGGCTTGAATACAAACCGTAATTTTAAATTCTGTCTTTTACCTCAGGAGCTACGCTTTATTGTCGTAAAAAATCGGCAATATGCAACAACAAGCAGACGTTTTCGGTTTTAAATAAAGCAGCAGGAGCTCCTACAGAATTTAAGAATTTGTTTCCCTGGTTATTTTCGTAAATTTTCCTCTCCAATTTGCTGACCTCACACGAAACTCAAATCATTCGACGAAATGGAACATCTCCTGACATAATGTTTAATAAATCAAAAAACCCGAAATAATATTTTACTTCCCTGTTTCTCCAGAACTTTAGAACGTTAAACATGAAAAGATTGTTTCCCCTATATCCTTGATTGAAATTCGTGTCACAGAGTGCTGTTAATTTAATCATAATGCGCTTACCTCGAAATTCTTCTTTCTATACTGCTTAATCTGTCGAACTCTGAATTCATTAAAGCAATTCTCTAAGGTAGTTTACTCAAATTGAAATTATTTCCGAATAGCTGTATATGTAAAACTGAACAAAATCATTCTGCAGCTCATCCGAATAAAAGTATTGGAAACTTAATAATCTGGTAGGAATGATAAGGAATACTAAACATTTTCGGGCCACACTAATTAATATAACTATTCTGTGTGACAATAGTTGCAAATATGAGAGACATTTCACAGCCAGCTTCGTATTAACCTCGCAGCAATGGTCCAGAATCAAGAAACAAATGATACTGGTACATGATACATAAATGCTTTTAAAAGCAATTGCCAAAAGTGGTGCAATGAAAACAAATAACACGCTACAAATTTTTGTCATTTACTTACCCTTGAATGATGCGTAGACACAAATTCCTGTCTGGGAATAGCTGCAATCCAGCGATTTCTCAACTTCACATATTTGGGAAATCGAAACATGTGCACTTTCATGCCTTTTTGGGATTTATATTTTCCCTGGCAAAAGGGAACGCAGCACTTGTATCCCATACTTCGAAGAACTGTAGGCGAATACTGTATGAAATATATATCACTTTCACGTGTCAGACACTTTCAACACAACATACACGCCAACTGGACTGCCGACTGAAGATAAGATGGCCAACAGTTTGTGACGTCACGTGCCAATATGGCCGCTGTGCGTAGGCCTTGTATCTAGAAGGCTTTGCTCCTAGTCACTTATCATCGGAAAAGATATGACGCGTTCAAGGTTGAATATGTAGAGGAGTAACGCCTTCAGCAAGCTTGATCTTTTTGGAGGTGGTGATTAGAACTTTATGATAAGTAGGTACGACAGTTGGCTTGTAGACTTTCCCCTAAGCTTGCATATTTTTGCTACATGAGTAAGTACTGATCACTTTATAATCCAGGTGTAGCACACGGCTAGACTCTAGAACCTAGACGTTCATTCTTCGTGTACCGTAGACTACAAGGAGCAGCGACTTCGAGCGTCGCGGAAATTCAGTGCTGGCTGTGTATCTTGGAGGCAGGCGCGTCTGCGCACACACTGAGGCGCGACTTGGACCGCTTGCGTTCAGTGCGTAAAATATTGTGTTGCGGGCGGCTTTGGCGTGAGGGCGCAATTTTGGGGAGGCGCGGAAGCCTGCGTGCGGCGGTTATTTATCGCGGAGGTACGCCGGAGGACCGCGGACCGCTATACTGCCTCTGGCACCGAGGCCGCTCCTTCGGTCCGCTCCGCTGATTTATATTCCGGGCGGCAATTTCGTTATGGGTCCTCGTGGGAAATTCGACAAATGGCTCTAGGAATCTGCTTTATATTCATTAGTTTCAACCGAGGTTCCGCCGTCTCAGTATGTTCGGCTCCAGTCAGAAGTGGGTAAACTTCTTGGCAACCAGGTCACCGTAATGAAGGCACTCCGTTTAATGAAGTGATTATGCCTCGGGCGCCGTCTTTTTGCGCTCAGAGTAAATACAGCTGTGCCACATCGCCCGCTGCTCTGACGAGACGTTCGCTGGCATTCCGCCATCACGACCACGCTTTAATAGTTAGCTAACGAAGGATCCAATCGCTACTTATTCTGTTAAGGCAGTGTGCGTCTCTTAGCGTTACACGTTATTTTAAATCCTTCCTTTGCCTAATACACAATGGTGTTTTTATCGGTGCTAGGATTCGGTAGCTTTTGTATCTCTCTGTTGATCTCACATTATTTCTCCTCCTCCTCCTCCTCCTCCCTCTCGCTGTCCATATTTTGCTACCTCTCTATCTTCTCCGCCCCCTCCTCTCCCCCCCCCTCTCTCTCCCTCTCTCCGCCCTCCCCCCTCTCCCCACATCCTGACCCCTCTCTGTAATCGTCTCCTGCTTCCCGTTTTCCATGTCCATTCCCTCACACCTCTCCGTTCATCTCGTCCTCCCCCTCTCTTTGACCTCCAGCTTTTTTTTTATTGTTGTTGCTAATACAGATTTTGTAGTAGTGTTGTAACCACAAGCCATAAATACAGCTTTCATGTTTGCGAACAACGTTTCCTATTATATAAGTATATAGACGTACGTGTGTCAACGTTTATGACAGTAACGGGTAAAAATGTGAAGTAAATCGGAAAGATACTTTTTTAGATTTTTGGTAAAAATGTTTCCGAATTTGGTACCTAAAAACGCCAATAATATATATACCAGAGGGTGTTCCCATAGTTATATAAAAAGACTTGAGTATTCCAATGCATTGTTGCGTCGAAATTTCAAAGCAATCCACGAAGATCTTAGGGAGATTTGAGATTCTGAAGAAACGAACTTATACTTTTGTATTTATATAGAAAATATAGATGTTCCTAATCGCTAAGTTCCGGAAGATTTTGACCGATTGCTTTGAA
This sequence comes from Schistocerca serialis cubense, assembly GCF_023864345.2. NCBI lineage: Eukaryota > Metazoa > Arthropoda > Insecta > Orthoptera > Acrididae > Schistocerca > Schistocerca serialis. Next base: position 221,378,652 of record NC_064638.1, read on the forward strand.
ATTTTGATGCAACTTTCCACCGGTAAATGTGCGAGTTTTTATTTTCTTTTTTAAAAATATGTGTAATATATAAATGTACATAAATTCAAAAATTGGGGAATGTTGTTAGAAGAACCTCACAGTTACAATTACGTATGCCATACATAATATATTAAAGAAATAGGTACTTGAAAACACGCCTGTATTAGAATGCAACGTTTTGTCAAAATTTCAAAGCAATCGGTCAAGAACTTTCAGAGATAAACGATTTTTAACAAACTAACATTTACATTTGTGTTTATAGAGAAAATGAGTGCTAAACAATTAGCAAATGACATAATTTGTTTGATTTACGGATTCACTTGCCATATCACTCTTCTTCTCAGTTAAAAGATAAGTAAACACATAAATAAAATAAAACAACAACTCTCTCCGCATATATCGCTTATACATGTTCTACGGAAAGGCAACGTTATGTCGCACGAGACAGCGGTGATTTTCTTTTCCTATTTAATGAGTGAAACAATTTAGACAAAACCTTCGTTGAACTGTTGTTTCCGGTGTCAGGCGAATTGAGCCGTCTTGAGATTTCATATTAAATACGGGATTCTTGTTGCTACCTACATCTGAAACTTGGACGCCGTTTTTTAGCAACCGTCCTGTATGTTGCTTTAAATCTCAAGATGGCTTAATTCGACCAAAACCAGTAATAACCATTGAACAAAAATATTGTCTAGACTGTTTTGCACATAGAATATTTTCTTCGTTAATTTCCTAGGTTTGTACGTCCACCTATTAAAAAGCAGTTTTCACCAAAAAGTCGCAGACAACACACAGAAGTATGCCTGATACGGCTTGAAAAGATATTGCGTTATTTTATAAGTTCACGAAGGGTTGAGATCTTATTAATTTTACGAATTAAATGACACATTACTGCTAAAACGTATCTGGTTAACCAGTAACACTTTGATTTTCGCTTTTTGTGGAATAATAAAAACAAAATTGAAGTCTCAGATACCGGTGGAGTCAGCAGCTTTAAACATTCGTAAAGACGAAAGGGTCGATCATTTTTGTGTTGTGACAGAAGATGGTTGCAACACATTGGAACGCTGGTAACCTCCTTTCGGAATCTGCTTGTAGAAATACACTCCTGGAAATGGAAAAAAGAACACATTGACACCGGTGTGTCAGACCCACCATACTTGCTCCGGACACTGCGAGAGCGCTGTACAAGCAATGATCACACGCACGGCACAGCGGACACACCAGGAACCGCGGTGTTGGCCGTCGAATGGCGCTAGCTGCGCAGCATTTGTGCACCGCCGCCGTCAGTGTCAGCCAGTTTGCCGTGGCATACGGAGCTCCATCGCAGTCTTTAACACTGGTAGCATGCCGCGACAGCGTGGACGTGAACCGTATGTGCAGTTGACGGACTTTGAGCGAGGGCGTATAGTGGGCATGCGGGAGGCCGGGTGGACGTACCGCCGAATTGCTCAACACGTGGGGCGTGAGGTCTCCACAGTACATCGATGTTGTCGCCAGTGGTCGGCGGAAGGTGCACGTGCCCGTCGACCTGGGACCGGACCGCAGCGACGCACGGATGCACGCCAAGACCGTAGGATCCTACGCAGTGCCGTAGGGGACCGCACCGCCACTTCCCAGCAAATTAGGGACACTGTTGCTCCTGGGGTATCGGCGAGGACCATTCGCAACCGTCTCCATGAAGCTGGGCTACGGTCCCGCACACCGTTAGGCCGTCTTCCGCTCACGCCCCAACATCGTGCAGCCCGCCTCCGTTGGTGTCGCGACAGGCGTGAATGGAGGGACGAATGGAGACGTGTCGTCTTCAGCGATGAGAGTCGCTTCTGCCTTGGTGCCAATGATGGTCGTATGCGTGTTTGGCGCCGTGCAGGTGAGCGCCACAATCAGGACTGCATACGACCGAGGCACACAGGGCCAACACCCGGCATCATGGTGTGGGGAGCGATCTCCTACACTGGCCGTACACCACTGGTGATCGTCGAGGGGACACTGAATAGTGCACGGTACGTCCAAACCGTCATCGAACCCATCGTTCTACCATTCCTAGACCGGCAAGGGAACTTGCTGTTCCAACAGGACAATGCACATCCGCATGTATCCCGTGCCACCCAACGTGCTCTAGAAGGTGTAAGTCAACTACCCTGGCCAGCAAGATCTCCGGATCTGTCCCCCATTGAGCATGTTTGGGACTGGATGAAGAGTCGTCTCACGCGGTCTGCACGTCCAGCACGAACGCTGGTCCAACTGAGGCGCCAGGTGGAAATGGCATGGCAAGCCGTTCCACAGGACTACATCCAGCATCTCTACGATCGTCTCCATGGGAGAATAGCAGCCTGCATTGCTGCGAAAGGTGGATATACACTGTACTAGTGCCGACATTGTGCATGCTCTGTTGCCTGTGTCTATGTGCCTGTGGTTCTGTCAGTGTGATCATGTGATGTATCTGACCCCAGGAATGTGTCAATAAAGTTTCCCCTTCCTGGGACAATGAATTCACGGTGTTCTTATTTCAATTTCCAGGAGTGTATATCCGCGTGTAGTTATGAAGTCCTGAGAATAGTGCAGTATCAGCAACTGTGAATCAACCACGATTCACCGCTCGACAATGACAGGCAAATGGGCCGCGTTAATATCTGTAAGATACGAGGGGAAAACTTCCAACTGTCCGGCCGGTTGCCAGCATAAAACTTCTCTGTCGCTATGATGTCTTGAATATTCATTAGTTAGTCCATTATTTTATATACATTATCGTTTCGCCACAAATTGAAGCAAATGATACCGCTACTAGAATACTACGCAAGCGAAGTAACAGTGCATAACGGAAGATACGTCGTACCGGTAATATTGATTTCCTGTCCTATATTGTTAGTGCGCTGTGCGAGGGAAGAATGACTGACTGTGTGCCTCTATCGGTGCTATAATGTATCTTACCTTTTTGTCGTGATCGCTACGTGAAATACATCGTCGTGGCAGTATAATGGTCGCACATTCTTTTTCGAATATAAATTCTCTACAAGTAAATTGACTCCACAGGATTTCGCAAAAATGACATCGCCCTACATCGGAACGTCACAAAATGTGATCTTTTCCAGCCGGCTGGAATCCCGGGAGCTTTCATCGGCTGTAAACGCCGATAAAGTGTACATGGTCGCATTAGAAGATAGGTTATATTCTTTTCAGGTTAAAGTACTCGCAAAGACTGACATCAGAGAGTTCGACCGGACGAAATGTGTAAGTCTCCGAAGTGCCAACTAACTAAACACTGGCATACTCTCTAAGAACACGACTTATAAGTTTTGTTAGGCGAATTTCAGTTGTTTTTCCACTCTCGTCGACGTAATTATGTCACGCATTATCCCCATATTCAAAAATTAAATTCTTTCTATGATAAATGGTCCGATATATGTGACTAGAGAACGCAGCAAACTATTTTACTGCTGCGTCTAACGCTGGCTATAATTTAAATCTCCCTTAAAGCAAGTCGAAATTGTTTTGATTATACCATAGTGATTTGTCAGCGTAGGTCCTACTGGCGTTTGTATCACCTTTCTTCCTACGACATGAGAACCATTTATGCGGAGACTTATTTAACGTAGGATCTGAGAATAAGTGCATCATGGCATTTCTGCTCACAGTAAGTTCTACCAAACGAAGGGAGGGGGGATGAAGAAGGTAGAGGAGGAGAAGGAGGGAGGGAGAGTGAGAATGGGGAGGGGGACAGAGGGGGGGAGGCAGGTTCCGGAAATTGAGGAGTGCCCCTCGCTGCTAACAACCTCTCCTCCTTGTGCGTCTTTTGACGCCCTCGGTGTTTCGCCGTAGTGCACGCTCTTACTTTCTTTAGCGTTATTTACGCAGAAAATGATGTCCTTGAAGTTGCGAAGTGGCTAATTACCATCAGCAGCTGGTCCTTGTAAGTTGACGGTGAAATTTCTGCTGCTTTTGCTTTACAGATTTAAGATGTAGTGCGTACAAATGGCAATCTGCTCTTGTCAGCTCTTCAGAAATTCTCTAATCCTAAAAAGGAGGTGAATCGACCTGTTCTAACATGCGCAAAATTTTAATTGTTAGTTTTTCTGAAAAGCGGGAGCGTCAGATGTTTTTCTTTTTCTTACAGATTCACCGTTTCTAAGTTGTTTTCCATAGTCAACCAATACTTGAGCCGACCTACAGACGCGTCCTGTAAAATATTTCATTCTTAAATGGAAAATGGGCCAGTTGACTTCCACACGGCGCGAATTTAATACTCAGACGTCTCGTACGGAGTGTTAAAATGGTTCAAATGGCTCTGAGCACTATGGGACTCAACTGCTGTGGTCATTAGTCCCCTAGAACTTAGAACTACTTAAACCTAACTAACCTAAGGACATCACACACACCCATGCCCGAGGCAGGATTCGAACCTGCGACCGTAGCAGCAGCGCGGCTCCGGACTGGAGCGCCTAGAACCGCACGGCCACCGCGGCCGGCGGAGTGTTAAACCCTAATCTTCCTTACCTCTTATAGCGGTATTAGACGAAAAAGAAAAAAAATGCTTGAAAGCTGTTCACCAAATAATTACTAATTTTTACTACCCATTGTGTCTTTCTCAGTCGGAAGACTGGCCTGATGAACCTTCGCGTACTAAACTATACTGTACACTCGTCGTCGTCGTCGTCTCTGTACAGCTACTGCAGCTTACGGCCTTCTGAATCTACTTACTGTATTCAAACCCTGGTCTCACTCTACAGTTGTTTACCTCCAACACTTCCCTCCATTACGAGGTTAGCGATTCCTTAATGCTTTAGTATGTGTCCTGTCAACCATTACTTTCAAGTTTTACCGCAAATACAGGACTACACATGTAAACACCTCCACAGAAGAATTCCTAATGCTTGAATTTATTTCAGGTTGAATTACAAATGGGCCCACCTTCAGGAAACAATTGACTAGTGTCTGAAAGGGCTCCTAACCCTTGTAGTAACCAAACAAAATTAAAGATACAATCCACTTGCATAGAGTGTTACGCGTCAGACTTGTTTCTTAACGTTGAAAATACACTTTACGCAATGGACAGTCTTAAGCGCAATAAATAAACTACATAATATTGTAATGCTAAATTTTTTGCGATCTGAGTACTCTTCATTTCTCAACCATTGTCAAGACTTCACGAAATTTAGCATTATAATCAATTAATCTCTGTAGATTAATTATTTATTGTGCTTAAAATTCTCCATTATGTAATGCACAACATACTACGCAAATGGGTTGTATCTTCGCATTTGCTTGGTTACGTAAGAACTATTTTTCCTTTCAGACGCTAGTCTGTTGGTTACAGCAGATGGCCCAATACGCGGAAAACTATTGGACTTTCACGCCTCATCACATGTTACGGAGATGGAGGCTTGCACACATCGGAACGCAGTACAATGGGCGTTGTGTATCAGATCTGACGACAGAGTACAATGCTGGTGCAGGCACAAGTGCATCGCAGCACACCGTTCCGCGTACGCTGTTGAAGCTGGGGCTCCGCTATATACTCCCGTTCCCGTGCTGACCCAAAGATAATATTTGTTTTTACGATTGCATGAGCACGGGTTCATTGAGATTGACCTGTGTGTCATGGAAACGTCTGACGCTTCTTGTTACACCAGGTCGATGAACGTGCCTGAATACGCGTCATCTAGGCGAACGGCTTCTCGAAACTGAGACCCGGTGGCAGGCAGCTGGGGACAGTATTATGTTATGGGGGACAGCCACCTGGACTAACACGGGACCTGTGGCAGTACTCGAGGGCACCATGTCAGCCGTGGACTACGTGAACATTCTTGCAGTTCATCTTCAAACCTTCTTACTTGATGTCTTCCCTGACGGCGATGGCTCTTTCAGCAGGATAACTTGGTCCAAATGGCTCTGAGCACTATGGGACTTAACATCTATGGTCATCAGTCCCCTAGAACGTAGAACTACTTAAACCTAACTAACCTAAAGACATCACACAACACCCAGTCATCACGAGGCAGAGAAAATCCCTGACCCCGCCGGGAATCGAACCCGGGAACCCGGGCGTGGGAGCGAGAACGCAGGATAACTGTCTGCGTCACATGGCCTGAGTCATGTTACAATGGTTTGAGAAGAATGATAGTGAACTTCCCCCACGTTGATGTACATATTGCCAAATTTGCCTCATGTGAACCCGACTGGAAAATCTGAGACACTATCGGGTGCCAGCTCCACGCCTTCGAACCATCTGTCCGTAATGTATAGGAACTGCGTGACCTTTGGGTAGACTTCTGGAGCCGTACATCCAGAAACCTACCAAGGTTTAATCGAAACCATGCCACGCAGAATAGTTAATGTTTTGCGTTCCAAAGTCGGGCCAACACCCTATGAAGTATTGGGTCATAATATATTGGCTCTTTAGTGTAACATGAGAGTGTAAGGCAATTGTCGACGACGAGGAAAGCAGCCGGTAGGATGAAATGAGAAGAGTCGCTGGCAAGTGACAGTAACGGAGTACTGTATGAAACCCTACACTAGTATTGATGACTGAAACAACAACAGACAAGTAGGTGTTCGGCGAAGGTCGTCCCGCTTCGCCTCCGCCCTCCGTCTGGGTACTCTGTCCCTGGAGGCGGCGTGTGGCTCTGGGGACCACGGCACGCCGTCTGTGCGCTAGCAGCATATGCTTGCTGTTTACCAAGGCGCGGCCGCGCTAATTGCGGGCGAGGCAGGACCAACACGCCCAGCTGCCGGCGCATGCGCGAGTGAGCTCCGGGTTTCTTGACCTGCGACAGGATTGTGTGTGTGTGTGTGTGTGTGTGTGTGTGTGTGTGTGTGTGTGTGTGTTTGTGTGTTTTTTTTTCCCACTGCTGCCATAGTCCCGTTCTGTTGGGGAGTATCCTGGCAAAGCGACCACGCCACACAGTGAAGGTGCATCTATATGTGTGCTCCGCAAGCCACTGCGCGGTCTGTGACGGATCGTTGTCCACCAGTCTCGTCTCTTTCCCGCTCTCCTCCATTCCCCCCTCTCCATCACCTGCTCTTTCCTTTAATCGATAGTATGCGGGAAGTAAACCGTTGGTATCCCTCCGTATAGGCCCAAATTTCTCTAATTTTCATGCCGTGATTGCCGGCCGCGGTGGCCGAGCGGTTCTATGCGCTTCAGTCCGGAACTGCGCAATTGCTACGGTCGCAGGCTCGAATCCTGCCTCGGGAATGGATGTGTGTGATGTCCTTAGGTTACTTAGGTTTAAGTAGTTCTAAGTTCTAGGGGACTGATTACCTCAGAAGTTAAGTCGCATAGTGCTTCAGAGCCAAGCAAAGAAGAGTTGTTTTAGTGTAGAGAAAACTCATACTTATTTTTACAAACATCTGCAGTTGAAGCGGAGTTATTACCACGACGCAAACTGCAGCAACCACCGTGTGACTGCGACATAATCGTTCATACTCCCTGCTGTCAACCGCGCCACCTTGCAAACTTAGGCCGAATCTTACTATGAGACAGGCTTAAAGTACGAGGTGCATTCAAGTTCTAAGGCCTCCGATTTTTTTTTTCTAATTAACTACTCACCCGAAATCGATGAAACTGGCGTTACTTCTCGACGTAATCGCCCTGCAGACGTACACATTTTTCACAACGCTGGCGGCGAAGGCTTCTTTAGGACTCTGTTTTGATCACTGGAAAATCGCTGAGACAATAGCAGCACAGAACCCACAGGAATGCCAACTCTGGACGCGATCTGTTCAACAGTAATTCGGCGATCCCCCAAAATAATTCTCTCCACTTTCTCGATCATGTCGTCAGACCGGCCTGTGCGAGCCCGATGTTGTTTCGGTTTGTTTTCACACGATGTTCTGCCTTCATTAAACTGTCGCACCCACTCCATCACCACATGTCTCCTTCAACTGTCGATGAATTTCAATTGGTTTCACACCAAGCAAATTCAGAAAACGAATGATTGCACGCTGTTCAAGTAAGGAAAACGTCGCCATTTTAAGTATTTAAAACAGTTCTCATTCTCGCCGCCGGCGGTAAAATTCCATCTGCCGTACGGTGCTGCCATCTCTGGGACGTATTGACAATGAACGCGGCCTCATTTTAAAACAATGCGCATGTTTCTATCTCTTTCCAGTCCGGAGAAAAAAAATCGGAGGCCTTAGAACTTGAATGCACCTCGTAGGTTGCTGTTCCAGTATAGGAGTTGCCATCGTTTAATCGTTGTTTTTCGCTTCTGCGTTTCCGATTTGTCAAAAGCGGAGCAGAATAGCAAAGAAGGCACACGAGTAGAAGGGCGGTCCGCACGCTCGGTCCGCCTCTGGACGGTCGCGCTGTCCGACGTGTGGGAGCGGCGGTGACGCTGGCAGGCCGTTCTGAACGGTGCGGCCGCCGGCGCTTATCTTTACGCGGATCGCGGAACAAACAGGCGGCCCGGCGTCCGGACGTGGCAGACGCCCAGCGCGGGGTATCCGGGCGATACGGCGGCCAGATAACGCCCTGCCGCGCCCTGACCTTCTGCCGTCTCGACCTCGCCCCTCCCGTCCACACCAAAACCAGCTGGCCTGTCCCGCCGCCGGACCACGCTTCTTCCTCTCTGGCCTATTCCTACCGTCTCACGTAGCGCGCTTAGGCAACACGCTGGAGTCGAGTGCACGTAAGAAGGCGACTACGTGAATCGTTCTCAGGAGAGAGACGCAGCTGCTTTTGTGCTCTCTGCCTCGGTCCCACGCCGCACGCTCCATCCTGCCGTGGTACCTGGCAACCCTGTGATAAGCGCCGCATCGAACCACTCTTCCTGTTTCCGACTTTCCGTAGAAAAATTTGACATTGCTATTGTTGTGATCTCCAGTCAAGAGACTAGTCTATTTCGTGCAAACCTCTTCATTCCCACGTGTGTCTACGTGACTACTGCAACCTACATCCATTTACAACTGCGTACTTTGAAACGTCCCCTTAGAAAAATTAGTGAATTACTGTGCTCCCCTTACGTTATTTGATTTTCAAACAGCTGAGCAAAACTGAACGTACTCAGACATTTCTCTCTTTACTTATTCTGATCATCACCAAACTGACACACAATATTTTTAGCGCAACGCAATCTGACTTTCAATAATCCCTACAAAAGAATGGCCCTGACTAACAATAACCTATACCTTTCATGAATCACTTACCTCACAAAAATCTTCGTTACTCGAACTACTGCAATACAGCGAGCGCCAATACTGCCAGCTAAATAAAAGATTCTAACTACTGAAATCACTAACTACTGATAGGCATGGTTAGCAAATGAAAGATTTTGATAAAGAACAAACAATGTATCTACCTTAACAGTGTTCAAAAGTCATATATATATATCAGTTCATCACATCCAGTCTTAAAAATTTACTGTCTCTGATGGACACACGTCCAGATCATCCGCTCTCAAAACTCCGCCATTTCTCTCCCCACATCCACCACTGCCCAAAACTACAATAGCATATACTCCAACAATGCAAACCAACCACAGCCTTCACACAACACAGTGATTTTCATATAGAGCGCTATGTGGCGTTACCAACATAAAAATCTAAAGAGCCTACTTACAACTTGTATTCAAACCTTCTCTTCCGTCCCGCCACCACCATCCCTCCTCCACGAAAACACACTCTCCCTTCCATTACCAAATTTGACACTTCCTCGATATCTTGGGGCCGCGCGGGATTAGCCGAGCGGTCTAAGGGCGCTGCAGTCATGGAATGTGCGGCTGGTCCCGGCGGAGGTTCGAGTCCTCCCTCGGGCATGGGTGTGTGTGTTTGTCCTTAGGATAATTTAGGTTAAGTAGTGTGTAAGCTTAGGGACTGATGACCTAAGCAGTTCAGTCCTATAAGGTTTCACACACATTTGAACATTTTTGGATATCTCGGGATGTGTCCTGTTAATCGATCCCTTCTTTTAGTGAAGTTGTGCAGTACACTTTCCCCCATTTTGCTTCAGTACTTTCCCTTTAGTTATGCGATGCGACACTCTTCCGTAGCACCGTATTTCAAAAGCTTCAATTCTCTTCTTGTTAACTTTCGCACAAGGCTGCACTCTACACAAGTACCTTCAGAAAAGACTTCCAAAAACGTTAATTTGAGGTTAGATGTTAAAAATTTTGAACCTTCAGTTGCCTTTATCTTATTCCTGACACCTTCAAAAATTCAAAGACGGTATTCCAGTTAAGATTGTCAAAATTTTCTCTAAGCCTGGAAGTGATATAAACCAAGGTTTGGCTTTCTTCAACCTAATATTAGTCGTGGGCTCAGTATTATCTCACACGTTCCCACGTTTCCCCCAAACCCAAACTGATCTTTCCCGAGGTCGTCTCTACCAGTCCTTTCATTTTGCAAATATTTCGTGTCAGTGTCTTACAACCATGACCGTTCTGTAATAATCACACTTGCCAGCACCTGCTTTCTAATGAACGGGAATTATTGCATTCTTTTTGAAGTCTGAGAAAATATCTCCAGCCTCATACATCTTGCTCAGCAGGTGGAAATAACAGCTCTCACTTGTTATTGTAATACTTGTATATTTGCTTACCGCTGTGTTAATGAATAACTCAGTGGCTAAGTACCCCTATTGTACCTAACCTAACCTGAAAATGAACACGTAATACATAAGGTGCTCCCTGAATGGCATGCAGCTGACAGACGCGCCAGAATGACGCTGTTGGCTGGCGCGCCGCGTGCAACACTCCCCGATACCAGACTTCTGAAGTAAACACCACAGGAACAACGGAAGTATCCAGCTCGAATGCCTAACCCTAAGTGAAGATGATTTACAAATATGGATATCCTTTCTACCACTCGTCAAGATAATAAATTTGTAAAAGCTGCATGTGTCAATCGATGTTTGGAGTGATATGTAAAGGAGGAGGGGAGGGAGAAAGGGAAGGGAAGAGAAGGAATTGTTGATGTCAGCTGCATCGGAACTGAAAGCGGGTTCACTGGCGACGAGTAAAAATGTGTGCCGGACCGGGGTTCGAACCCGGGATCTCGTGCTTACCAGGCAGTTGCTTTATCAAGAGCGCCACCCGAACACGGTGTTAACTGCAACTGCGCGGACTACCTTGGCAAGCCTCTCGGCCGTTCCACCTAGCACCACCTGTCCGTAGTCCCTGCCCCTGTCTATATATCCTCCATGCTCGCTACTTTGAGATTCCCGCAGAAACTCAGACGTAATCCTGCATCCACAGTGATGGAGGTCGACTCGTTGCCCATCGAGACGAATCAGTTATACGAATGCATGTCCGAAAGAATACGCACCACAGATTCATTTTATCACATACAATGTTCGAAGATTAACAAATATGAAGACTGCAGAAACGAATGACACTGACAAAACAGTACCGTACGACAGACGATTATGATCACGTGTTCCACACCAGTCATAAATGACATGTTACATGTTGAAAAGCTTAAAAAAGCTGTCTGAGACTACGTAGGTGAACTCTCATAATATTTCCCATCGTTGCTCGTTCTTCCCTTATTTGTCATCGAAGAGCAGATGTGGAATTTCATTGAAGTGATTCAAACACAGCAGTGTGGAGTAGCACGTGACGAAGATAAGGATAACGAGACCACTGTGGCTTGATACTGGACTTCATGGTGTAGCTGCACAGGCAATTGTGTAGCATATCCACATGTTCCCCCCCATGAACCATGGACCTTGCCGTTGGTGGGGAGGCTTGCGTGCCTCAGCGATACAGATAGCCGTACCGTAGGTGCAACCACAACGGAGGGGTATCTGTTGAGAGGCCAGACAAACGTGTGGCTCCTGAAGAGGGGCAGCAGCCTTTTCAGTAGTTGCAAGGGCAACAGTCTGGATGATTGACTGATCTGGCCTTGTAACAATAACCAAAACGGCATTGCCGTGCCGGTACTGCGAACGGCTGAAAGCAAGGGGAAACTACAGCCGTAATTTTTCCCGAGGGCATGCAGCTTTACTGTATGATTACATGATGAAGGCGTCCTCTTGGGTAAAATATTCCGGAGGTAAAATAGTCCCCCATTCGGATCTCCGGGCGGGGACTACTCAAGAGGATGTCGTTATCAGGAGAAAGAAAACTGGCGTTCTACGGATCGGAGCGTGGAATATCAGATCCCTTAATCGGGCAGGTAGGTTAGAAAATTTAAAAAGGGAAATGGATAGGTTAAAGTTAGATATAGTGGGAATTAGTGAAGTTCGGTGGCAGGAGGAACAAGACTTCTGGTCAGGTGACTACAGGGTTATAAACACAAAATCAAATAGGGGTAATGCAGGAGTAGGTTTAATAATGAATAGGAAAATAGGAATGCGGGTAAGCTACTACAAACAGCATAGTGAACGCATTATTGTGGCCAAGATAGATACGAAGCCCACACCTACTACAGTAGTACAAGTTTATATGCCAACTAGCTCTGCAGATGACGAAGAAATTGAAGAAATGTATGATGAAATAAAAGAAATTATTCAGATTGTGAAGGGAGACGAAAATTTAATAGTCATGGGTGACTGGAATGCGAGTGTAGGAAAAGGGAGAGAAGGAAACATAGTAGGTGAATATGGATTGGGGGACAGAAATGAAAGAGGAAGCCGCCTGGTAGAATTTTGCACAGAGCACAACATAATCATAACTAACACTTGGTTTAAGAATCATGAAAGAAGGTTGTATACATGGAAGAACCCTGGATATACTAAAAGGTATCAGATAGATTATATAATGGTAAGACAGAGATTTAGGAACCAAGTTTTAAATTGTAAGACATTTCCAGGGGCAGATGTGGACTCTGACCACAATCTATTGGTTATGACCTGTAGATTAAAACTGAAGAAACTGCAAAAAGGTGGGAATTTAAGGAGATGGGACCTGGATAAACTAAAAGAACCAGAGGTTGTACAGAGATTCAGGGAGAGCATAAGGGAGCAATTGACAGGAATGGGGGAAACAAATACAGTAGAAGAAGAATGGGTAGCTTTGAGGGATGAAGTAGTGAAGGCAGCAGAGGATCAAGTAGGTAAAAAGACGAGGGCTAGTAGAAATCCTTGGGTAACAGAAGAAATATTGAATTTAATTGATGAAAGGAGAAAATATAAAAATGCAGTAAGTGAAACAGGCAAAAAGGAATACAAACGTCTCAAAAATGAGATCGACAGGAAGTGCAAAATGGCTAAGCAGGGATGGCTAGAGGACAAATGTAAGGATGTAGAGGCCTATCTCACTAGGGGTAAGATAGATACTGCCTACAGGAAAATTAAAGAGACCTTTGGAGATAAGAGAACGACTTGTATGAATATCAAGAGCTCAGATGGAAACCCAGTTCTAAGCAAAGAAGGGAAAGCAGAAAGGTGGAAGGAGTATATAGAGGGTCTATACGAGGGCGATGTACTTGAGGACAATATTATGGAAATGGAAGAGGATGTAGATGAAGATGAAATGGGAGATATGATACTGCGTGAAGAGTTTGACAGAGCACTGAAAGACCTGAGTCGAAACAAAGCCCCCGGAGTAGACAATATTCCATTGGAACTACTGACGGCCGTGGGAGAGCCAGTCCTGACAAAACTCTACCATCTGGTGAGGAAGATGTATGAGACAGGCGAAATACCCTCAGACTTCAAGAAGAATATAATAATTCCAATCCCAAAGAAAGCAGGTGTTGACAGATGTGAAAATTACCGAACTATCAGCTTAATAAGTCACAGCTGCAAAATACTAACACGAATTCTTTACAGACGAATGGAAAAACTAGTAGAAGCCAACCTCGGGGAAGATCAGTTTGGATTCCGTAGAAACACTGGAACACGTGAGGCAATACTCACCTTACGACTTATCTTAGAAGAAAGATTAAGGAAAGGCAAACCTACGTTTCTAGCATTTGTAGACTTAGAGAAAGCTTTTGACAATGTTGACTGGAATACTCTCTTTCAAATTCTAAAGGTGGCAGGGGTAAAATACAGGGAGCGAAAGGCTATTTACAATTTGTACAGAAACCAGATGGCAGTTATAAGAGTCGAGGGACATGAAAGGGAAGCAGTGGTTGGGAAGGGAGTAAGACAGGGTTGTAGCCTCTCCCCGATGTTGTTCAATCTGTATATTGAGCAAGCAGTAAAGGAAACAAAGAAAAATTCGGAGTAGGTATTAAAATTCATGGAGAAGAAATAAAAACTTTGAGGTTCGCTGATGACATTGTAATTCTGTCAGAGACAGCAAAGGACTTGGAAGAGCAGTTGAATGGAATGGACAGTGTCTTGAAAGGAGGATATAAGATGAACATCAACAAAAGCAAAACAAGGATAATGGAATGTAGTCTAATTAAGTCGGGTGATGCTGAGGGAATTAGATTAGGAAATGAGGCACTTAAAGTAGTAAAGGAGTTTTGCTATTTGGGGAGCAAAATAACTGATGATGGTCGAAGTAGAGAGGATATAAAATGTAGGCTGGCAATGGCAAGGAAAGCGTTTCTGAAGAAGAGAAATTTGTTAACATCGAGTATAGATTTAAGTGTCAGGAAGTCATTTCTGAAAGTATTTGTATGGAGTGTAGCCATGTATGGAAGTGAAACATGGACGATAAATAGTTTGGACAAGAAGAGAATAGAAGCTTTCGAAATGTGGTGCTACAGAAGAATGCTGAAGATTAGATGGGTAGATCACATAACTAATGAGGAAGTATTGAATAGGATTGGGGAGAAGAGAAGTTTGTGGCGCAACTTGACCAGAAGAAGGGATCGGTTGGTAGGACATGTTCTGAGGCATCAAGGGATCACCAATTTAGTATTGGAGGGCAGCGTGGAGGGTAAAAATCGTAGAGGGAGACCAAGAGATGAATACACTAAGCAGATTCAGAAGGATGTAGGTTGCAGTAGGTACTGGGAGATGAAAAAGCTTGCACAGGATAGAGTAGCATGGAGAGCTGTATCAAACCAGTCTCAGGACTGAAGACCACAACAACAACAACAACAACAACATCCACATGTTGTCCTGTCAAATGTGCATACTGTTCCATTCCACTGTAGCAGCAACCAGCTACAACTGTCTTACAGTACCTTTAAGCTACTTTTAAAAAATTTCTCACTCTTGAAGTCAACAAGTTCTATAGTTCTCGATAACCGTTCCAAACAATGCTGCAAACCCAGACTGGTGAATTTAATAAGCAGTATTTTGCAGCCTATGGAATGATACTTAGCTGTACCTTGTGAACGACTGTGACGCCTACCTGCCCAGCACAGTATTCTTACGATTGAGGATGGAAGAGGATGAACACAGACGGCTTCTCGTAGTGTACTCGTTTGTAATACTGCCCCGACGCAATGGCAGAAACACGCGACTCCTGTCTGGCAGGCCAAGAGTCCAAATCCTTGTACGGGCATCGAGATTTAGGTTATCTGTGGTTTGACGCAATCTATAAAAGCAGATGCGAGGATGATTCCTTTGAAAAGGACACGTCCCATTTTCTCTTACAGAGATCGTGCTTAGTCTTTAATGCTTCACCGCCAACGACACCTTAAACCACCTAAGAGCGCCCAAGAATCGTCCGACCATTACTTCTCCATCCATCGAGCGGATCACCATGGGTGGTATGCCCTTATTGTAAGAATCACTGAAGAGACTGTTGGGATTTAATCCAGGCCACTGACGAGATCACTGGGGATCCAAGACTTTGTGCTGTCACCTCCAATCACTTTTACTCGCCAAATCGCCATCATAAAAATTATATACACTACTCTGGGTATAATGCCATTCTGCGTTGGTAGTTAGTTACGTTGGCTAAATAAGGAGTTGTCTCCATGATCCTTCTTCTCATTTTAGTTATAATACTCGTATATTTGCATAATTTGGCACAACCATTCGACGATTCCGTCTCAGGGAATTTGTAAACATAAATGTAACGCAAGGAAAGATGAAAGAGTAACTCGTCCATTTGCCACACACTTGTTTATAATTTCATTCCGTATCCGAAAATTTTGGTTCTTGATTACATATATCTCGAATTCTGCTTACCTACTGCCCCTATTTTCAGTTTAAGGTCGCGAGGTTTTGCTCCAGTCTAGCGTCAATTGACTTTTTGGAAATGGAGTGCGTATGACAAAGATAAAATTTCGTACTCGGTTGTCCTTAAACACCACCCTTGTTGAACCTCAGTAGCATTACGAAGGATGCGACGTATTTTCGCCAGTTTACTTTTCCTCTGATTCATTTTAGACAGGCAGTAATCCAGTTAATTCTCTAGTAGAGAATTTATTGGTTGCGGAGTACAGGGTCAGATTTCAACCCACAGTTGATCATCACCCTTCTTTCAAGGGGGGAAACTACCACGAAATTATTCAGCGACTTTATGAATGGAATGTCAGATTAGTAACGGAAATTTTTGTCTTTGGAATAATGTTCTTTGCTAAAATAATATTTTCACGGAATGTCTATGCGTTCTAAACACGGATTTCGAGGAAGAAATTAGTATCTGTAATACTGTTAGAGGAGCTTCCATGCGACGATACTTAAATAGCCGCACTTGTTATGTAGTCTTTGTCTTTGTATGAAAGTCGTCTGTAAATTATGTAGACTTGTTTACGTTCTGCTTGTACCAGAGTGTAGTTGCATGTGTTCTTCAAAGAGCAGTGGGCGGTAAGTCCCCGCATGAGGTTACTGTTGACTAGATTGTGTAAGATTGTATCCATTATCTATTCATGCGTGCTAACCTTATAGTAACGTCTTTCCTACATAGCGATTTTATCTCCAGTAATTTTCATTCGTATTAGATACAGTGCCGTAAGTGTCAGACACACAAACATTGCAACTAGCCACAGTATTTGTTTACTCTCTCATCACTTAGTATTGTGCCAACCAGATTTACCGTAGTGTATCCTAATACAGGAATTTAAACTTACGAGCGTTCAATACGAGTGCTGACCAGCGTTTTACGTGTTAATTTGCGTTCGTCGCGTATGTATTTCGTACGAAAATGAGAAAGTACATCAGGCGTTTAGATCAGCGCAGAATATGCATAACAAGTTTGCAGTAGGACCATTGAATTAGTTAGCTTTCATCAGAATTGCAAAGAGGATAGGCTCTTCTGATATAGAGGCAGAAATCTAACACTTATAATTCGCAGAATACAGGACAACTTAAGCATATAGCTCTATCCTGTCCATTCCACTTGAACTGATCGCTAGCAGCCTGACTGTGCAAACTTGTTTCCGTAGTCTGCGACTATTCGACTACCGTATATTAGGATCTAGTCAGCTTTCGTGAGCCTGCGCCATTAGTTCCTTTGCCTCGCAAATATATTTTACGGAATACGTTCGGACATTCTTCTTCTCCCTTTCCCTCGAACACCAGCGTCAAATGTTCATATTGTATGCAACAATTATTTCAGCTCGATTTTAGCTGGAACATCGCATCTCGTTCAATTTCTTCTACGTGCTATGAACGCCATGACTTGACTGTTGCTGTAGTGAGACAACTTCGAGAAGCACCACGGTGTTACATATCTGCCAGGGAAGTAACAATCGTTGGCTGTTACTGCATATGTGAGGGAAGAATGAATATTTTAATAAAGTTTGTTTTGAACGAAAGTGAGCTTCACTCGGGCATAGTTTACGTAGTATTAGGCACATAAGAGTATTCCGTAGTTACATTTACAGACTTGGAGAACTTGTAGAGGGGACTGAGTACGCAATATCTGAATATGAACCCAAGAAACTTACCATTTCGGTGTTACACCCACTTGAGATCAGGTGTTCCAACTCATCAACTTGGGTTGAGGGAAAAATCAATGTCACATATTCACCTGTTACGGTATGCAACAGGACCGTCAAGGTAAAGTATCAGACCATCACGTGCTGTCACATTTAACAGGTGATTCGTGCAAAGGTGGGTAGATCGAGGTGGTCGAACTACTTGCACCCCTCCCCCCCCCCCCTCTCCCTATCGCCAGATTTAACCCTATTGACTTCTCTTGGAGAGACACACGAAGAGTTCCATTTGAAAGACCTTTGTAGATTGGGGAAGAGAGGGGGGGGGGAGGGACGACGGAAGATCTGCTGACACGAAATGAGGTTTCTCCACAAAAGATTGACAAGAGATTGAGTGAGCGTACCAGAACATGGTTCGTAAGTAAAACAGTTTGCCGACATTGTTGGTCACCTCATCGATCCACTGTTACTTTTATTTATTTTTACACGTGTATTGATTAATTTAACCTGGCAAAATCACGGCGATCGCACCGTCTGTTACATATAACTAAGAATTTTGCATTACATTCATTATAATAAGCATGCTATAAGTTACATCTAATTCAAAATAGAAGATTTAGACATTACTGTATTACAGAAAGAAAAGTAGAAACATGGAATTTGTTCATAAAAAGCACAATAACAGATTTGTGATAAAACACAATAAATGATGATAGGAGAAGAAGAATGTGAGATGACTGACAGAAAGGAAAATGAAAATAACCGTAAATGGGAGAAGATGGGAGCATTTGCCGGAGGAGGTTGGCCACATACATTAATTTTTACGGAAATCGGTATGAGAGTGATAGAAGTTTTTCAGTTTATTCTTGAAAGTGATATGGTATTTAGTTGTGCGCGCGGAGTGCAGGATAGCTTTTTCAATGAGTAGACCGCAGGAGTTAGTGAATGCTTTCGTTTTACGGTTGGGCACAGCCAAGGAAGTAGATAAGTGAGACAATGCGTTTCCTTTACGATTTGTGTACATGCACTTAATCTTTGACGCGAAGTACTGGGGAGCATGTCTATTCCTTTTGAAGAAATGTAAACAAATATTTAAGTTTCATCAGAGACAGTGATAAATGCGCGAGTTTCTTAACTTCTCTCCTTGGAGTTGAATTCTCAGTGGAGTTTTGTTGTAGGAAACGAAATGTACTCTGTCACTCCAAATTAAATTCCATGGTGGATGAGTTAAATATCTTATAGGAAAAGTTATAGAACGAAAATGATACGTATCTGTACATGGGTTCTTAATCAAAATGAGTGTCGCATATGCCTTCAGCTATGCAGCGCGGTACCTTTGACTGTTCACAGATGTCACTAAACCCGCCCGAAGATGTAAACAACCATGCATGAGCAACGCCTATTAGACGGAGGCGATCCGACATCCGATCAGTTCCAGTCATTCCACCAGGAACGAGGTACACGGCTCTTTTTGTCTGTAGTTCAACCATGCCTAGACGGTCAGTACCGCGGTTCAATCGCGTCCGCATTGCTACTTTGTGCCATGAAGGGCTCTGAACAAGGGAAGTGTCCAGACGTCTCGGAGTGAACCAAAGCGATGTTGTTCGGACATGGAGGAGATACAGAGAGACAGGAGTCTATGACATGCCTCGCTCAGGCCGCCCAAGGGCTACTACTGCAGTGGATGACCGCTACCTACGGATTATGGCTCGGAGGAAACCTAACAGCAACGCCACCATTTTGAATAATGCTTTTCGTGCAGCCACCGGACGGTGTGTTACGACTCAATCTGTGCACAATAGCCTGGATGATGCGCAACTTCACTCCCGACGTCCATAGCGACACCATGCAGCGCTGTACAGAAGGGCCCAACAACATGCCGAATGGACCGCTCAGGATTGGAATCACGTACTCTTCACCGATGAGTGTTGCACATGCCTTCAACCAGAAAATCGTCGAAGACGTGTTAGGAGGCAACCCGGTCAGGCAAGTACAGCAAGGTGGGGGTTCCCTGCTGTTTTGGGGTGGCATTATGTGGGGCCGACGTACGCCGCTGGTGGTCTTGGAAGGCGCCGTAACGGCTGTACGATACGTGAATGCCATCCTCCGATTCGGGAGGACGACGGTTCAATCCCGCGTCCGGCCATCCTGATTTAGGTTTTCCGTGATTTCCCTAAATCACTCCAGGTAAATGCCGGGATGGTTCCTCTGAAAGGGCACGGCCGACTTCCTTCCCAATCCTTCCCTAATCCGATGAGACCGATGACTACGCTGTCTGGTCTCCTTCCCCAAACCAACCAACCAACCAACCATCCTCCGACCCATAGTGCAACCATATCGGCAGCATGTTGGCGACGCATTAGTCTCCATGGACGACAATTCGCGACCCATCGTGCACATCTTTTGAATGACTTCCTTCAGGATAGGGACATCGCTCGACTAGGGTGGCCAGCATGTTCTCCAGACATGAACCGTATCGAACATGCCTGGGAGAGATTGAAATGGGCTGTTTATGAACGACATGATCCACCAACCGCTCTGAGGGAACTACGCCGAATCGCCATACAGGAGGGGACAATTTGGACCAACAGTGCCTTGATGAAATTGCGGATAGTATGGTACGACGAATACAGGCATGCATCAATGCAAGAGGACGTGCTACTGGGTATTAGAGGTACCGGTGTGTACAGCAATGTAGACCACTCCCCCCTGAAGGTCACGCTGTATGGTGGTACAACATGCAATGTGTGATTTTCATGAGCAATAAAAAGAGCAGAAATAATGTTTATGTTGATCCCCATTCCAGTTTTCGGTACAGATTCCGGAACTCTCGGAACCGAGATGATGCGAAATTTTTTCCTGCCAGTTTTCCATTTTATGAATGTTTGGTTGTTGTCTCTGTAAGATGACGAGACAGATTCTCCGAGTAATCCCAGTACCCTATAGTTACGTATCAAGAAATATTAAATTAGTTCGCACTGCTGCTGGAAATAAACCTTGAAATTATTCGGAAGTGGTCATAATCCAAGAGTTATGTGCGTTCTTAGCACGCTGATGGAGTGAGCAGTCTTCAGTATGTGTTCGCAATTATGCGCCAGAGGCAGTTACAGAAGCGAAACGCGAAAGCCCTCAGCCGTTTTGCAGATGCAATCTCGCTTTGCGGCAGCACGGGACTGTGTAAGTGGTCGCCGTTTCCTACGTGAGTTCCCGCGCAAGGACACGGCACATTCTTTCTGCTGGCGCGCTCGCTCAGTACGTAACCAAGTTATTGCGCGCAGCTCTCTGCCGGTGTTGTCATTTCTGTGCCACGCACGGGTCGCTGTTGGTGCGCAAATTTCTAGCAATTCTCGGAATACGAGGCATTTTGGAGCAACCCGGTGGTAGATTTCAGAACTATTGTATTCCTTTCTCCCCCTTTTTTTGTCGTATTCCTGAAGACTTTCTTCCTGAACCGTGACCCACTTACCGTATACGGTATCGCCTTTTGGGGTAACTCATGAAGCCAGACTGCAGTTTTCGGGGTCAGAAAACATCTGGTGAGAATTCTTTGTGGTGTAAATTTGAGTTTGTATCGCGGAAGCTTGTTCAAAGGACTGTGTAAACTAAGTACTCTATTCCGGCATGTTTATTCTCTAATGAAATTTGTTATTAGTAATATACGCAGCGGTGAGGCAGCTAAGTCAGAGCATCCCAGATGAATCCAGAACTAACGTTTTAAAGTGGACAGTATGGCGAATTCTCAGAGGCACCCAAGTAATTTTCAGCGTTTATAACTGTGTAATTCGGCACTGACTTTTTCTAATGGAACTATATACTTTTTCTGTGACATTGGAAATAACTTTCGGAAAGGGCTACAACGACGTAACATGTGTGAACTATAGCCTCTTCAAAATTACTTTGTGATGGCCAAGTGCGAGGTAAGTAGTGGGATGAGGCTCACGGGAAAGGTATGGCACGCATTTAGCCACAAAACCAAGAAATCATTGAACAAGTAAAAAGACATCGAATATAGTGACGTGAGAGTGGGAATATTATTCCCTCGAATCCAATTATTTTAGAACAGAACTAGGCCCGAGTGAAGTGAAATGTCGAGAATGACGATAATTAGCCAGAGCCAGGATATAGTTAAAACATAAGCCCGTCAGCACCCCATGTGTGACGATTCGTAGGAATTCAGAGACATGCTGCTAGATTTGTTACCGGTAAGTTCGATCAACATGCAAGAGTTACGGAGCTCAGGTGGGAATTCCTGGAGAGAAGAAGACATTCGTTTCGAAGAACACTACTGAGAAAGTTTAGAGAACCGGCATTTGAAGATGACCGCAGAACAATGCTGCTGCCGCCAACACCCATTTCGCGTAGGGTCCACCAAGATAAGATACGATTAGGGCTCATACGGAGGCATATAGACAGTCGTTTTTCCCTCCCTCCCCCCCCCCTCTCTCTCTCTCTCTCTCTCTCTCTCTCTCTCTCTCTCTGTCCGTGAGAGGAACAAGAAAGAAAATGACTAGTTGTTGTACAGGCTACCCTCCGCCACGCACCGTACGGTGGCTTGCGGAGTACTTATGTAGAGGTAGATGTAGATCTAGATAAATACTCAGCAGGTACCGTGGATTTACGACATCGAAATGGCTCTGAGCACTATGGGACTCAACTGCTGAGGTCATTAGTCCCCTAGAACTTAGAACTAGTTAAACCTAACTAACCTAAGGACATCACAAACATCCATGCCCGAGGCAGGATTCGAACCTGCGACCGTAGCGGTCTCGCGGTTCCAGACTGCAGCGCCTTTAACCGCACGGCCACTTCGGCCGGCTACGACATCGAAAAAGACAAATATAAACCAGCATTCAGCCCACCCACAAAATGATAGTATCTAATGGAAAAAAATACAACCAAATGTTATCCTAATTGAGATTTTTCACTTGTGATTTCCTTTAGTTTTATGGAGGTTACTGGTATGTGGAGTTCCACCAAGCAGAGAGATAAAACACCGATGGAACAACCAAGCAAACTGTGCAGGAAACCGCAATTTGAGAACAAACAGTACCCAAGCAGAATAAGCGCCATAACCCCAGACTGATAAGGACATCAGTGTCCTAAACAACCGGCACCAGCTACGAAGATGTGGTAGTCCCTAATAAAGTAAAATAAAAATCGAATCGCACGTGACCGGTGATGGCAGCAACCATGGTTGCCGTTGCCAGTGCTTCACCCCCACCGCTTCCCGCTTGCAGTATACTGCAGTTTGGAACAGCTTGCTGACTTATGGGATAGTTTGCAGCGCACTGAGATTTTGTTGTCATTTCTTACAGATGCAAGGTTAATATTTTATCTATTATTACTGTTGTCTGTTGAGATCCGCCCGAATAGTCGAGCGCGTTAACGTGTCGCTTCCAGGATTCGGGGAGGCGCGCGTGTTCTAGATCGAATCCACCTCGCAGCTTAACGGCGAGGGCTGGTGAGCCTGCCAGTGTGAATGTGGTTGTTCGACGGTTTTCCATACCCAGCTAGGTAAACACGGGGTTGGTACCTATGTTCCGTCTAAGATACACGCTCCGCGAACATTTGTAAAATTTGTCACACACGAACGTGAGATTTACTTCAGACGCAAACAGCTGGGGCACACACATTCCTCCCGGGGCGCTTGGTAGCGTCAAGTATGTCCAACATTCCCCAAACTCGTATAATTCCGAATCGCTGGAGAAATGGTAAATGGCAGAAGAAGAATGCTATTGTTTGTTTTGTGGCACTGAACAGCGTCAGAGACAAGCTCGTCAAATGTTATTCAGTGGAAATGTTCGACGTCGATCTCTTGCTGAAGGGTATCGTGTATGAGGTGAGTCGGGAGAGCCGTTTCACCCTTTACGCTCCCACGCCTTCAAAAACTATTCCTGGTAATGCTCACAACCGTTCTGTTGCTTTTGACAAGACACCTAACATGAAAGGTTCAAAGGAGGAGATAATGGGTTCCAGAGTCGAGACGTCGAAGAAAGTAACCAATTTAAAAATCTAAACGATCTGAAGTTCTAATGTGTCGCCATAAACTACGGTACATCATATACGAAATCGAAGAGCTTTCAAAAACATACGGGCGTACGGTCATTAGAGTGCTTTCCTCTCACTGCCACTCCAACACAATCGAATTTATATGAACCCAAATTAAAATTTACATTGCTAGCAAGAGTATTAAAAAAAAAAAACTGCCTACAAGTCATTCACTCCACGACGAAGCTGTTGGGGAAGTGACCTGTTGATACCGGCAGGAAGCCGTCAGTCACACGTAGAGCATCAAGGGAAAAGCGTGACGGAATGAAGTCAATTGAAAAATTAGTTATAGGAAATGATGGTGCCAATAAATAACGGCAGGGACGAGAGTCATTTCAGTAGCGTTCCTGCGTCATCACAAAAAGATGCATTGACTGAGTTAGCTATATATTTGGTGTGTGCGGTTTAAGCAAATACCTGCACAGCAAAATTAGATTTTTGTAAGTTTTGGCTGGTAATAGGAGATTTATTACCAGCAGCTAAATCCGAATAAAGTTCATCTCAGGAACTCAATTGCGCATAGGTAATACCTCTCACTGTTTGCATTATAATTGTTGAAATACTGAAGTAGTGTGTATTGTATCACTGTTTTTCCGTCCTCGAAACCGATAAGTTGTCTCACCTCGATTAACATGCATTTTCTTTTTCTTTCTGTTCAATAAGCTGAAAGTTTGACCCTGCTGAGGTTTTCACGCGCGAGCACAGTTGAGCATTATTAGTTCTGACCTGTCTTACTTAAATAACAATATTGTACCGTATCGTTGATTGATTTATTTAGTATACACTATATGCATCGTACGTGTGACAGAATATAAGTCTGTACATATCCTCAGGCCATCAGCCGTGCGGTGTCTGCTGACCCCGCGCATCGCCGGATATTGCAGCGATTATTTGGCGGGTTTTATTTTTAGTGGCGTGTCTTTTTTCCTGTCTCAACCTGTATATCTTCGTCTGGACAGCTCAGTTCACGGAATCAACGACAGTAAGACAGACTATTTTCTTGAAGACTTTGTCTCACTTACTTTAGTCTAGAAGGACATCCGTTATTCCGAACACTCGTTGTCAATGGCTTACAGGCAAACATAAAAAGTTTTGATTACTAATGCAGTACAGTTTGTGAGGAACACAAAGGAGGCATTTCTGGCATACTCCTACTACGTTGCTAAATTTCGTACTGGAACTTAGTGGTACACATTATCATCTAAACGTGTAATGCCTGAATTCAAAACGACTTCGGTGTAAAAGTGCGACCTGCCGTGCAATTATTCCTGTTTTTCACAACTTTTGGGTACAGTAGCATTCGAATTACCGTATGCGCTTCAGTTGTTTCCGGGAAAAATTATTTGCATTGCTTCTATTAGTGCTTTTTACCGAAGAAAGCGAAATGCACTGAAAAATGCTTATTCATTGCCCCTGGAGTCACCACAGAGTCACCACATTCGTTTTGCTCGCCAGGAAATGTATATAAAAGTATTTATTTCTCTCTTTTTCTGCATAGCGGTCACATGGACTCACGGCATTAGTTTTCGCATCAGAAACCTTATAGAAACGTATATGTTTCTATGTTTTTCCGCGTAGCGTTACAGATGGCAGTGGTGGATTCGTAGTTATTTGTTTGCTTCCAGGAAAAACCTCATTCTTAGTTCTCCGGATTTTTTGCTCCTTCTGTGTTTCATCCCGACAGGAGATACTTCGCAGAAATTTCTGGTGTACCGCGTTCAGAAAATTTAACTGCAGGCTGTGAACCCAAAGTAAGTTTTCTATGCTTGGAACAGGTGGCGCGTTTTTTTAAATATTAGAGAACTTTTTCCATCCGATAGCTTTCTGACTTGCTTGCTCTATTCACGAGCAAACAAACTCGTCAACAAGCTAAGTACATCCATTTTGGAGTCCTCCCACAGAAATGTGATTAAAGTGCGTCATAACGTTCGGTTATCAGCGGCATGGAGACCGAATGTTCCTCATGAGAACAAGCGTAACACAGGACACTACGGCTTACAGTCTTCGAAATAAGGTATCCTCTTTTTGAAGTACTTGTTTTGGCGGTTTCACAACAAATTCTAATCATGCAGTCATAATTCTGAGTTGTAGAAATGTCGAAGCCAGAATAACCGTGAACTATCTTACAGAAAAATGCTTCACAAGATTGAGTTAGGTTCATTATTTCGTCACAGTACTACGCCTCATGTATGAAACTGATGCGACTGTTATTCGGTGTTTACAGAGATTTGAGAGACAGATGATTTATTTAAATGATGTAAATATTAATGCTGTTATATATGTTACTAGATGAAACCGTTGTCTCAAGTTCTTTGTTGCGCAACTTATTCACATCGTCTTTATTATAATCGAAAAGTGTGTTTTCAGTATTTACCTTTAAAGCCCCGTAACCAGTTATGCTCTCCAGAATTATTCCGTTTGCTACAAATTAAGTCAGTTTTGCAACAAAATCCAAAATAAAGGAATGTGCTGAATTTCTTCTTTGAAAAGACTCGAGAGACTGAGTCTCATATAACAGTAACACATGTGAATGTCCATGAAACTACATGGGTCTACCTACGTATCCGTTCGTGGAATGTAGCCAAGTGCTCAAGTTGCTGCTGACTGATTCCCTGCATTGTTCGCGAATGTGGAAAGTTGGCGCAGTAGAAGAATGAAAAGTAGCTATCACTTTTGAGAGAGTTTTGTTTTACGAATCAGTGTTTTGACTGCATATCTACAACGTTTACGTCCGCAGCTCGTGGTCTAGTGGCTAGCGTTGTTGCCTCTTGACCACGGGGTCTCGGGTTCGATTCCCGCCCGGATTGGGGATCTTTCTCTGCCCGGGGACAGGGAGTTTGTGTTGTCCTCATCGTCACCATCGGCGTCATCATCATCATTATTCGTGACAGTGGCTAGGCTGGATTTATAAAAATTGGACTTGGAAAAATTGGGACTTTGTACGGGCGCTGATGACTGTGCAGTTGAACGCCCTACAAACCAACCACCACCACCACCACCACCACCATCATCATCATCATCATCATCATACAATGTTTACTATATTCGTATTGGTCAGAAATTTTCGGCTGATAGTTGCTGCAACTGTATTGGGCTTCCCACAGTCCCCCGCCCCCTCCCCTCCCCTCCCCAGTCACTCGCCAAGGAGCTTACCTCCCGCCACCTGCTCACCCTTCTGAGTTCAATTTTCGTGAATTGGCTCTGAGCACTATGGGACTCAACATCTATGGTCATCAGCCCCCTAGAACTTAGAACTACGTAAACCTAACTAACCTAAGGACATCACACAACACCCAATCATCACGAGGCAGAGAAATTTCGTGAATTATTACGGAAGAGAATGTTACGGCACTGTGGAAATTAGCGGAGGAAAACGTACAACCTGCTTGTCTCTTGCCAAAATAAAGTTGAGTTTTTGCGACGGTCTGAATCAACGGACTCTCAGTGGCGTAAAATCTCATAAAGGTATGGAATATATGTCGTTATGGGTGCTGCATAATGTGTGTTACACAAAGTGATTGATGGTGAAAAAATTGTAAATGATTCTGTATCGGTAATATCATAGGTGTTAAAACTTGGATCCATTAAATTCCAGTTCCAACAGAAATGCAGAACAAGAAAGGGATATTTGTAATTGATAACCCATCTGTTACGCCTGCCAAAATATAAAGGGTGAAGGTTTTATATATTTGAAGAGTATTTGACGAAACTTCAAGTTCTTTCCTTTAAAACAATAGTCACTTGGCTGGCGAACATCCGACAATTTCTAGCGTAATGGGCGGAAACGTTTAAAGTAAGATGGGAACTTGAGAGCTGATTCCGTTATTAGGACACTCGACATTCTTAGGGTAGCAAAATAAAACGGGAACAGTATGATTTTATAAGTATGTGACGGCATAAATTACCGTAGTTAATGAACACGATAACAGCTCTTTACAGAAGATGGCTTAAATAGCTACGGGGTACGTCGTGCATGGTCTGTTTGCCATGCAAATTACGCTGTCACAAACTGCCGAAAACGACATTTCAATCAGTATTATCTTGACAACCTTGTGTAATAGGCTTGAAAGCTCTTTAACACTCTCCCTCAGTCACAAATTCGTGTCCTATGACTTGACGTTACTACGGCATGTCTTTCGTATTTTGTTTTAATGTGGTGAACACTACTGATACGTTTTCATAAATAACGATTCAGTGAGACAAAATCGCCGTCCTTTGATAACTGCTGGGGGATCACTCCAGAGCAACTTTGTGTACACGGTCTTTGTTTTTTTTTTTTAGCCACCGGAACCCCTTCTAAATAACGTGTAGAACATTCCTGATCTTCCGTGGTAGATTAAAGATTTCTGTTTGTGAACTGGAGTCGTAAATATCCTTTTGCGTGTATGACGTAAACAACACAGCTCCAGTTCTGAAGAAGTGATATGATACTGCGGAGAGATGCATTTGCCTACGTTGTAGTTCTTCTCTTGCGTGATAGAAACGCGAGCTATATATATGCTGCTAGGATGATGTAATACATTCGACCGAACGAGAAAGCATTGACTTGTTGGTCCGCAGTCCGGCTCTCGGCGCAGCAATGCGATCAGCATCTAACGCATAAAAACAGGCATCGGAATAATATTCATTGAGGCTAAATACACACGATGGAACTTTATATATTCTGGAAAAAAAATTCTATAACGTCTTGGAATTGTCATGGGCACTCGATGATTTACTGCTGATTGATCCGTATGTCTTGCCGAATATTGGTGTTTCACGAACAGCTATTACAACTACGATTCGCCAATATACTGAGCACTGTGGTTTTTTTTTTGCTGCTAATAAGCCATTACCTTGTCAGATTGTTCTTCACATATAGACGAGGATACTTGGCGTGATGAGATGTGATTGTTAGATTTGTTCCCCACGCGCTGTCCCTCTTCGTTGTTGAAGACGATCTTACCTCTGTCCTAGATTAAGAAACTCGTGGACTGCAATATTGTACAGTGGGCATCTTCAGTGTACACTGAGGCGACAAAAGTCAAGAAATACGTCCTATTATCATGTCGGACCTCTTTTTGCGCGGCGAAGTGCTGCAGCTTAGCGTGGCGTGGATTCGAACCTGGATTTCCCGCTTATCGCGAGCGGTCGACGGAACTGCTTCGACTGCCCAAGCACGCTTCCCATCCAACACAAACTTGCAGTCTGATCCTCACTACTGACCTACCGACACCTCCCTGTGAACCCCTCACTCGCTGTCCCTGTTTCCCGAAAGAGATCGGGCATGGTGTGCATCCGCACTGCTAGAAAGGATCGTTGGTCGTCGTCAGCCTATTGATATTTTGATATGCCGATAAGGTGACGACGACCAGTGATCCTGTCTTGCAGTGCGGATGCACACCATGCCCGATCTCTTTCGGGAAACAGGGACAGCGAGTGAGGGGTTCACAGGGAGGTGTCGGTACGTCAGGAGTGAGTAGCAGGCTGGGACTATGGCTCGCAAGGGAAGCGTGCTCGAATGGCCGAGGCAGTGAAGGCGACTGCTCGCGATAAGTGAGAAATCCGGGTTCGAGTCCCTGTCGGCCACAAATTTTCATCTGTTACCATTGATAGAATTCTATGCTGAAATGTGGCTAATGTCGTTAAAACTTGAGAACTTTTTTGAGTTCTCATGTTGCATTTACTGTTTCCTGTAATTTAACTGCCTAAATAACAAAATTTGTCGTTACGACCACATACTTTTAACTACTTATTTTGGGTTCAAACTACTTTATAAGAAGTCTCAGCTGTCTCAACAACTTCAGCATTTGTCTTCTTTATAATGGTCAGTAGTATGGATAATTTGAAATATTGTTTACATTTCGTGTTTATTTTCAGCCCAGATAAGCAGATTTTAAGAAGACACATCAGGAAAGTACACTACTGGCCATTAAAATTGCTGCACCACGAAGATGACGTGCTACAGACGCGAAATTTAACCGACAGGGAGAAGATGCTGTTATACGCAAATGATTAGGTTTTCAGAGCACTCACACAAGTTTGGTGCCGGTGGCAACACCTACAACGTGCTGACATGAGGAAAGTTTCCACCCGATTTCTCATGCACAAACAGCAGTTGACCGGCGTTGCCTGGTGAAGCGTTGTTGTGATGCCTCGCAACATTGGTGCTGGCGTTGGTCGAGATACAATGACTGTTAGCAGAATATGGAATCGGTGGGTTCAGGAGGGTAATACGGAACACCGTGCTGGATCCCAACGGCCTCGTATCACTAGCAGTCGAGATGACAGGCATCTTATCCGCTTGGCTGTAACGGATCGTGCAGCCACGTCTCGATCCCTGAGTCAACAGATGGGGATGTTTGCAAGACAACAACCATCTGCACGAACAGTTCGACGTCGTTTGTAGCAGCATGGACTATCAGCTCGGAGACCATGGCTGCGGTTACCCCTTGACGCTGCATCACAGACACACTGGGTGCACGAATGGCAAAACGTCATTTTTCGGATGAATCCAGGTTCTGTTTACAGCATCATGATGGTCGCATCCGTGTTCGGCGACATCGCGGTGAACGCACATTTGAAGCGTGTATTCGTCATCGCCATACTGGCATATAACCCGGCGTGATGGTATGGGGTGCCATTCGTTACACGTCTCGGTCACCTCTTGTTCGCATTGACGGCACTTTGAACTGTGGACGTTACATTTCAGATGTGTTACGACCCGTGGCTCTACCCTTCATTCGATCCCTGCGAAACCCTACTTTTCAGCAGGATAATGCACGACCGCATGTTGCAGGTCCTGTACGGGCCTTTCTGGATACAGAAAATGTTCGACTGCTGCCCTGGCCAGCACATTCTCCAGATCTCTCACCAACTGAAAACGTCTGGTCAATGGTGGCCGAGCAACTGGCTCGTCACAATACGCCAGTCACTGCTCTTGATGAACTGTGGTATCGTGTTGAAGCTGCATGGGCAGCTGTACCTGTACACGCCATCCAAGCTCTGTTTGACTCAATGCCCAGGCGTATCAAGGCCGTTATTACGGCCAGAGGTGGTTGTTCAGGGTACTGATTTCTCAGGATCTATGCGCCCAAACTGCGTGAAAATGTAATCAAATGTCAGTTCTAGTATAATATATTTGTCCAATGAATACCCGTTTATCGTCTGCATTTCTTCTTGGTGTAGCAGTTTTAATGGCCAGTAGTGTATAAAGCGAATCACTTACCCTCTGCGAGAGCAGGACTTAAGTTTTGCCAAACCTACGTCGTATCGCATTGGAGCGATACAGTAGTAGTCCACTTCGATGTAACCCCGGGCCGCGAGTGAGCGACGGCGATAAGACTTTAGAAGTGGGATCACCAAAAGTGACGTATTTTGACGCGGCAGTTGGCGAGAGCAGCCGCTGTTGGGTCGGCCCCTCGGAGGCAGTAAATTGACGGGGATGAACGTGGGCCGGCCGCCGGCGCGGCCTTCAGCCTCCCAACGCGCGCCCTTGCTGGATCCCACCACACCCTGCCGCGACAGCGGTTCTCCAGTGTCGCGCCGTGCCTGCTGCAGAATGGACACTCGATTTACGATCGTGTAATTCTCGGAATAGCAGAGAGTATATGTATTGGGAGCCGGTATAGGTGGGAAGACGCGGTCGGCACCGGCGCGTGTTTTACGAGCGACGAGTGCGGCGACCGACGGCGTCGTAAAGCGCGCTCGACGCGGCCAGCGCGCGTGCGGCGCCAAGTAAGGCCCCCACCAGCTTAAACAGTCAGCATTCCGTGCAAAACCTGTGCTCTCTCCCGACAAACGGACGAAGCTGAGTGCGAGTTTAGGTCGTCACTCCTGACTGCGCGTGCAGTCGTGCGCGGGAACTGGTTACATTCCGTCTGCGTGCGAGTGAACTGATAGTATTTAAAACAGCGGGTATGAGTCCGTTGCCGTAGGGGAATAAGCCAAATACGCGAGCACTATGACGACTTTCGCTTTCTGTAATGGTCCACATTCATTTTATTAAATGAAACTATTTTCCTGAAATGCTGGTTTTATTCCGATTGATCATTTACGATCTCGGTGTATTTTGCAGTGCATATACGTCGCTAGAAATATTACTGGTACACTGTTGATTACGGTCAGAGGAACCTGAAAATGACGTCGCCACTTGCATTGCATATGTACACGGTTTTTGCTATTACTAATGGTCTGTTGTTGAAGCCTTTTGTATGTGCTGCATTTTATGTTTTTATGTTGTGATTTTTCTTTGCAAATCTCTTCCTTTACTTCCTGTTTTTATTTAATGTAATCTTATGGCTAGGGCCTCCAGTCGGGCAGGCCGTTCGCCGGGTACCGGTCTTTCAATTTGACGCCACTTCGGCGACCAGCAGCCGTTGTGGATGATAGGATGATGATGATGACAGCACAACACCCAGTCCCTGGGCGGAGAAAATCCCCCGTCCAAAACTGGAATCGAACCCGGGCCCAGAGGATTGACAATCCGTCACACTGACCATTCAGCCACCGGTGGCGGACTTCACTTCCTGCGACTCTACCGTGTTTTGTATAGGACCACAGGAACATATGATGTGGAGTCAGTTTTCGTACATAATCGCAACGCACGTCTCTCTCTCTCTCTCTCTCTCTCTCTCTCTCTCTCTCTCTCTCTCTCTCTCTCTCTCTCTCTCCCCCTCCTTCCCTCCCTCCCCCCCTCCCCCCCCCCCCCCCCCCGTGGTTATAATGCAACGAGTAATGCCTTTCCATTTACTCGAAACTGGGAATGCCTCTGCGCCATACCATCTCGCCCAACTGCGACTCTGTAATGAACTAGGTTTCGGACAACCCGCTCCACACCTTGCAGTAGAGTGTCAAACAGACGCAAAAAGACACTGTTTTGATAGTCTACCAAACACTGTATACGATCTGTTAAAACAACATAATCACATATATGTGTGAATGATACATAGTCAATCATGTTTAAATAACTGTTTTCGGTTTTTGACGGTATTGTCAAACTTCAGTATAATTTTAATATCCAAATGCATTTCTGTTGTTCCTTAACGTAAGTGTACTTCAAAATGGTACTGAACTCGAAATTGTTCTATCGTGACGCTTAACAAAATATCGTTTAAAAACAGTTTCATAGGGAAAGTTGTTTCACATAAATATGAACTGTGCCTGGCATGCGTTGCAATATATAGAGGTATAGAAATACAAAGCAGATGCATTTACATGTGCAAAATAAACTGATGTGACGACATTCATGGGGTAGCGATATACAAACGGCAGCAGAATCGCTTACACAAGGTATAAAAGGGCAGTACATCGGCTGAGCTGTCATTTTTACTGAGGTTCAAAAATGGTTCAAACGGCTCTGAGCACTATGGGACTTAACAGCTGAGGTCATCAGTCCCCTAGAACTTAGAACTACTTAAACCTAACTCACCTAAGGACATCACACACATCCATGCCCGAGGCAGGATTCGAACCTGCGACCGTAGCAGTCGCGCGGTTCCGGACTGAAGCGCCTAGAATCGCTCGGCTACTTCGGCCGGCTTTTACTGAGGTGATTCATGTGAAAATGTTCCCATCGTGGCTAAGCCTGCATGACGGGAATTAACAAATTTTGAACGCGGAATCGTATTTGGAGTTAGACACATGGAACTTTCCATTTCGGAAATCTTTGAGGAATTCGATATTCCTAGATCCACACTGCCAAGAGTATGCCGAGAGTACGAAATTCCAGGCATTACCGCTCACTTCGGACTACGCGGTGGCCAATAGCATTCGCTTAACGGCAGAGAGCAGCAGCATTTCCTTAGAGGTCTCAGTGCTAACAGACAAACAACACTGCGTGAAACAACCCCAGAAATCAATGTGAGACGTGCGGCGAAATTTGGCGTTAATGGGCTGTGGGAGCAGACGGCCGGCGCGGGGCCTTTGTTAACAGTACGACAACGCCTGCAGCGCCTGTCGTGGGCTCGTGACCGTATTGGTTCGACCCTAGACGATTGGAAAACCGTGGCTTGGTCAGGTGGGTACCGATTTCGGTTGGTATGACTTGATAGTGTTGGAGTGGGGTCCATGGCCCCGTGGAGTCTGCGCACCAGTTGTCAACAAGGTAGTGTCATGACTCCATAATGGTATGGGCTGTGTTTACATGGAATGGACTGGTTCCTCTAGATGTTCCGCTACTTGAATACCATTTGCATCCATTCATGACGCTATTTTCCCAAACAACGATGGAATATTTAAGATTGACAATGCGCCACGTCACCGACCTCAGTTGTTCGTGACTGGTTTGAAGAACATTTTGCACAATTCGAGCGAGCGATGTGGCGACCCAGATCGCTCGACACGAATCCCGTCGAATATTCGTCGGACAAAATCGATAAGTTAGTTTTGCACAAAATCTTGCGCCGGCTACACTTTCGCCATTAGGGGCGGCTAGAGAGGCAGCGCGACTCAATACTTCTGCAAGGGACTTCCAACGACTTGTTGAGTCCATGCCACGTCGAACTGCTGGACGTCCGACACGATATTAAGAGGTATCCCATGACTTCTGTCACCTCAGTCTAAATGAAAGATGATGATTCTTCATGCATTCAATTACATTTGAAGTAGCGTATTCACGTTCTTTGGAGTATACAGAATTTTTTGTTCTCTTCGTGTTCTGCAAAAACAAATAGCGTATAAATTAGAGGTATTTCAAACATAATTGTACACATATTTCATTTGTATCTCTAGCGAATTTCGCCGTTCATTTTCGTTCTAGTTCTGTTGGCACGTGTAATTCTGCCAGTAAGTGCTTGTCGTTTCGAGGGTAAGGACTTTCGCCGACAACGGATTCTCCGCTGGTTTGCATCATGCGAAACCATGTAGGACGTCAAATGTACCTATGGTGCTGAACCCGTATGGCATGATTTTCGGCTCTGATAAAGGCTGACAAAATTATGGGCTCTCTGCAGTGCTCATCCTCGTGGTGTCGAGCAGTGAACAGTGCAAGTAAGAGACAGATTGCGCTTCGTATTTTTAAGGTATTCCAACCGATTACAGGAAAGAAATACCAACAACTCGCTTTCAGTCGTTCCTTTGTGTCTTTCCTTCTCATTCTCACCCTCACCTGTAGCGGTAGTAGCGATATCTTATTCCCAGTGTATTTTTATACAAAAGTATATTGTGTGTATACCAAATTTGTTTTCTAATGCTCTAGGTGTTCCCGAGTTATGCTTTTTTCTTACGCCGTTTCAACCCAAATCTTCAGCCGTGATGGTGCTAAGAGTATCCTACCGTCACAATGAATTTTCCCCGGTAACAAGTGATACGTGTGCCAGCTCTGCTGTGTTGTCACAGTCTTTGCACCCTTCCTGCTCCCTGTCTTCTACTGTCACCAGGAAGTCTAGAGACCCCGATAAATACTGATTTGATGCTAATCTCTGTCATTATCGAATATTTTTTACGTGTCACGTCTTCTAACCGCCACCACACTCGTACATGTCGTTGGGATATGTTACCTTCACAATATTTTCATAAGAGTAACGGGTCATGTACGTACAAAATTTGATCGTAATTTCTAGAGACGTTCCTACGCTTAGCTTTTACGTCACCCTCTTCTCACTTCTTCCTCTGTGGTGGGTGGTAGGCGTTCCTTACTCCCACAGAAACCTTTGCAGGTTTGCGCACAACAGCTAAGTATACTTCGTAGTGAGCTGTATAACGCATTTGTGCTAAAGATTTGATCCCAGATTTTTTTTCCAAAACACGCCTTTGCTAGAATCATTCTGAATACTAGGTATAAGGGACATTCAAGTGGAAAAAGAGATTGATGGAACAGAAGTAAGCAAACTGTAAGTTGAAACTTCCTGGCAGATTAAAACTGCTTCGCAGTAGAGCTTCTGTAAAGTTTGGAAGGTAGGAGGCGAGGTACTGGCGGAATTAAAGCTGTGACGACGGGAATCAGTCGTGCTTAGGTGGCTCAGTTGGTAGAGCAGTTGCCCGCGAAAGGCAAAGGTCCCGAGTTCGAGTCTCGGTCGGGCACTGAGTTTTATTCTGCCAGGAAGTTTCATAACAGTGCACACTCCGCTATAGTGTGAAAATCTCATTCTGGAAACTGTATGTTATCTTGAAAGTAATCGTCACAACTGTTAATATATTTATCCCGCTGTGAGCCCAGACGGTCAATGCCTTCATGGAAAAATTTTTGCGGTTGCCTACAGAACTGTACCGAGGTGTGCACCTCTTCTTCCGAAGCAAGTCGACGGCTACGAATTTCTTTCTTCAGGGCTCCAAATATGCGGAAATAGCATGGCAAGAGGTCAGCACCGTATGGAGGACGTGTAAGGGCTTCCCACTGAAACTCCTGCAACGTAGTCCAAACAAAAGGCACGCCCGCTCTAGGAAAGGGAGTTTTTCTTTGACAGCAAGGGCCCTACGCTCATTGGCTTCCTGGAACACGGCACTAAGTTAACGCTCAGCGGTATGCGGACATTTTACAAAAACTGAAGTGCGCCATCGAGTCCAAACGGTTGCCGTCTGCAGGTGGTTCAGTTTGACATCACCACTGGTATTCTCTTCGTGGGAACAAACTCTGGGAAATTAAAGCTCTCCCAGCGGCTTGGCCGACCTCCTCTCGGCGAGAGAGCCGAGAGGAGATCACTTTACTAAGTTTAAGTTGTCTATTGGGCGCTGTATTTTCAGCATCGCAACATGTTGAGAAGTGATCCCCCCACCCTTTTGTGCTCACTGTCGTCAACCTATGACGGTTCACCATTTCCTGACCGAGTGCCCTTTTTTTTTATTCACTTACGTTCCAGTGTATGTATGTCGTGTGAGTTATCGGCCGTTTTACGGACGGCATGCGGGCTGTCGACCGCGTTTTACTTTTATCCGTCGTAGCATCATTAATCTTTGGTTCGGAAGCTCCACTGTCTGCACGACGTATTTTGTGAACCCTTCTCCAAGGGGAAGTCCTAGTTCTTCGCTCTCTTTCTTCCTCCCGTAGGTTGGGCTTAACGTGTAGTCGCTTTTAACTTCTTCTTCGTATTGGTGTTCTAGG
Source organism: Schistocerca serialis cubense (assembly GCF_023864345.2). Lineage (NCBI taxonomy): Eukaryota > Metazoa > Arthropoda > Insecta > Orthoptera > Acrididae > Schistocerca > Schistocerca serialis. The sequence continues at coordinate 221,415,409 of NC_064638.1, forward strand.
GTTATGACGTGGGCACCAATGACTTCAGTTGTTTTTGCGTTCTAAAACAAAACAAAAAAAGAGTCCAAACGCCCGTGAATGTTGACGGACGGCATCATTCTTTTGAGAAATATTGCTCGCCGACACGTTGCCAAGGCTGTTTCGACTAAGCTGCATTAGTTCTGGGAAGCCCTCACCCACCATTCATACAGTCCCGATCTCTCCCGATGCGATTTCAACATTTTGGTGCTCTGGAGAACGATATACGTGGCCGTCGATTTGCTTCGGATGAGAAGTTGGACGCCTGGATACAATCACGGTTTCGTAGGCAACCACAAAAATTTTCCCATGAAATCTTATCTTGCGTCAGCACCGACTTGATCTCCATCACCGTCACTAACTATGTGAGCTTCGTTCTCGTTTCCCACACTTTGACTGAAAAATTTCATAATGTTCTGCCTACATAAAAAACGTGCGAGTCTCCTCTGAAATTATTCTACGTGCAACGTCATGTAACACGTAAGGTTTAGTACACAACTATAAATTGTATAACAGTGTGAATATGAACAAATGTAGCTCGAAAGTGTTTTTGATGACAGATCGTGCACTCTTATTATTTGGGAAGTGTGAATTTTGCGTAGTTGATTAGTTCTAATCGTTCTGTTTGTTTTTCGCCCTATTTCTGTATTATAGCTTGAGCAGTAACTAGGATCAAAATTTGTGTCATGAGAGTGGTGGTAATGACTGGTGAACGTAATAATTTCGAAATCGTTGTACTATTTGTGTTTCTTTTTATTTTGACAAACTAGTTAGACAAAAGGCATACATTTTCAAGATCTCTGAAACGCGTCCGCAGCTCGTGGTATAGTTGCTAGCGTTGCTGCCTCTGGATCACAGGGTCCCGGGTTCGATTCCTGGCCAGGTTGGGGATTTTGGGGATTTTCTCTGCCCGGGGACTGGGTGTTTGCGTTGTCCTCATCATTTCATCATCATCATTTGTGACTGTGGCTAGATTGGACTGTATAAAAAATGGGATTTTGCGCGGGCGCTGATGACCGCGCAGTTGAGCGCCCTACAAACTAAATATCATCATCTCTTAAACGTATAATAACAAAATAAGTTCGTCTTCACGCCAAGTTTCATTCATTACCTCCCTTTTCGAAACTTAATTTTTTTATGTAGATTGAGAAAAATATTATCAACAGAAATTGTTACTCGTAACGTGTTACCCGCCATTAATTGCAGCTTGTGCTATATTGTTTCAGCACGATACAATGATGGAGTGTCTTATGTTTTCTCTAATAACTACCTGCCAGATTTGTTCAACCGAAAATGTGACTCCTCCCCTTGTTTTGCCACCTTTTCCGCGGCCACGACAAAGAGGTTAGCCGACAGGCCGCCGCGTAGCGCAGTTACTGTGTTACTTCGATGCTTTTGTACTGCTGTAGCTCTCACATCTGTGTTATTTTTAGGGCCTGAGTATCGATAGCGAACGCCGACGGCTTTATGTAAATACCGGTTCATTAGCGGGACCGTGTAAGAGACTGAGGGAGGACGTTCCGCCTCAGATGCTAGCCGACGCGCTTCGCCGTAACTTCGTTTTCTGTGTTTTCTCCGAATTTTGTGGACCTGCGACGTAAAAGGAACTTGCACCCCGCGCGAGTCGTGTAATCAGCCTCCAAGTTTTATTTGCACGGCGGATTCAGTTCCCAACTCTGCTAGTCGAAAATTTCTTTGTGACTGTCTCTAGAACAGTGCCTCAGGGGCAACGTGTTCGACATTTATTGTGTGATTCAATCCTGGGCGTGTACCTAATTTTTCTTTTCTTTCAATTTAGCTTTTGTTGTAGACGGATATATTATTTAGCTATAGTACACTTCATAGAATACTAAAACTTAATCCAGTCATTAAATCCAAGTACTGTCTGGTGGTGTTTATGTTACGCTCGCACTCGACCACAAGTGGAATGTGTTGTTGTGTGACACTGGATATAGCATATCTCTCTCTCTTTCGTAGCGCTTGCCACGTCATTTGTGGTCCGCTGTTCTCATGATCTGGCTAATTTACTTTATTTTAACTTTATAACCGGATGCACCTCCTGTCGCCACCGTCTTCAGTAAATGTTATCATATTTTGATTGTTTGGGTGTCGTATTTTTTGAGGCTGGGATTGGGGTGAAGTTCAGCATTTAGCCTAATGAATGTGGAAAACCGATTAAAATCTCATAAGGGCTGACGTGTGTACCAGTCATTCAAAAAATGGCTCTGAGCACTATGGGACTTAACTTCTGAGGTTATCAGTCCCCTAGAACTTAGAACTACTTAAACCTAACTAACCGAAGGACATCACACACATCCATGCCCGAGGCAGCATTTGAACCTGCAACCGTAGCGGTCGCGCGGTTCCAGACTGAAGCGCGTAGAACCGCTCTTCCGCAGGGGCCGGCGTACCAGTCATGAATTGTCCATGCGGATTCAAGGTAGGACCTACTACGTTGCAAGAAGCACATTTAAGCGTTGAGGCTAGGAACATTATACAATCCCCTACGTATCGTTCCAGTAGTACATTTAGAGCCGACCGGGTGGCCGTGCGGTTCTAAGCGCTACAGTCTGGAACCGCGTGACCGCTACGGTCGCAGGTTCAAATCCTGCCTCGGGCATGGATGTGTGTGCTGTCCTTAGGTTAGTTAGGTTTGAGTAGTTCTAAGTTCTAGGGGACAGATGACCTCAGAAGTTAAGTCCCATAGTGCTCAGAGCCATTTGAACCATTTTTGAGTAGATTTAGATATATTACAATGTGCACAGAGTCGATTAAACAGTCATTTTCCACGCGTTCCATACGTGAAGAAACGGCAAGAAGCCTAAAAAGGTGCACAGTAGCCTCTCCTATGCCCTTCAGTGGCTTGCACTGTATAGATGTGTATGCAGAATTATAATTGTAAAGTAAGTTGTTTTCATCTTTGTAAGTGGCGTGTAGATGAATCACTCCAGTAATGCCTATATACGCGCATAATGACCTTCTACTTAGTATGAAAACACATCTTACATGTTTTCCGTGTTCCACATACTGACTACTGGTATGGCCATATTTCAGTTTTATTTATCTAAAAATGTGCTTTATCGAGTAGAACAGATACGATTTTTTTAAAGCCTGCTTCGTAATTTGGTATTATTGTTTTTCTTCATAGTTTCTGAAGACCTGGTCGCAGGTAAAAACATTGTTATTGCATCAGACAGAAAATAAATTGTCACTTCTAGCTATAAATATTTTGACTGTACTGTTCTTGTTGGAGCATCTCCAGTCCTCTTTATCAGTACATCACGCGAAAGCCCTCTGCTTTTCTACCTGTCGGGCAAGCTACAGGCGGACTAGTGGTTCTTTCCTAGACGTTTTGTGGGCGCAAATTTGACAGGACGTGGCTCTTCAACAGCCGTGGAGAAATCGTATCTGTTTGTTTCGGAAAGACACCTTCTTCTCGACATCATTACTCAAAAAGTTTACAATATTTTCAGCCGTCTTCATCACGTCCTTACATTATGTTGCTTATAAAATTTAAAATATATGTTAACGACAGTTATGTCATACGAAAATTTTGGCCTCCGATATTGTTTTTACTAATTCGATTCGAATGTTGATTTTTTTTCCCTTGATTACTGCTTACTTTTGGATCCAGAATGTTGATTCGCCGTGCCGAGCTAGCCTGTGGTTGCTTAAGAATGTTGGCGAGGGTTAATTAAAATCATCATTAACAGTGCGTGTCGAATGAAGTTTTTTATGGCTTTAGCCGATGTTCTTTTTGTTTACATGCTCTTTTCCTCGTCGGAACTAAATGATAAAAGTACTTGCCCCCTCCTTTTATCGAGTCTGGTATGTGTTCATCAGAGTTACCTGATATAATGGCATGTTTTCATTTTTATAACGTAATTTACTTACTGTGTTGAAAAGTATTCCATTAACTGCGAAACTGCTTCCCCACTGCTGTTGGCGAGTCTAGTTTGAAAGTTCAAGTTGTTAGTTTTTTCTATATTTCATGATGCGGTTGAAGAACTGTTACGCCGGTTTCTACTTTTGAGTACTGGCGTGGGTCATTAAGTGTTGAGTAAGTGTGGGAGTGGGGTTGATTTTTCAGGGCTTTGATATGTTAAGAATACCTCATTTTGAAATTCACGCGTGTCTGATCTGCTTGCCTTGTTCGAAAAGTGGAAAAACATGGCCTCTCTGGCAACGAAGGTAAAACTTGAAGCAGGTGTTTGTGCAACTTGAAGACAGACCGTTACGTCCAGTTAAATTTGACGTTTCGCAGAGAAGTGGCTGACTTTATGGCGAAAGGCATTGAGTGAGTTAAATGTTAATAGCACCTGTTTCGTCAGGAGTGTGAGATCCCTTACTAAATCGTCGCACGTCACAAAAAGTCGCCAGCTGTCCTCCTTTCACGGTGTTTGACGCAACTAGCTGCGCTGGGAGCGAAAGCACGGAGAATCTCGTGGCGCTACTGAGCCGTTGAACGCCGCCGGCGCTGTCACAGGGGTGGGGGGACGCGGCGTCGCTTAAATGAGCGGCTGCGGCCTGCGGCTTCCCTAGCTATTTAAAGACTATCGCGCCACTGCAGCAGTTGTTCTTCAGGTTTCCTCTCATCCGCACGATAACTCGCAGTCTTGTCCCTAATCGCGTTGTTGAGTAGTATGTTTATCATTCGATTCGAGAACCCTCATTTATTTAGCCTTATTTATTTAGCCGCCGTTCAAATGGTTCAAATGGCTCTGAGCACTATGGGACTCAACTGCTGTGGTCATCAGTCCCCTAGAACTTAGAACTACTTAAACCTAACTAACCTAAGGACATCACACACATCCATGCCCGAAGCAGGATTCGAACCTGCGACCGTAGCAGTCGCACGGTTCCGGACTGCGCGCCTAGTACCGCGAGACCACCGCGGCCGGCTTAGCCGCTGTCTAAAGTAATTATGATAACGTTGAGAGAAAGTATCTGCTGTGCCCCTAATTGAAGACCTGCGATTTTACGAAATAAACAACCCAGTAGACGTCCGTATTCCATAGGGAAATACAATGCAATTACTTTCCGAAAGCAGTTTTCTATCTTGTCATCGAGTCCCACCTCAAGATTATCTGTTTTGTTTCTTTGAAATGTTCAGCTGTCTCTGCATGTGCATTACGTGTCTGACAGGACCTTTGTAAAATTATATAACCTTTTTTCTAAGTGTGACGGGTCTGTTATCAGATGTTCGGATACAGCTCATCTTCAGTGTTGTACGGCAGGCATACTTGTATAGATTATAGCGTTACTATATTTTTCGTTGTATCCATCCTACAACTTGGTTATTTTTAATTTAAACTGAATCGCGATTGGTAGTTAGAGGCATTTACTTTCCATTCTGAGAATTTCGGCCACTTGTTTAACATCAGATTTTGTTCGATGAAACTCCAAACAAGTTTCACCCAGGTCCTCAACGGCGAATTTGGTAAGCATCGCAAAGATTTAACACTTAGTTACATACGTGTTTTGTCTTTTTTTTTTTTACTTTCTTCGCTCGTTTGTGTATTAGCAGTTTCTGAAAATTTATATGCGCAAAGGTAAGAATTTTTGATGAAAAACGTAAGTTGCTGTGTGCCCGATTCAAACAGACGAAGTACGATAAAGCGACTTAAATCGCGCTCTGTTGTTGACACACTCCGCTACCAGTAGTAGGATGAATCTTTCGCCCCCCCCCCCCCCCCCTTTTTAACCCAACTTACTCTCATATCCATAATGACTTACTTGCTCTAAATGACAAAATAATTGGCCAGTTGAGCATGAGAGAATGATTTCATAGCATTTTTATTACATGAGCAATCCCTGCTTGTGGTAATTAGAATAGCGATCCCATCATTCTGTGCACATGTACGAGTTTATCTCGTCCAGATGGTAGGCCTAGATTTTGAAAATTAAGTGACAAATTAAGCGACCGTAGGTCGATAATAGCATAACTGTACAGTAGTCTATCCTCCCCACGAGAGCAACGTGTAAGAGTCCTGATAATTTAACATTCGTCAGCAGCATACGTTTACATTACCAAACGACACGAATACGCCGCGAAGCATTGCCACAAAGGAGCTGAACAATTCAGGTATAATACAGCACTCTGCTTCAACGTCTTTTTTAACACTGGTAGAGCAAAATCGTGTAACTATGAGGCTAAATGGACGTCAGACCATAAATCCAAAGGTTCAGTCCTCAGTTGATCCTCTGATTTTTCTGCCGCGTACAGCCTCTTTCACGATAGTAGAAGTTTTTTTGGTATTGTCTAATCGGGAGACAGCGATCCGTTATATTAAAATGTGTGAATCAAAATCCTAGGTCAAGATCGCTAAAATAGCTGTTTCAGTTCATCGGCGAGCTGTCTTCAGATTTAAAATACAGATAATTGCATAAAAGATGTGAACAATAGCAAATATATTTGATATTTAAACTTCCATATTGTGATGTATACCAATAAAAATTGTTACTTAAGACATTGCGTATCAGCCACTAGCCACATCGTCACAATCTGTTGAGCTGAATCGCTCTTGTTGTCATGTAAACATCATCAATTATTGCCTTTACGGGCCTTTGATGCCTACAACAGAACAACAATAGGGAAAAAAAATTACAAACACAAAAACCCAAATAAAAGGAATTCCTGACAATCACAAGAGAGGAGGTATTTGCTGCAGATGGCACTCCATCTTTTTCGGTCTCCAGCATCATCCTCCACGGCCGCCGGTTCCACTTTTGAAGGATCGTCGTCGCTCGATCTTTCCTTCGCGTTCTTGGACGTCCTCTCGGGCTTTTTCCCGTGGGTTGAGAGTGGAGGACTCTCTCAGGAAGGGATCCGTCCGCTCGTAAGATGTGGCCAAACCACTGTAGTCGCCTCTGTCCCAGTATTCGTCCAATGTGTAGCTTTCCAAACCTCTCGTACAGGTCTTCTTTGCCTCTTCTTTCTTTCTTCTTTACCTTCCAAGTTATTTAGGCGGGTCCATAGATCTTCCGAAGTATCTTTCTTTCAAACTCACATACTGAATTTTTTGTCGTTGCTGATGTCGCCCAAGTTTCACAACCGTGTAAAAGTACTGGCCTCACCAGTGTCGTGTACATATGGACTTTGTTCTTCTGAGATATCAGACGAGATTTAAAAAGATTGTTCAGACTAAAGAACACGCGATTAGTACTTGTTAGGCGTTGATGTACTTCTTTCGTCACTTCACTTTTCTTGGTTAATATTGAGCCCAGGTACTTGAACTCTTCAACTCGTTCGAAGGTATGCCCGTCTACAACAATGGAGGGACGGAGAACTCGACAACGTGATACTCCAAAATATTTACTTTTGTCCTCGTTCACCTCCAGTCCAATTTCCTTTGCATTTTTGAGGAATCGGGAAGTATCAGCACATTTGCTCTAGAGTGTCGCCAAGGATGACAACATCGTCAGCAAATGCCAGAATTGTGTCTGCTCCCACCATCTCCATTTCTCTGGTTCGGCAAGTGCCACGGCTTACTTTTTCCAAGACCAAGTTGAATCATATTGGCGCCAATGGATCTCCTTGTCTCAATCCATTTTGTTAGTAAATGTTGGTGATGGTTGCCACACTGTACTTCAATAGATGACTGGGAGTAGCAAGCTGCAACTAGACGGATGTATTTCGATGGGGTGCCAAGTTCCTCTAACGTTTTCCATGATGTGACGCGGTCAGTGCTGTCATAAGCTTGCCGAAAATCGATGACTATGAGGTGCAGTTCCCGATTGAGCTCATAGAATTTTTGTACCAGCTGCTTCAAAGTAAATATGTGGTCAGTGGTAGACCTCCAGGGACGAACCACATTGATATGTACCTACAGTTCCTTCAGCCAGTGGTTTCATTCGTTTTAGCTGCAGAGTTTTAAAGACTTCGTATCCAATTTCCAAGAATTGAAATTCCTCGGTAGTTGGATACTTAGGTAGCATCACCCTTCTTGAAGATGGGACATATAATTCCTCCCTTCCATTCTTCAGGAATTATTTCTGCTGCCCAGATGGTGGATATTAATCGTTTCAATACATCCATCATTGGTTGTCTACCAAGCGAAGCAACTCAGCTGTGGTACCACTACCTCCTGGGGCTTGTTGTTCTTGAGTATTTTTTTTTTTTTTATCTGAATAGGGTTCATCGATGAGCTGAAACTCCTAATCAGTAAAGAAATTTTGGCGGGTTTGATGAAGGATTTGTATCCACACATTTTACTGTAAATGTGTATGATAAGAACCAATGCCGCAAACTCGCCTATCCCTTGCAAATAGCACAAAGGCGGCTGCTGAGTTTTATGTCTCGTTCCGAGGGACGGCTCGTTATCGTCTAATTGGTTCAAATGGCTCTGAGCGCTATGGGACTTAACTTCTGAGGTCATCAGTCCCCTAGAACTTACAACTACTTAAACCTAACTAACCTAAGGACATCACACACATCCATGCCCGAGGCAGGATTCGAACTTGCGACCGTAGCAACAGCGCGGTTCCGGACTGAAGCGCCTAGAACCGCACGGCCACAATAGCCGGCGTTATCGTCTAAGAAGCAGGGTTCTAAGACTTGGAAGTCCTCATTTCAGTTTGTGTGTACCTCACTTACTCCGACTGATTATCGATTAAGTGATGATGATGATGTCACATACTCCGAGGAGCATAGGGGACGATGTGGGAGACCAGCATCGCCGTACTAGCCAAGGTCCTAGCGGAGGTGGTTTGCCATTGCCTTCCTCCGACCGTAATGGGGATGAATGATGATGATGAACACCCACTCGTCTCGAGGCAGGGAAAACCCCTGACCCTGCCAGGGATCGAACCCGGGACCCCGTGTGCGGGAAGCGAGACAGCTACCGCCAGACCACGAGCTGCGGATTAAGTATCTTTGAGGAAATCATTCCTCATACATTGCCAAAAAAGTGGTGTCTTTTATTGACGAGAGTATCTTACAATGGGACAGCGCTTACTCATCACCGATTTCGTCCAGTTTTTTGGTGCGTGCAGGGCTTGGTCGGAAACGAAAATGACAGAAGGCTGAGCTCCAGATGGTCAACCGTTTAGGGAAGATAGCATTTTTGGTGCGGGTCGTGCAAGGCGTCAGCCATTCATTTTAGCGTGAGTTCCATGAAGCGATTGGCGCAGCGGAAAGGTGCGGAACGATAATCAGTGTGTGGTGGGGTCGAAATATTTTATGCAAACTTTTTTATTTGCAATTTTTACGTTCCTTTCACTGCATATAATCCGAAAATGCACACTACATTGAATTTTTTAAAAATTTCATAAAAGGCATAAAAACGAAACGCAAAGTAAAATTGGGATTGCAAATAAATTTACTGGAAGGGCGTACCCGAGAACTTTGCTGATTTCCTCTGCTACGGTGACACTCATCATAAAAACAGGGAAGCAATAATTTTCGTCGCGTGGTGTGAGGCGCCTTGCCAAGGTTCGCGCAGCTCCCTCATCGGAGGTTGGAGTCTTCCCTCGGGCCTGGGTGTGTGTGTTGTCCTTAGCGTAAGTTAGTTAAGTTAGTTTAAGTAGTGTGTAAGCCTAGGGACCGATGACCTCAGCAGTTTGGTCCCTAAGGAACTTATCACAAATTTCCAAATTTTGCAATAATTTTCTCCGTATCCTGCACACGTTATAAACGTTGCATGTTTGCAATGGCACGAGTGTTTTAAAGTTTCTGTAGGAAAACAAAATCGGTGTGCATTCATTAAACGTTCTCTCGCAGCGCACAGAATGTAAGTAAATCACGTGTAATGCACCGTTCCCCCCCATGAACCATGGACCTTGCCGTTGGTGGGGAGGCTTGCGTGCCTCAACGATACAGATAGCCGTAGCGTAGGTGCAACCACAACGGAGGGGTATCTGTTGAGAGGCCAAACAAACGTGTGGTTCCTGAAGAGGGGCAGCAGCCTTTTCAGTAGTTGCAGGGGCAACAGTCTGGATGATTGACTGATCTGGCCTTGTAACATTAACCAAAACGGCCTTACTGTTGTGGTACTGCGAACGGCTGAAAGCAAGGGGAAACTACAGCCGTAATTTTTCCCGAGGGCATGCAGCTTTACTGTATGGTTAAAGTATTTGTATGGAGTGTAGCCATGTATGGAAGTGAAACGTGGACAATAAATAGTTTGGACAAGAAGAGAACAGAAGCTTTCGAAATGTGGTGCTACAGAAGAATGTTGAAGATTAGGTGGGTAGATCACGTAACTAATGAGGAGGTATTGAATAGGATTGGGGAGAAGAGAAGTTTGTGGTACAACTTGACTAGAAGAAGGGATCGTTTGGTAGGACATGTTCAGAGGCATCAAGGGATCACAAATTTAGCATTGGAGGGCAGCGTGGAGGGTAAAAATCGTAGAGGGAGACCAAGAGATGAATACACTAAGCAGATTCAGAAGGATGTAGGTTGCAGTAGGGACTGGGAGATGAAGGAGCTTGCACAGGATAGATGAGCATGGAGAGCTGCATCAAACCAGTCTCAGGACTGAAGACCACAACGACAACAATGCACCGTTTAGCCAAATATTGGCGAGGATAGCTGCTGATGTACAGTAGAATGTATTTTCATCCATTCCTCTCGGGACGTGATTTATTGTTCCCTTTGGATTTTGAAGCTTTTCGTTCATCTTTACCTGACTGTAAAAACAGATATCAAAGGATTTCATTAGCGCCAAGGGCTGCTCGAAATTGAAAATGAAACTAACAGGGCACGAAATCCCATACACTTTAATTACAATCCCCTCTCGGTAAGTTATTTGCTGAGTCTTCGTGGACGCCGTAAGTGTAACACCTTCCTGTAAATTTATATGGAATATTTTCCTTCGCCTCTCTTTGTTATGTTTTTGAAAATGGTAATAAATCAGATATATTAAGCATTATTTCGGTTCATTTGCAGTGTAAATGAAGCAGAAATTGGAAAAACAGATATCCGTAAAGGTGTTCCACGCATGGCCTTCAGATTACCGTTCTGCCCTCATACCGCTGCGTCAACCGCTGTCTGGAAATGACGTTAATATAGATGGCTCGTGCCTCGCCCGCCCCGCGACAGAATTGCTATTTTTTTTCTAAACTCCTGGGCATCTGGAGTTCCCACTTCAGTCACTTTCATATCTGGCCAAGCCCTGCATACACCATAAGTTTGAACGAAATCGGCGATTACAAGTAGACGCGCTCCTCTTGTTAGCAACGATAACGGAAAACTTGCAGGTGACGTTTTATCGTCATAATCGCCACCCTGCCACTTTAGGTGTTGAAACCGGTCGCTGTTCCGCCTAACAGAATCTAAGATGACCTTTCCCGCTCGGGGAACGTAAGTGCGTAGCGCAGCCTGCTATCCTAGCTAGATAGTAATTTGTTCTAGGCGACGGAAAATGCCACCGCATTACCTCTGTGTAACCGAGAAATCGTGACGGTGCTTTGTCACATTACCACGGCCGTTACATTAGCATCAGTCACGCTGGTACTTTGTGTTACCGTGTGAAAGGACCTGGGCTGCCACGACTGCATTACACGAAATCTTGGAAAGGAACTGGCAGTTTTGAAGTGAGACTGCTGACCGACAAAGCACTTGTCCCACCCACGCTTGATTGTTTTCGCATCTTCCGGCTTGCTATCGTATCTAATCAAAAGTAAAGACTACTTCAGATAAATGGCGATGCATGTAGGTTGTCCATATCAGCTACAGAAATGATCACTCATAGATAAGTCTAGACACTGCTAGCTTATGGCACGTAAAGACTCAGTAAAAAGCAATGACAGCCGGACTTCATTGAGCATGGCGTTGACGTCGAGACACATTGCAAGTACGCGTAATCCTGCTATGTAAGGACAAAATAGGTGCTTTCATAGTGTGGAAGCGCGGATATAAATGTTTTACACCGACGCCGACGGCATTTGTTTTGTTCATTATTGTAGTTAAACTCATTATTCGTCATTCTCGTCATCATCAGCCATTTGACATAAACTCTCTCTTGAACATACACAATTTTCTGCTTTTTCACCCTTGAGTGTTTCGGTGAAGTTTCACCATCATCATTGGATTCACATTATTTTCTTAATAGCACATACTGATATTCAGGTAGCTGTCTCTCTCTGCTGTACAGTTGTTATTTTGGAGCAGTTTTTCAATTGCAAGTTCTGTGTTTTCCATTTTGTCACGACCCTGTGAAACTGTAATCGTAAACACACACTGTGTAATGAGACAGTGAGCAAAGTTTCATGCTAATAGGGGATAAAACGCAAATAAGTACAAAGTCGTTTCGACAGTAACAAGTAAAATAGCAAAAGATATCTATAGTATCTCACGCGTAGGAAGACGTTTTGCAATTAGCCTCTTCACACAGATTTACGATACGATCAAATAAAGAAATGTACAAATTGTTGTAAATTTTAACAAATTGTTTCACATCAAAACTAAAAACAGGACATTGGTGTTAACAGCACAACGGCTCTGAAGCTCGCATAGCATATTCTTATAAGCGACATCGGTACGTGAGTGCTAGGAATAATACGTACTATTTTTTTCTGTTCCCCTTACGCAAATGGAGATAAAGACGTCCATAAATTTCCTTGTCCAAAAGTGTTTGGCTGTTCCATTGATCGCCAGACCGTCAAAGTGCGTCGTCGTCTCCTCGTGATTACACTTACTATAATTACCTTCAGTTGTTAACCACATAAATTTCTGTAAGTATAAATGAAGAGGGTTATGTTTACGGCTGTAGCACTGCGTAGTCAGATCTTCGATGGTTTTCTTACATCTGCTTTTGACTTTATAGCGATATTTTGTTCCATTCATTTAAAATACAACGTGTTTTTATTGTACTAGTGGAGTACATTCTTCCATTCATTCCTTTCACTTTCAGTGTCTCCGCCTTTCCTCATCCACGCCACACTCGTTCAACAAGAAAAACTGCTTTTCTCTCTTTTTCGGTATGTTTCACGCCTTTTCTGTTTCGCTGTAAATCGCCGGTCAGCGTTGCAAAACGTCGAATAGGAATGTGGTCATGAATATCCACATTCTGATATTATTCGTCCGTGAGACAGATAAAGAATACTGATGTACATTAATTGCCCTGCTTTCCGGCATTGTCAGTTTAGGTATGATGTTCTGGTGCATTGTTTCCAATAAGCGTGTTCCACTAAAGGGTACACTTGCATCGGATCAATCGAGAGGGCTCAGTATAGTGCTAGAAATTTTCTTAAGCTGTACGAAGTTTTTATAATATTGTTTCAACGAAATCAGAAATTACATATGTGACAGAGAAACTGACGGTAACTTTTACTTTTAAATTTAAATCAAGTATCCCGGTTCGAAGCATGGCGTGCTTACGCAATGGCTTTACTGTTCCTTTTACTGTAAATAATGGGTTCTCTGTGAATTTGTTAACGTTGGTTATTCGGTAATACTGTGTGTGTACCGATTTCATATCTTGCTCAGATGTTAATCCAACAAGTGCTTTTATTCAAGAAATTAAATGAGAGATCTTAAGCAACTTAAACTGTGTTATCCTGCTAGCTATCCTGCGAAAGTTGCAGAACTAGCACTCCTGCAAGAAAGGATATTGTGGAGACTCCTTTGCCACAGCCTGGGAGATTTTTCCAGAATGAAATTTCCACTCTGCAGCGGAGTGTTCCAGGAGAGCTTCTGTGAAGTTTGGATGGTAGGAGAGGAGGTAGTGGCGGAAGTGGAGCTGTGAGGACGGGGCGTCAGTCGTGCTTGGGTAGCTCAGATAGTAGAGCACTTGCCCGCGAAAGGCAAAGACCCTGAGTTCGAGTCTCGGTCCGACACACAGTTTTAATCTGCTAGAAAGATTAATAAAGCTTTTGGTTGTCGCTGCTTGCGCGAGGGCAGTTTCCTCTATCGAGAACTTGAGCGGTATGCCACTGGCAGGTACGGATTCAAGCAATAAAAACTTCGGCTTACCCGTTCGGTTTACCAAAACAGTGTAAGTTTATGGTTTCTGCTTGTGCCCTGTGAGAGCTCTCGACAACATCGAGGGTTGCATGCGTTCTACGAGACTGCCGGTTGCATCGTTATAATTTTAAAGCATGTGTATGATGACCACTAGATCTGAGTGTTAGCAGCGGTTTCGACTCTCGAAATTACGTTTAGATTGATTGAGGTAATGCGTAAAATAAATTTTGAAAATTAATTTTTGATTCATTTATGTCGTTTTCCTGTTCGAAGTAATTTCGCTTCATAACGTATAAAATATTTTGGCTTTTTCTAACTATGTATATATTTAGACACGAAAATTATCGTACGTCGGTTTGTTGTAACGGTATGTATTCTACTGACTAGGAATAAAGGTTTCGTAAGTGCTAGGGTGCGTTTTCGAGCTACTAAAAATGCAGTTTGCTCAGGCATCCTTGTTCCTCAATAAACTGGGTGTTACAAAGTAATAAACTATATGATAAAAACATCCCGGCACCCCTGTGTAATGTAGAGTTGATCATTAGATGTCACGAGAGCCAGACCAGCCAGTACAAAACGAGGAGGGGTGTATTGTACTGTGTTTTGGTAGTAGAGAAGCAGTAAGAGCAGTCTGAGTCATTCAGGAGAGCTTTGTTACTTCTAACGTGGGCAAGTCACCTGAGTAATAAATACTCAGGTACATTTCAACCATTCTACCGGTGCCCCAGTCGAGACGTATCGGCGGATAGGTTAGCGGAGGCTGGTTGCAAAAATTCCGTAAAAATAAGGAGCAGAAATCAGTCGAGAGTTCCAAACTGCTATCAGCAATCGAGCTAGCACAGTAACTGCGCAAGCGTCCCTTACAATGTTCGAGTAGGTCATAAGTCAGTCTAAGCGACGCTTGATGTGGTGTAAAGAACAACGCTGCTGGACAGCTGATACTGGACACGTTTGATTGGGAATTATGACTCACGGTATACCCTGTCACAGTCTGAGGGAAGGGTTTGGGTTTGACGAATGCCTCGAGAACGTTACCTGCCGCAATGCGTAGTGCCAACAGTGTATTACGGTGGAGGTGTGTTACGGTATGCGGGTGTTTTTCGTGGTTAGGGTATGGCCCCCTTAATGCGTTTCAGGATACACTAAATGTGGTAGGAAATGAAAACATTTTACAGCATTATATACTACTTGCAGCAGAGGAGCAGTTCGGAGAAAATGATTGTTTTAGCAAAACAAAAGGAGTACCTGTGCTGCAATCGTTGATGGACGATAACATTCCTGAAGTGACTGGCCTGCCCAGATACACGACGTGAATCCAATGGAAAACCTTTCGGATGATTCAGAACGTCGATCTGCCTTAGACCGCAGTGTCCAACATCACAACCGTCTCTGGTTTCAGCTTTCGTGGAAGAATGGGTTGGCACTCTTTCACCGATATTCAGACACCTCATTGAAAGTTTTCCATGTAGAGTTCAAACTTTCGTAACGGTGAAGGGTAGACACACTTCTTATTAATGTCCACTAATAGGTGTCCGGACCTTACGATTGGATAGTTTATCAAATATAAAAATTATAAACGCCCGGTTTTCTTTTCATGTTGTTGGTACATAAAAAGAATCCCTTCTCTTTCCATTCGATAGGGTACTTGATGCAGGTTCCCACATTGGCTTGTCAGACTATAAATGATCTATTTTTTTCGCAGCACTCTGGGTCAGAAATATCAGTGATCAGAACAATAAGGTGGTAAGTTCCTTCGCTGAAATAGTTACATATACTATCTTGATAACGAATACTATAAGGACGGCTTAGAGGCTAGTCACTTGTCCGATAGCCTGTGATGTGTTTAATTACTGGAAGCCCTTTATCTACTATTTAGTTACTTCCACGTGCACTGTTAACACGAAGCCAAACAAAACAAGGCTCTGTATTGGTCCACTGACCTGTTAATATTCATTACGGTCCCACATTGTTCTCCCTCTCTCCCTCCCCCCAACTGTCCATTATTTAACAATGATCAGTGACTAGTTCGTTGATAGTTGACGTACTGTAGAAGTTTCATTTAACTCTTGATAGGTGGATAAATGGTGCTATTCGCTTGAGTGCGCGAAGGCATTATCAAATCGCGTCGCAGAAACTACGTGCCAACGTTGGGGTGTCTTTAGAGGACGTGTATCTGCATGTCAGATAGCAGATGCCTACACTGTCAAAGTCTATATGTTATAAAGCTAGCATTTAGTCGTCTCAACACTTACATTGGTCCCGACGCACGTTTCAATTCGATCGCAAGCTGTGGGAGCCATTGCTCTTCAAGGAAGTGATCTAAGTTCCCTCGACTGTGTTTCCAGTGCAGACTGAAACTAAACCGAAACCTTCCCACGCCATAAAACACTTCGGTGAATTGTTTGTTAAGGATCGTATCTCTCACATAGGACTTCATAGGACTTGGAAGACGTACAGAGCTACGACTCTCTTGAATTTTGACCACTCACAGTAAAAGCGCTGTACGTTGTATCGTTGTGTTGAATAACTCGACCTAGAATTACAGGTGATAAGCAGGAAGATTAGTACAACCGAACGCCGTAGTGTACCGCATGGGCAACTATTTGAGAGCAGTGTTACAACTTACCAAATCGATTGCCTCTGCCAGGCACTTCAATGTGATTTGCAGAGTAACCATGTAGATTTAAATCAAGAACGGAACACTGTCCACACGTCTGTTAAGGGAATCCAATCTCATCGTGAATTCTGTTGCTATGTGCGGCGATAAATAATTCCAGGCTGTTTTCTGCATTTTACCGGCAGGATCTCGTTTGTTTCAGATAATGTGTGTATGAGGCATAATCTTTTTCGTTTTTTTGGGGCGGGGGGACAACAGCTTTTTCTCCAGTTTTTATCTATAATGGGGAGGAACAGTGGCCCTAGGCGCCAGCCGCCTTTACTGGAGAGAAAGCAATAAGGTTCATTCAGGATCGTTTTTTCATCACAAATGGAAAAAAAGTTTTCATATCATGTAAAGTATGGGTTAATGAGTGTCGTTGTACGTTGATACTCTCAGCTTGCGACGACATAATACAGTAATGGATCTAGATACGAGATGGATGAATAAGCTGGATTTCTGTATTATCGTCCAGTTTTGAACATGAAGTACAGTTATCGATTATTTGTTTGGTCTTCGGATATTAATTGTTTTCAGTGATTCCGCTCTTCCCGCAACTGTTAACTTTTAGTTTATTTTCGTGACATTGTTTAATTTCGGCTGTAGAAAACTTTCAGGTGACCTGTTAGAAAGTTTCTAACTTAACAATGTTTGATCTTCAGTTAATCGTTTTTAGGTAAAGTAGAAAGAAGTGACTAAATTTTTTGCTGTGCAGTAATACAAAAGTAAACTAAAAACTAGCAGTTGTAGGCAACATGGAGTCAATACAAGAATTCGTAATTTGTGGGCCTAGACTCAAATAAAATCGTCAAATATTCATTAATTCAGATATGCTTCAGCCACAGAATCTGAAGTCCAACGTATTCTGTGAATTATATTGCAATACAGCGGCTCGCTTGAAACAGAAACCCATTTACTGAATGGGATTCGAACTCATAACCTCAGATTTTCTCGGCAGCACTACCAACCGACATATTTTAAAGCCATTTCAACCCTACAGCTAGTAACCGAGATGGCACAGGTTGTGGAACGAACCCCCCCGCCCCCTTCGTACGCCGTGCATGCTCAGCCCATTCATAAATTTGTCACTTCCTGCAGGATATCCCGTGCCCGTGTTTCAGGGTCGTCTGTGGTACCATCAGATGTCACCGAATTTGTGGAGCGCTTCTGCTGCACAATACTGTTTCAAACTAGGGCACTCATCGGTGGTGCTATTTCAAACAGAACCTGCTCTTGATGAGCCTTCAAGTAACATATTCATGATCGTAAAACGATAAGCATAGGGAGAAAGTTACTACAAGCCACTCCATATACATCCGGGTCAGTAAATAGAGTGAGGTACGGATTTTCTAACTATTTCGACAACGTAACAGATGCTTATGTTGATAAAATAGAACAAGATACTCGTTCCGCAAACCAGAGCCTGCCGTCGGTAGAGGAGTCGCCACTAACGTGTGCTCTGCTGCACTAAATGCAGGCAGACAAGTAAATCAGGTAAAGTCCGTGTGTTCGACAGTGCTCTTGGAACCTGTAGCCTGTGCTGTGATGTTTTAGCGGCCAGACTACTGGCTTCTGAAGTTACTCAGCCGCAGACTGTATATACTCCCGTGTTTTTTGTTAATGGCGAATGTGGAAACTTTTAGCAGTGCTGTTGTATGCTATAAACTATGACGATCGTGCCAAGCGCTCACCTCTTCTGCTGGCGGAGGCACAGTGGATTGCAGCGTTGTTATCTTGTTAGTATTTGAACAAGTTCCACACATATTAAGCCGTTTAATATTTTTGGAAGCCGTTTTCGAATGCCACAGTAAAACGTCATTAGTACCATTAAAACTAAAAAAAGTTCCGTAAATCTACAGCCATAAACGTTAAAAAGCACTTGTGTAAAGTCATAAAATTCGCCGCCATAACTTGACAAAATCCACTCCTTGTTTTATTTACTTCTGGATGTATTCGGGGTGTTGTGTCACACAACCTTACGCTGTATAATCTTACCATCCACCTGATGAGCAAGATGTATTAGACAGACGAAATGCTCTGAGACTTCAGGAAGAATGTAATAATTCCAAATCTAAAGAAGACATGTGCTGATGGGAGTCGAAGGTCATGAATGGGGAAGCCGTTAGTTGAGAAGGTAGTGGGTCAGAGTAGTCCCCCTCTGTCGTTCGATCTGCACACTGAGCAAGCAGTAAAGGAGGAGAAATATGGAAAGGGGCTTAAAGTTAAGGAGAAGAAATAAAAACATTGCGGTTTGCCGATAACAGTGCAAAAGATTTGGAAGAACAGTTGAACAAAATTTGATTGTATGTTAACATTCAATACCAATTTAAGTGTTAGGGAGTGTTTTATGAATATGTTTGAATTGTTTGTCCTCTACATTTCACTTCTGCACAAGGCTACTTGCCTGACAGCCAGGAAGAGAATAGAAGCTTTTGAAATGTGGTGCTATAGAAGAGTGCTGAACATTGATGGCTATATCGAGTAACAAATGACGAGTTACTGGATCGAACAGTGGAAAAAAGAAAATTATGGCACAACGTGACTAAAATAAGTAATCGGTTGATAGGGCGCATCTTTAGGCATCAACGAATAGTCAATTTGGTAATGGAAGTAAATGCGGGGAACAAAAAATTGAGCCTTGAATAAAGTAAGCAGGGTCAAGTAGATATACGTTGGGGTATTTACGCAGAGACGAAGAGGTGTGCACAGCATACACTAGCATGGAGAGATGTATCAAACCAGTTTTCGGACTGAAGACTAAAACTACAACTAACAAAATGCACTAGAGGATAAAAGTATTATTGTCGATCCGATACAAAGAGAGTTCATGTTATAGCATGGAAACATGAATATTTGATCATTTTCGGGCGTGCGTCCGTGTCATAATTCGTACTTGGTCGGACATTTCGGCCGAGTTTGCTCCAGCCATTCCTAATCCATGTCTTTTATTGACTGTCGATTGTGAAGGTGTAGCTGTATATTCTTTGATACGCCAGAACTACTTGACAAAATGCGCAAGCTCCAACAGATGTTAGCCGGTTCGACAGCGACACACACACACACACACACACACACACACACACACACACACAAGCGCGCGGAATCTGCTAATGAGACGGTTCCTCGTTTAAATTCGTCGCTGGCATTAGGACAGAAATCCAAGGTGTGGCATGACAGGACTCGATTACTAGTAATTGTCTGGAACTGTATTCTCATCCCGGGCTGATGAGATTGTCTGCTATTCGAATTTCCCCTGCTTCCTTGAACGCTGTGGCTGTGACTAGTGAATCGAAGCCTTCGAACCCCACGGAATGGCCGTTGGAAGTACGATGTTCGCGACCGCAGAAGGCCTGTGTGCCATTTGTGTTCGATGCAGTATTCTTGTACATTGACTATGAATTTGTCCTATGTAGCTTATACCACAATCGGAGAGAATTTTGTTGACTGTGGTTCTCGGTGAATATATCGAAAGAGGAAATGGACGATGGAGTCGTAAATCGCCGAATATCCTAATTGCAAAGAAAACTTCAGGAACCATAAAACATAGTTAAGAAAACGAAGAATTCAAACTTTTTAAATTGTTTTCAGAATTGTGGACTAAGAAACAAGAACAACAATAACGCTAATGTGGATCAATGCATGTTCCATCCACGAAAGTTGAATATATTTTAGGTAATAATTGGTGACACACAGACTATGGCTCTGCTGCATAAAATGCGCTAGTTGAAACGGGTTAAAGAGTAAATGACAAAGTGGCATTCAACGCGAGACTCCTAAAGGCGTGAGAATCATAGATCCACGTTCAGCTCCCAATGCGGCAACGGCAAAAGTTTTAATTCGTTTGGAAGCTTGCAACAATTTAGAACATTGCTTGCGGATGTCAAAATAAATCTGTCCTCTGCTCTAAGGTTGATTGAAACTCTACAGTGCTTTACTAAGCATGGTCCTTTGAACTGACTTAAAATGCCAGTTACAGAGGCAATTACAGTTCAAAATGGGCTCGTAACCACTATGCAACATAGCTTTTTCACACATAAGGTTCCTTGCGAAAGGCGAAAAAACGCTTTATTGACAGAATAAGAATTCTAGGATCAACAGAGAATTGAGTTCCGCACTTTTCGATTTGCATTTTTCCAGTTGGCCGCTGAGCCTCAACAACAGAAAATTTTGTGTGTTAACAAATGAATTTCTACGCATGTCTCCCAGATTTCAGTTTTTTTTCATAATTGCAAGCAATTAACAATTATTGATTTACTGAAGTATGCGGAAGTGACCACTTAAGTATAATCTGCAACTACAATTCTGAGTTCGGGTGTAGCACTTAAGCCGCTAATTAATGAAGCATCTGTTTTTAAATGTGTAAATTTTCACGTCAGTGATGGCAATGAACATGGATTTGTCGTAGAAAAAACGAACACAGGTGATAATTTTTTGTCGTTCTTACTCTTAAGAAAAGTAATGCGTAAAATGGGAGCAAGCAGAAAATACAATAAAAGCTGAACCGGATTATTACCACAGTTGATATTCGTAACGGGGCAGCTTCGAAGTGCTCACGGATGACAGCGATTAATACTCACCGGAGACAACCGTGAAAGGGAAGATAAACTATGCGGACGTAGCCACCAATCATTTAGAAACGCAGTTTTGATTGCACTGCATGCAGGATTATAGCTTCGCCGGTCGGCGTGTAGACCAGTAGCTTGTAGGAGGTACGAGTACGTCCACCTACAGAGTGGGCGGCCATATTTATGGGATAATGAGCCAAGTCGCGCTGTACAGGCGTCGCGGTGCCGAAGGTTATCGGGATTTACAATCGCAGTCACTTTGCGGCAAGTGGGACTGTGTGACGAGGCGTGGGTATGTCCCATTGCCAGTGACTCACCCAACTTTCGCTGAGTAGTCCTAGCGGGCGATGCATACCCAATGCGATCGCCGCTACCCGATCGCAATATCAATGGATGAGTAACTTTTCTGACAGTTACACGAACGTGAGTGCTATGCCAAGTAGTGTGTGTTATATACCTTTTGTGGACTGGTGGAGGCCTCTGAACAGTAATGGATAGGTAAAGGGATTCTATCATGCATCCAGTCATTCTCAGAGTATTTCATCGTTTCGCCAAATAAGGCGCTTGCAGATGTTGTGTTCCTAGGTGAAATGCGGTAGGGAGCTGTTGTTGAGTGGAAAGGAACTGAGCCATAATGAATTTATTAACGTTTCTAAAAACACAAATGAATTTATTTCTAAAAGCAAATATCCAAGAACAATATTAAGTGAAAAGCCTAAACTTCAATAACCAACTGATGGCAAACACCTCAAAGGGCGACAGTATAAAACCAGTTCCTTTTTGTAAAGAATATTAAATGAAATAAAAAAATACATTTACATTACAAACAGCAAAAATATGATCAATTGGTTGTTACAAACGTCAACCACCGGCTATTGCCAATAATTATCAAAACGCCATTGCCTTCGAAGTAGCCAAAATGACTGACAAAAGTCGTTCAAATTTATGACGACGATAGATGCGGTGCCAGAGGCGACGGCAGTAGCAAGAATTCCTCCTCCTGTACTAACGTAGAACGGCTGTTGCCGCTACCACAGTACTAGAAACTTTTCATTAGAATTTTCAGTCGTGGTACTCAGGCATCTTTAACAAGATCACAGTTAACATGAGATATAATCACGTATCCTGTAAAACAGACAACTCATTAATTATTTAGTAAAAAATTAACATACTACAAATGCAGAAATTCTTCTTTAGTTTTCTTTTTTAGATGCACACAATTGAGTAAACAGCTCGAGTTCGTGATGCTAACCAACAGGCAACGATAGCCATGCATCAGAAATAAGGTAACTAGATTCAACAATCTCCACTGACTGTAAGGTACAATTCGTAAGTCAGAAGAACCACATCTGGATTCTATACCGTTGGATTCTAAAATCATTTTGGCATAGTGACGGCCACAATCCCACACACATTGACAGAACTGGACTCAAGCAGTACCAGGCAAAACCTTCATAAACAACACATTTATATAAGTAACAACGGGCAACCAGGATACAGAGTCCAAATAACCACCACACGGTCAAGTGATGTGCACACTAATCGGATTCTCACCGTGATTTCTCATAAAATCCAGAGCCCATTGACAGACGCTTGCTTTGAGAGCACCGAGGGAAGGATGTAACGAAGATTACTCGAAGTAGGAAATCCACGAGTATCATCCAGCAGCCGCCACCGCGTCCAGTACTTGCAAAGGTCAGACCGGACTCCAAATCGGCACCACAATGGGCACCAACTGTTTGCAACCTCAGTAGCAGAGGACACGCCGAATACTGTGCGTCCTGCCGAAGTAGCCTTCCACTAGCAATGCTCACGGCTGCGACCGAACTCGGTCCCGCCAAACCGTGAGGAAAAGCACTACTCTTGCCAAAGCCGCGCGGGATTAACCGATCGGTCTTGGACGCTGCAGTCAAGGGCTGTGCGGCTGGTCCCGGCGGAGGTTCGAGTCCTTCCTCGAGAATGCGTGTGTGTGTTTGCCCTTAGGATAATTTAGGTTAGGTAGTGTGTAAGCTTAGGGACTGATGACCTTAGCAGTTAAGTCCCATAAGATTTCACACACATCTGAACATTTTTGAACTCTTGCCAACGGGTCACGGCAGACGCTTGTCCACAACACCTCTGTGTAGGTCGCTGCAGCCCGTAAGTAACATCTCCGCCAACCTGCCCTCTTCCGGCGACAGTCATGCTCCATGCGCTCTCGCGGCGCGAGGGATTCCAAATCGGCCGGAAATAACCGAAATTAAACCCCGGCACAATAGATCATATGCTACAGTCCATTTGCTATTAATACAGTGACCTACATATCAAGGCAGAGTTGAGTGAAGATACAGAAAACGTACGTGGCTGACACTGAAAGCCGGCCAGGGTGGCCGAGCGGTTCTAGGCGCTACAGTCTGGAACCGCGCCACCGCTACGGTCGCAGGCTCGAATCCTGCCTCGGGCATGGATGTGTGTGATGTCCTTAGGTTAGTTAGTAGTTCTAAGTTCTAGGGGACTGATGACCACAGAAGTCCCATAGTGCTCAGAGCCATTTGAACATTTGACACTGAAATTGGTTGCGTTAGCCCTCCGGTACCGGTCGTCGGTATTGATCAGTGAGGTAATGAAGTCGCGTGTGATGTTATGCGTGCAGAAACACAAGCGGAACACAACATCCACAATGTTTATTTTGCTTATATATTATTTTTTGGGATGTAATTTGCGGCGAGAGACTGATTTGTAGCGTAGCCCGAGGTTTAGTTATGGTTGGAAGGTAATAGATTGAGAGTTGGTGAATCCCAGGAAAATTATCTTATAAGAATAACTGTAATTCTAGTTACGGCGCGTATATTAGACGTATCGGATTTTTATGAGCGGTTTACGTCCACCGTTTTGAACATGGAACACTCTTTTTAACCAATTCTGGTTTACAAGACCTTCTTATCCTATTTACACTACATAAGTAAATACATAGTGTGTATCGCGAAAACAATGTACACATTGTTTCTAAAAGGACATTACTACTTTGAGAATTCAAAGAGACGTATTCGTATTACTTACAGACCTGGTTTTGATATCATTATTCAGCAAATTTCATCATTTTTTTCCCTTGTAGTAAACAGGTTGACTATAACCTCCATTGGTTTTGTGGCACACAGCTCATCGGAAGTAGGTTTCTTGCCAAACTCACTACATAATGTCAGACATAATTCTTGCTCCGGACGCTGCTACAGAAGCCATAAAAAGTGATATAAACATGGTATCCTTTATGAATCCCCAAAAGAAAAAAAGTCAGGACGTGTCCGGCCCGACGAACATGGGGGCCATGTAATCGGCCACCTCAACGAATCCATTTACTTGGAAATACGGCTGCTGAGGAAATTTCTACATTGGAGAGGCCATAGGGCTGGGCGCCGTCGTGCCTGAAGTCTACGCTACGTTATTGGTTAGTTTTCTTAGTCAACGGCGCTAGAAAGTTTTCCAGCATATCTGAGTGTACTGTTCCGTTAACTAATTGTTTGCATTTGGAAAAAGAACACAGTGTAAACTTTGTTCTTACTTAATGCACAGAAGACATTAACTGTTGAGCGATCACGACCAAATTAGTGAAAAGTCGACGCAATACTAACGGTAATGTCTCCTAAGAACTCTGTCTTTATCGAATCTATGTAACATTCCCCCCCTCCCCCGAAGTTCTTACGATTAATTCTGTCGGTGTCTATTAGTTCTTGCAGTATTGTTCATTTGTTCGGTTTGAGATGCAGACGCCTTTTTAACACATGCCAGTCGCATATGGGACGTGCAGTACGCGAGAAGCACGCCGGGTTAGCGAAGCTTTGCTTCACTTGTTCTGCAACGTCTTCAGACACGCGCGGTCGACCTGAGGATTTGAATGGCTTACGGAGTACACCAAGCAAGGCGTCGTTTGGCATTTACCGCCCTGATGTGTGGCTTATGAGCAGCCGCTCGACTGTGAAATCCAAGTTTTCTCACCTCGCGCCTAACTGTCATCGTGAATCCCGATGCAGTTTGGAGTTCCTGTGTGATAGTCTGGATAGATGTCTGCCTATTACAGGTTAAGACCCTCTTCAACTGTCGGCGGTCACTGACAGTCAACAGACGAGGCCGGCCAGTAGCTTTTGTGCTGTACGTGTCCCTTCACGTTCTCACTTCACTATCCAATCGGAAACAGTGGACCTATGGATGTATAGGAGTGTGGAAATCACGCGTACAGTCGTATGACACAAGTGACACCCAATCACCTGTCAACGTTCGAAGTCCGTGAATTCCGCGGAGCGCTCTCCCCTTCTGCTCCGTCACGATGTCTAAATGAGTACTGAGGTCGCTGATACGGAGTACCTGGCAGTAGGTGGCAGCACAATGCACCTAAATGAAAAACGTATGTTCTTGGGAGTGCCGGATACTTTTGACCACACAGTGCGCCTCGAAAAGCAGTCCTTAATATTCTTCTCGTTATATGTTTTGACGGAAGTCACGTAGGTATGTAATTCGTTAATTTCTTTAATTGTTTTGTTCTCTTATGTTTTTGATTAGCACCAGCACCTGTAACGTATTTGCTACGAACCTTTGAAGATTATCGTGTGCCGTAAGCAACAGCAGCTGCAACAAGTCCGCCACTTATTTATTCCCTCCACCTTTTTGCAAAGGCGGTAGTGTTACTCATTGAACAATCTAGATGTCACTAGATATTAAATTGTAGCGTAAGGGGAAAATATTAATGCATAGCTTTTACCACATGCATGAGACACCTGTTTTTGATTGTTGCAAAAGTGCAAATTTTAGGTCATGGTATTATCTGCCAAGAACTAACTTAGAGACTGAAGAGTACTTGACTCCTAAATTAGAATTCAGATAGTAGTACCAATACTGTGAACCAGAAGTTCGTGTTCGTCGCTTAAACTAAAATTCAGTATATGTATTGTATGTGTTACGATTTACAAGTTTAAATTACTGTTGAAGTTTTTCTCATACTACTTTTTTCCTCTTTTTTTCAGGTAAGCTGCACCTCACATATTATAAGGCGTTATTATGTCTGTAAGTAGTGAAGTACTACGTTTCTTTCATCTAGTTGCAGTATTTAATAGTGTATGGAATGGTTTCACATGTTTAATGTACGTCCTCGGTTTATGGAGAGCTATAAGGAAGCAATTTGAAAAGCCGGATTTTAGTCATTATTTGATGCTGTTTTACTCTGTTCTGTCGCCATCCGTTTATTGTAACTCCACCAGCTCCCTATTCAAAAGCAGACAGACATTACGGGCAATTGTACTTTAGAATACGTGAAACGCGTAATGTGAATAAAAGTATGAAAATCAACCCCTGGCTGCAGAATTCCATAGGTTGACATTTTCACTGAATTCACCTGGAGACTGTGGTATATTCTGAACGCATAATGGAATCAGAAATGGGGTGACTACTAAATTGTGTGCGTGACATTTTCTAGGCCCCCTTCATGACCCTAGCTTTTCCTGGCATTTCCATTTTCTTAGATCGCCATTAGCAACGTACGTTATGGCGGGATGTCGAGCTTCCATGTGATCACTCTCCAGTAGCCAAGTCCAGGTCAACTTGCCACCATCACTTCGATTAAATTATTTATTTCTTCAGCTCTATATTCTGTCGCACCTTCGTCTATTCTGTTATGTACGCGTTTATTTAGCGAGAATACTAACTTTTAGAACCTGACTAATTTCGAAAGTTTCTGCGTATTTGAAGTATTTTAAAGAGAGACGCTGCTCGTATTCATTTTTGCCGTCACTGCTCCCCTCGTCCATACAAGTCTTCTTAAACGAACAGCGAGTTCGACTAAACGTCAGCCATCTAAAAGTTGTCTGTCACGTGTTTTATTGAAAAGAGAAAATTCCTAATCTTGTGATAGCAGTTAAAGGAAGCCTGCATTGCTTTTTCTATATATTCCCAGGTGAGGCCCTGATGAATATGCGATGGCGACCCTCTGCCACATGGCGTCATTCAGATGCGGTGTGGAGATGCATAGGCTCATCACTCGGCTCACCCTGGCATTTTCAGCGTGTCTATTCTTGGAACCCTTACTTCTCATTCAGGTATCTCCTCAGGTGGATTGGTGCACACTGTGCCAGTCCTTCGGCCAAAGAAAAATGCACGGTAG
Organism: Schistocerca serialis cubense; assembly: GCF_023864345.2. Lineage (NCBI taxonomy): Eukaryota > Metazoa > Arthropoda > Insecta > Orthoptera > Acrididae > Schistocerca > Schistocerca serialis. The sequence continues at coordinate 221,442,684 of NC_064638.1, forward strand.
TACTGGAAATTGAACCCATGTCCTCCACATGGCAGTCAGATACGTTGACTGTTCAGCTACGGAGTCCAGCTCTCCATACAGTGAAAAATGAAAATTTGTCCACGCCAGGACTCAAACTTACATTTCTGTTTTCAGTTTTTGTATACTCTATTGTACTCTTGTCTTTTTTTGTTAGTCCCATGACGTGTAAGTTATTTACTATGTATGTATGAAGATCATTGGACGCCCTGAAAAAAAAAACAGTTATATTCTCCTGAATATACCAGATTCAACATTTCAGTGTCACTGTTATTTCACTCCTACTATTTTCTGTTCTTCTGCGGGGTATGACGTAATAACGTCCAGCATCACGCGGAGAACGAAATTGGTGGTGGACTGTGACTTACCCGGTCACAGATAAATCTCATACCTGGTTCAGTACGCCATAATTCTCGATGATATCTTTTCACGTCATTGGTGTTACTGTGGTCTTCAGTCCAAAAACTGCTTTGATGCAGCTCTCCATTCAACTGTATCCTGTGCAAGTCTCTTCATCTCCGTGTAGCTACTGCAACCTACATCCATCTAAATCTGCTTACTGTATTCATCTCTAGGCCTCGCTCTACTATTATTACCCCCCCCCCCCCCCACCTTTCCCTCTTCACGTCATTACATTTCGTCATTATAATATTGGCAAATTCAGTTTATTTTATATAAATCAGTATGACACGGTGACGCACAGTCCTCCGTCAAATCCATTCCCCCAAGGTGGGAAACATCAGTAAGACTGAATGTTTGCGACAAGCGTAGAGGTGTGTTCAGGTAGGTCAGTGGTCAAGGCGACCGTTCGCGATAATCAAGAGATGACGTATCGAGATCTAGTATGCCAAGAAACTGCATTTGACACAATATATTTATAGATCTTACCCACTATGGCTCCATTTGTTTCAGAGAATCCTGCACGACCTGTATTACCCGATTTCTTTCGGAGTAACCTGCCAATGCGCTTCGTAATATTTGTGACGAACCGTCTCCCGTGCGTACTTTGGTGTAATTTTGTGCTTTGAAGTTCTGCCATCTGAATTTCTAGTATATCCCTCAGCCATTAGTGTTCTAGAGAACGGAACCTCAAGCACTAGATTTTCAGCATCAATGATGGACGGAACGCTTGTTATGAAGTAGCCGTTGCAGCGCATTGTAACAAAATAATCAGATACTTTTCCTAATGAAAGGGACGCACTTTAACAGAGCCACAGCAGTGCAATCGAGTGAGCCTGAATAAAAAACTAATATTGGAATTGAGACATCAAAATATATCAGAAGAAGCAAATATTATTTTACTGGTGCTCAAAATAGTTTCGTAACAACTTTTTCGTCGTCAGTCTTCTGAATAGTTTGATGCGACCCACTCTCTGACTACAGTTTCTATGCCGACAACCTCTGAGATCTTCGTCTCAGAGTAGCGCATGCACCTTGGGTCCTCAGTCACTTGCTGGATATTATATTCCAATCTCTCTCTTTCCCTATAGTTTTTACCTTCAGTAGCGCCTTGAAGTACCATTGAAGTCATTCTTTCGCACCTTAACATATGCTCTATCATCCTGTGCCTTCTCCTTGTCAGTGTCCTCCATTCGTTTCTTCCCGCCAATTCTGTGGAGATCCTCATCATTTGTTACCCATCTAATTTTCAACATCTTCATATAGCACCTCGTCTAAAACATTTCGAGCCTGTTCTCTTCCGATTTTCCAACGGCCCATGATTCACTTCCATACAATACAGTGCTCCAAAAACGTGCGTTCTTAGAAATTTCTACCTTAAATTAAGGCCACCGTTTGATACTAAGTTGACTTGTTTTGCCCAGGAATGCTCTATTTGCCTGTGCTTGTCTGCTTTTTATGTCCTGTCTGCTTCGTCCATGATATGTTGTCTTACTTCCAACATAGCAGAATCCCTTCACTTCATCTACTTCGTGGAAACCAACTTTGATGTTTAGTTTATCACTAATCGCATTCCTGCTACTCCTCATTACTTTTGTCTTTCTTCAGTTTACCCTCAGTCCGTATTCTGTGCCGAGTATACCGTTGATAGCATTCCTCGGGTTCGGTAATTCTGCTTCACCTTCACTGAGTCTAGCAGTGCCATCAGCAAATCTTAACATTGCTATTCTACCACCCTGAATTTTAATCCTCAACTGAAACTTTCTTTTATTTCCAAGACTGCATTCCTACCTGACACCGTTTTTAATCCGACCGCTTGGTATTTGGTGTTCCACTCGTATTGTTCTCTGTTTCCTATCTTTCCCAATAGCTTACACAAATTTTATTAGAATGTAGAACATCTTACACAGGTTTACACTGTCGAACCATTGTCATGGTAACTGTAGTATATTCTCGCTGGAAAATCTAAGAGTACGTTGCCGCGTCATATATTTCTTGAGCAAGTTAGATAAAAATAATGGAAAAAGTTGAGTGTATGTAAGAGAATATTTTACTTAACGTATTGTAAGAATTGTTACTATGTAATGTGTCATTTCTCTAGTAGTTCATTGCTTCAGTTAAAGTTTAACGTCGACAGTCATCCGTTAGTTCACTGTTAAGTCACAGTATTCAGTTTTACCAGGTTCATGAGCTCGTGGTAGGTATAATCCTTCCACATGCTGCGTATAGTACAGTATGATAGTGAGCGAGTGTAATATCCTGGATGTTGTCATTTATTTGTTTCCCGGGGATGGCACAGACTTCTACAGGATTAAAAAGCGGGCATGTGGCGCACAGCTGCCTTTGAAAGCAATTTCCGTCCCCTGACAGTCCTATTAAACACACACGGAGGAGCATTTGTGGCTGTCTATCTCACTTCATAATAGTACCAGAGCCTTGTGAAGTACTGCTTATGAAAGCGTACTCTTTTGTTAGCAGACGCGAGGACAAAATACATTGGATGCTAGTGACTTTATACTGGATTTAATAACCAGAAATCTCATTTTAGCTTGAAGCTACCTTTGTTTCTCTTTTAGGAAGTAAGACTCGTTAAACAGAAACGGGGGAAAAGAGCGAGGGCATCTGTCTAAAACTGCCATATTTATCTCTGATGACCCTGTCATGTTCTCCCCGTTTCAATCGACCGTCGTTGAATGAAACTGACATTTATGTTCTTATCCGTTTGCTATGACGTCTGTGAAGATAAAAAATGTCGCCGCAGCATTCTAACAAAGCTGACGTCTCTGACGACACAACCGTGTTCTTGAGGACGTCTGATTGCATTCGGTATTATGGGACCATCCGCCAACATTAATGCTCTTCACTCGCCATGTGACACTTCCTGGCAGGTTAAAACTGTGTGATGGGTCTAGACTCGAACTTGAGACCTTTGCCTTTCGCGGACAAGTTTTATATCAACGCACACTTCGCTGCAAAATGAAAATTTTATTCTCTTCACTATTTCTTTCCACATCATCATTATTTCTAGCTGCACAACAATAGTGCCATTATTCTGTAGGCATGGAAACGTTTCTGATACCGATTTTAGTTTGCCGTAGAGCTATATGTTTGTTAATCACCAAAAGTCCTTTTGTGTTTCGCCTTGTCTATCACGCCGTTATTATTTATAAGGCAGAGTAGATACTCTTGTTCTCTTAGGATCGTGGGCGCTTTTCATACCAGCTTTTTCCCATTCTGCTTACTTCTGTTTCTTTTCTATTTTCCTAGATTGTATTTCAACACTCATAAGAGCTTCATCTCCGTTGTTATCTACCAATGGCTTGCTGCCGGGATACGAGTTTCTGACTGCTCGATAGTTTTGTGAAAGAAGTTGTCGGATATTTATTTGATTTCAGAATTAATTTGTGCTCTGCATCGGAGTACGTGCGGGTTTGAATCTTTCTGGCAAATTAAAAGTGTGTAACGGATTGGCACTCGAAGCTGGGACATTAGGATGAGGGGCGCATATCGTGAGTCGACAGAGCACTTGCTACGAAAAGCAGTGGTGCCAGGTTCGAGTTCCAGTCTTACACATAGTTTTAATCTGCCAGGATTTTGTTTTTAATTATTGCTGTTACAAACTAAACCGTAGTTTCGTTAACTAATCTAAATTTATAACATATATTAAAAACATGCATCACTATCTCCTTCTGTATCATTAGTATTTCAGTAGGCTGGCGGCTCTGCACCTGAATCTATTAGAGAGCTGCCAATTATTATACAGTGTTGAAAATATTCGCTACAGCTAGAATAATCAGTCCTAAGAACCCACTACTTAACCATCGAATACTAAATATCAGGATTTTGTCTGTGTGGTAAGGTATCATTTTATGTAGGAATTATGACCTGATATTCCTAGAGCAGATGGTGTTCTGTCATTCAGAATCTGCACTGAACTATTCGAGAAAAAAATTCACTCTGAATACATAGTATATTACTACAGTCGGACTGCTTCTGATAAACACCCTGTCCCTTGTTATCTTATCCATTCTACTGGCAGTCGTTACAATACGAAATTGGTTTTCTTTCTTTGTGCGTGGGATGATCAGCGTGTCTTCAGCAAAGTTTCCCTAGCACCACATCAGCGGCTGTACACCCTTCGAGTGGTATCCAACACTACTTCCCCACCAGATTCATCAGGAGCCATTTCTCCCACATTGTCCGTGGGAGAGCGCGGCGCTAAACGCCCGACCTCGGCCCCTGATTTAAACTCACAAAAATTCACTGTTCTTAGTAGTTCTTTGGTCGCTGATCTACCGTAGACACTTAACTTCTGGCGGTGTTGTAAAGGCCACGTCTTAATTTTGATCTTTTCGTAGTTCCTGTTGACGTTTTTCTCTACACCAGTGATTACTTGGTAGTGTAAGAGTAATTCCTAGTGAGTTGTTTTGAGTTACTTAACTTTCTTGCTCGACTGTCTTGTATTTTTATATCCATCCAGTTTAACTTGGGATATAACTTTTTATTATTTAAGTATCTAACAGCTGCTCCGTTTCCCCATTAGGGACTCTTATCATATTCACTATCAAATCTTCATTCCCTGTCTAAATTCTATGTATTGATTGCATTCAAGCGAAGTTTGCAGACAGAAAGATTATGCGTCACTTTGACGACGATAGATGGGAGGTGGTAAACAACATAACTGCGGTCGATCAAATGCATTCGAGCCGCAGTGATGGGAGGAAGTGATGCTCGCCAGATGATGGACAGGATGCTATCCAGTGACACACAGTTCCTCCTCCGACCGGATGATCCATCAGTATGTGAAGCCTATCACTTTCGGTACAATATTTTAGCTTCACGCGTTTCACACGCTGATATAAGGACAACCAGCAGCGTATGTGGATACCTGTCTACCATTCCAAACAATAACAACATTAAAGTAACGTGCAATAGAAAATTTTGTGAAATGTTAGACCTATCTAAAGTGTTTGGAAGAGGGTGTCAATGACTTCTGAGAGTGTAGCTTGGCCGTTTTTCTTTTTCTAGTCTTTTTCATTAAGTGGTCGGCCATCTACATTTAACAGGCAGTTCCAGCATTTTTATTCAGCCGATTCTAGTTCCATAATTTAGTGTGTCAAGCCATGATCAGTGCAGGTTTATTCCATTACGAAGACGTCAGTGTCAGTGGTGACATTAACACTGTCCTGAAATTTGTTTGATTCCCTTCATTTTGATACAGAGATGACCATTCTTATAAGAATATGCCCTCACTTGGACAGTTTGTGGACAGAAGTAACGTAGTTGTCAGATACACTAAACTTATCTGTAATTAAGCAACCACTGTGGGAACCGTGACCTTAGTTTTTAAATGTCGTAGCTTATTTTAGGAGGAGATTTTTCGAAACTATTGGTTGATTTACACTACAAATTGTTTTTATCAGCGACGAACAACATATCTGAGTCGACATCTACGTCTACATAAGTATTAGCGTTCGCAGACGAAAACGTAAATGTACCGGAGGACCATGAATTGAAGAAGACTCTATAATGGTTCGAATCCATTCAGATTGTAATGAAACACGGGAGTTCAGATAATCACTTAATATTCATAGGTAAGTTAACAATCAAAATATACATCTTTGCCGTTTACATGGCACGCGCGCTGCCACGAGCGAAGGACAAACCCCCCGCCCGACATCCAATTCACCACTGTCAAATCTCTCTCTCGCTACGGCGAGTGTACTGTTATGTGCCCTTGGTGGGGTGGCATACTGATCACTGTCTCTCATGTACAAATACCTCGAGGGAGGGCAGCACTGTCCAGAGACATAGACAAATGTAACCACCGAACAATAAGCACTCCGGAAGCAACGATGCGGTGTACGGTGGAAGGTACTTTTACCACTGCTAGTCATTCCCTTTCCTGTTCCACTAGCAGATGGAGCGAAAGAAAACGACCGTGTATGCGCTTCCGTGCAAGCCGTAATTTCTGTCTTGTCTTCGTCTCCCTTACGCGAGATACACAAAGAGTATTTTTTTCCCGTTGGTCGCACAGCATAAACGCCAGACAAGTGCCAGGCGGGTTGTGTGTGCAATAGGCGGTTGCGCATCTCCCGCACGCACCACACGCTCTGTCATTGCCGAGTTCGAAAGTTAGATTCTACTGGGCTGCAATCACATAAATATGGCCGCCTCAGTTGATTCCCCCGCCAAATTCGAATTGCGAAGCATTTTTAGTTTCCTACAAGCATCGTGATTGCTAGTAATAAAACAATTTTTTATTTACAGTTTTTTATTTATGTACCGTAGGTGGTTGAAAAGCCATGTATGTTGTGTAAGTAGGCTTGTTCTGTAATCTGTTGCGAATGCCGCTTGTATAAATTTAATCAGTAATAAATCTCAAAAAATACGTCATCTCCCTTCGAGTGACTCCTATTCGAGTTCAGAAGCATTTGCGCAATATTCGGTTGTTGATTGAACTTGACGGTAAGAAATCCAACGGGATGCCTCTGAATTGCTTAGATATTTTCCTTCTGTTCGACCTGGCTGGATTCCAAACCCTCGAACAGTACTCAAGAATGGGTCGCACAAGTGTTACGAGTATGTAAGCCGTCTCCTTTCTGTTTCCTTTACAGATGAACCACATATTCATAGAATTCTCCCAGTAAACCGAAGTCGACCATTCATCTTCCCTACATCCGATCTTCTATGCTTGTCTCGTTTAATGTCGCTTTGCAACGTTATGCCTTGATACGTAATTGACATGAGAGTGTCAAACAGCACGCTTCTAATGCTGCTGCGTTAGGACAACACAGGGCTGTTTTTCCTACTGATCATCTGTAACTTGCGTTTTTCGACACTCCTAGCAATGTGCTGTTTATCACACCAAATTTTTCTCCAAAATGTTAATGCTGCACGAAAAAACATTCGTCGGCACAGTGGTGGGTTCTTAGATTTACTGTTGGAGGAAGCCGAGTGGATACTACATCATGTACAAAATATTCGATCAGTTTATTATAACTTGAACACGATGAAATTCTGAACTTGTAAACAGTCCATGTCCACAATACTGTCTATGTTTATATGTTAATAACTGTCACTGAACACCAACGGGGGACTGATGACCACAGATGTTAAGTCCTATAGTGCTCAGAGCCAACACCAACGTATCACATGATACAGTACAGAATAGTAGTCTCTACCCCTAACATACAGTTGATTGTTAACTGTGCTTTATAGTTCTACATCTACGTGATTACTCCGCTATTCACAATAAAGTGCCTGGCTGAGGGTTCAGTGAACCACCTTCAAGCTGTCTCTCTACCGTTCCACTCTCGAACGGCGCGCGGGAAAAACGAACACTTAAATTTTTTTGTGCTAGTCCTGTTTTCTCTTATTTTATCGTGATGATCATTTCTCCCTATGTAGGTGGGAGGTGGGTGCCAACAGAATGTTTTCGCAATCGAAAGAGAAAACTGGTGATTGAAATTTCGTGAGAAGATCCCGTCGCAACGAAAAACGCCTTTTTTTTTAATGATTGCCACTCCAATTCACGTTTCATACCTGTGACAAAACGAGCTGCCCTTCTTTGAACTTTTTCTGTGTCATCCGTCAGTTCCACCTGAAAAGGATCCCACATCGCACAGCAATACTCCAGAATAGGGCTGACAAGCGTGGTGTACAGTCTCTTTAGTAGACCTGTTGCACCTGTTAACTTTTCTTCCAATGAATCGCAGTCTTTGGTTTGCTCTACCCGCAACACTATCTGTGTGATCGTTCCAAATTTAGATTATTTGTAATTGTAATCCCAAAGTGCCTAGTTGAATTTACAGCCTTGAATTCTGTCTGTCTCTCACTTTTTTTTTATTCAGGGTCAATTGCCACTTTTCGCGCCATACCGATATCGTATATAAATCATTTTGCAATTCATTTTGGTCATCTGATGGCTTGACAAGACTGTAAATGACAGCATCATCTGCAAACAATCTGAGAGGGCTACTCAGATTGTCTCCTATGTCGTTAATATAGATCAGAAAAAATAGAGGGCCTATAACACTTCGTTGGGGAAGTTCTGTCTAATACAACTGCCACGCTGCTAGCTCTGTCGTGAGACGATGCTGTCGTCTTTGGCGTTGACTGCAGAGTGAGCTGAGCGCCACCGTAGTGCCTAGTTACCTTGGAGCCGCACTATGGTCTTCAGCAGTGGCGACGACTCGAAAACGTTGAGGGCGTGTCTATGCTGACGTCTCGCATTCGTAGCTGCGTCTGACGGCGCTTCTGCTTCCGGTTGCGCCGTGAGATACCAACTTTGTCATGTGCCTCGTTCTTCGGACGACACCAAACGAATCATCCCGTATCCTCCTACGGTCGCTTAAAGACAACAGTGTCCCGTTCACTACAGTGTCATAAGCAAACAGCCGCAAATCGCTGCTCACTCTGTCCCGGTAGTGCCACACTTCGCCGTGCCAGTTGTGACGTTATCTCGTCTCTGATGAACGTTCTCCGCCCAGGACGCTGTTATTTTAAAAGTCTTCGAGACATTGACGTATCAGAGAACCTGTTCCATATGCTGGCAAGGTATCTGATAAATGCGGGAGTGTATACATAGGTCAGACCATTCGTACCATTTAGGACCGATGCCGAGAACATCAACGGCACACTAGACTGCAACAGCCCAGTAAGTCGGCAATCGCTGAGCATTGCCTGTCGGAACTCCACAGCATGGACTATGACCAAACCAAAGTCCTGACACAGACTTCAAAATACTGGGACTGTGTCATCATAGAAGCCATAGAGATTAGAGTAAGGGATCCACAACTAAATCGCGACAGCGGTTACATGCTTAGCAAGGCGTGGGAACCCGCGATCACTCAGATTAAGGAGAAAAAAGATATTTCCCAGAGTGTACCGACTTCGGGTGAGGAGGGAAGAATAAAGAGAGCAGTGCCGGCAGACCCTCCTGAACGAGAAGACCTAGGACACAGCGCCCAGACGGCGGGAGAACGGACGCTGTACCTGGACCGCGCGCGGGGCGCGGACCGCACCGACTCATAGGAAGCGCCTGAGGGAGGAGGGAGATTGTCCTATACAGTATATACCTGGCGCCGGCCCACCGCCAGTCAGTACATCAGCGCACCATGGCGACGTGGTCGATTGCCGAAATATTGTGTCCTATGCACACTCATACAAGGCTGTTCACTCGAGATTTATTTCGTGCTAATATTCGTCACCGGGAAGGGAGGGGGGATAGTCGTAGCTTGTGACCATGATTACCATCAGTGAAGAGTTGCATGAAATCTTTGTTTGCAAACGTAGATTTTAGAACACGTTAGCGGAGTACAGTAAATGGGCCTAATTTAGAACGAACGTGTTAGTGACGCCCGCACCTGGTTGCGGCGTGATCCGCGTCCGCTTTGTGGCGCGTCTCATATGCGGACGGCCATCAGATATTCATGGCGGCCAATCTCGGCGGCGATTGAGCGCGGGGCTTATTGAGGAGGCCCGGCGCCTGCCTCTGGTAACGCGGCCTGGCGCGTCATAATGGTTTTTAATGAATCGACGGTCGGCGCGGCTCTGCCGCTATCGATTGACCCGGTTGCCGCTCGTCGCTCGCCACTTTGTTGCCGGCCGCGGGTTTGTACCACCGCATGGACACGGCGCCAGCACTTTGCTGTAATGGATGCCGATCGTTTTGGCGCTTCACCTGTTCTCGTTCACGTCCACCGCTGGTGTAGGTAGCGTTGCTTACATTCCTGTGGCGGACGGGACCGACTTGGAAGGTTCATTCAGAAATTGACGAAGAATTGGAAATAGACGTCCAGGGCCGGCCGTAGTGGCCATGCGGTTCTAGGCGCTACAGTCTGGAGTCGAGCGACCGCTACGGTCGCAGGCTCGAATCCTGCCTCGGGCATGGATGTGTGTGATGTCCTTAGGTTAGTTAGGTTTAATTAGTTCTAAGTTCTAGGCGACTGATGACCTCAGAAGTTAAGTCGCATAGTGCTCAGAGCCATTTTAACCATTTAGACGTCCAGAGATTCGACAATATAGAGAAGCCACACAGGATCACACAGAAGTGCGGACAGTAATGGGAGAATACCGGACGAAAGGAATGCTGTACGTAAGTGATTGACATAGAACGGCAACGTACAGTGTCCAATCACATTAAAGTGACCACCTGTCAGAAGGCTGAATAACCACCTTTTGCAGCGCGGACCGCTGCGAGATGTGCAGGAAAGCAATCAATGAGATTCTGGAAGGTACTGACAGGGATGTAGAGCCATGTTGACTGCAGTGCCGTGACCAGCTGCGCTTTGTTTCTTGGTTGGGGATCCATGGCCCGAAGAGCCCGATCGAGGTGGTCCCACAGATTTTCGACTGACAAGGGGACCCTACATACTGTAAACCACGGATTTTGATGCGCTTCGGATATGTTGTAGAGGCACTTACCCTGAGTACCTGGCTATCCGGTTTTTTAGCGACGGGCCTTAGTTTTTGAGAAAATCGATTTTGAAGTTTATTGCGCGCTGTGTATACCTGTAACATTACATATATTCCGAGCACGTCAGCGTAGCGCAGCGGTAAAGGTTCACGGCTACCGCGCTGGAGGTCAAGTGTTCGAATCCTGCTCCCATTTTTTTGTTGTTGTTTTTGTATGCAAGAACCGTACGGAAAATTTGATCCTAACGTTCAAAAACGCATAGACGAATTAACTGGGAAATACAGAAATGTAGTCGTGTCCGGCACGAAATCCGGGAAGTTCACGAAACTGGTGTACGATGAATTTTTGCGTTCTGTAATTCTTCCGTACGTGGAACAGAAAATTTTTTTGTACATTATCGATTCGTGGGGAGGGCAAACCGATTCAGCTTTATACGATCATCTACTCACTGATGAAAGGAAAGCGAGCACCTGCACCATAAAAGTGCACGCCTCATTTGCCAGTTCTCCGGTGTTTGTTTTTACCGACAGGTGAAAATCTTCACGAAAATGATTCAGAATGCTCCCGTCTTGATGAAAGACAATAGAGAGATCGCTTCTAGGGAAGGTTCGATAAAATTACATTCCCTAATCCTACATCAATTCAACACACCTAATTTTGAAAGCATGATTAGATACGCATGGTTCGCATCGAAATTAGCGGATGAAAGCGAAATCTTTTTGAATGCAAAAGAATTGTGTTTCCCGGTATCGCTCATGAAGAAACCGTGCGCCTGCAAGACGGTTGCTGTCATAAAATACGCGTGATGCTGCGAAAATTTGTGCTTTGGTTGTTTCTTTGATAAGTATCACCCACAATATTGTTCTGGCACATCAAGCAAAGTGGACGATGAAAGATAAGATTTTGTAATATTGTATGACAGAAAAAATTAGTAACTGAATATATCTTTATAATTTCGCTCACCTTACACGGTTTGGTGATATTCTTTGAAATAAAATTGTTAAATTCAGTCGATTTTGAAAAAAAAAAGTAGACTACACGAGCAGGATTCGAACACGGTACCCCCATCGCGGTAGCCATGAACCTGTACCGCTACGCTGACTTGTTCGGAATGTATGTAATGTTACGGGTATACACAGCGCGCAATGAACTTCAAATTCGATATTCTCAAAAACCAAGGCCCGTCGCAAAAAAACCAGAAAGCCTGGTACTCAAGGTAAGTGCCTCTACAACACACTTGAAGTGCATCAAAATCCGTGATTTACAGTATGGAAAGTCCCCTTGTGAGTTTAAAGCCGGAGGTGTGGTTGGTGGCCACAGGAATACGGTAAACTCATCTTGGCGCTCTTAGAACCACGCACGTACACCGCGAACTTCATGTTACGTTGCATTGTTTAAGAAACTGTAAGTAGGGGTAATCCCAGTCTCCGAGCATAGACGAATACTTTCGTTGATCTAATGTGCCTTCCAGAATGACATCACCCGGGGAATGCCCTCCGGCCTGGACTCTTCCAGCGGTTGTTACAGGGCGTCCGTTTACAGACGTTTCACACCGTACACGCCAACCAACGACCATGAGTCTGATAGAGCATAAAAAGCGTTTCGTACGAAACTACCACCTGTCGCCACTCAGTGGATGTCCAGCTGCAGTACTGGCGTGCAAATTCCAGCCTTTGTCGCCGATTAACAGCGATCACCATGGGCGCCCAAACCAGGCGCCTGCTGGGGAGGCCCATACACAGCAACGTTCGCTGAACGGTCGTTAACGAGACACTGTTGGTACCCACTTGGTTCATCTGGACGGGCAGTTCCTCAACAAAAAAATGGTTCAAATGGCTCTGAGCACTATGGGACTCAACATCTGAGGTCATCAGTCCTCTAGAACTTAGAACTGCTTAAACCTAACTAACCTAAGGACATCACACACATCCATGCCCGAGGCAGGATTCGAACCTGCGACCGTAGCGGTCGCGCGGTTCCAGACTGCAGCGCCTAGAACCGCTCGGCCACTCTGGCCGACAGTTGCTCAACATTTGCACGTCTATTCGCCCACACACATCTCCACAGCCGTCGTTCAGTCTTGTCACCTATGGCCCGTGTTGCACCACAGTTGCCACGGCGCCGGTTTTGGATGGCGCCATTTTGCCGTGCACGGAATACTTCAACCACGACAGCACGCGAACAATTTACTAACTTGGCCGTTTCGGAAATGCCTCCATCCTTGGCCCGGAAGCCAATGATCTTACCCTCTTGGACGTCAGATAATTCCCCCCCCCTCCCCCACATCACCACCACCATCACCCCCTCCTACCCCCTCCTGGCTCCCTACCCGCCCCCTTTTCCTGACCCAGCCGCGAGTGGCGCGCGGTTAGCCTCCGTGAGAACTCGGATGTCTCTAGTTTTGTCTTCATCAACGTTTCTCGACGTATGTGCAACGGGACTCCTCCATGAACATGTGCTCTCGGAATTTCAACAGTAAATCAGACCGCAGGTCACACCCGTACGTCTTACAGCGTCCGCCACAGGAGGTGCATAATCAACTCCGTGACGCTTTCGCTCTTGCTAACCGACTCCGTGACGAAATGCGTTGCTCTTCTTTGGATAGTCTCAGTTTACTTTCATGGGCAACGCTGTAATCAACTGAACACCAAGTGTAACCCTGTGAATAAGTTTCGCGACAGTTTGCCATGCACTCAAGACCAATACATCGTTCGCCGTAGCCCCGCTCTCAAGCATTATAGCCCGGTAAAATATGAAGGGGAGGCTCTGTTACGTCTACGAAGTAGAATACTAGGGTATTGGCAAACTGAAAGTAGAACTTGGCCGCGGGAGCTGTCTGGACAGCTCAGTTGAGGATGACAGTGCACTAAGTGGTAAACGTGGGCTGGCGCCCTGTAGAGAAAGCAGAATTAGCACGTGTACAAGGAAATAGGCCACACTTGTTGGTCGACAAACTAATTTCACTTGATGTATTTGAGTCTGTAGAAAACAGAGATGTGAGAGCTTTTTAGAGTTTGGTCAAACTGAAACTTGATCGGAATGATGATGCACCACACACACAGTCTTGTACCGGATGTTCACCATGTTGGTTAAGATAATGCACATTATGTCAATTCACTTGACCACGATTCGTGAAATTTGATTCATCGGAGAAAAATATCTGTTAAATGAAATTAATTGACTGTAACCAGTTGCTGCAATTCAGGGGATTGTGAAAATCGTCACCATGCAGTTCTTGATGCTGCGATAAATGAAATGGATGCCATTTGTGTGCATGCAGTCTGTGTAGAACGTTTCTATACAAAATTCCTGAACCTCGCGCAATTTGCAGCAATCGCAGCTAAAACATTCACTGTGTTATTTTCGTTTGTCACAGGCCGCGGTCGGACTCTTTCTCTAGGTTTAACACTTCCCGTTTCAGTAAACAGGTGGACAGTACTGCGAAACGTCGTTGCAAACGGAGCATTCCTCTCGGGGAACAGAATAGTATACCTTTGACGAGCTTCGTCAACATTTGTATGGGCCTCAAAGTACGCGGCAATGACATCGACCTTCACTGCTATCGTTAATATCGTGGAACAGTTGCGACTAGATGCGTACATTCCGAATCATTGTAGTAACATGCACAGTCCGACCGCGGACTGAGCGCATGATAACGGTCTGTGCTTCAGTCGATTGTGGGAGGTGTCACGTGATAGCCTTATCAAAAATATCAAAAAAGTATTTCGAGTGTCTTAATCGAATGTGTACTTGTTTCAGGTGGTACCGTTTTGCAACAATTGTCATCTCATTTCCATGTGTACCGATTACAGCGTCATATATGATGAAACGAAAGAAATGTTTCACACAAAAGTTACATATTTTTTTCACGAAGAATCCAAATATGCAATAAAAATAGGGGATCCTATTTAAGATTCCAAAGTCACTCCTCCTCCCTCCCCAGATGTGGTGCAGGTGGGTCGAGCGTTATGTTAATGTATGTCCCTTTTCGAGGTAAACAAAGTTTATTACGACTTTTTGTAATCCGGAGAGTATTTCGTCATATATTACGACAAACGGTTTTAAATGCCACCCACACACACACACTTGCTTCATATTTTTACGTGTTGCTCTAATAAACATTTGGGCGGACATAGCCATATAATTTTACATGTAATGTATAATTACGTATACAATTTATAACGGGGAAACGTTGTTTGCAAAAATTTGGAAAAGTTATCGATAGATTTACTTCAGATTTGTAGATGATACCGTATTAAACATACGGACGGACATAAACTATATTTTTTTAAAACAACACCGTACAGGGTTTCTGTTAAAACGGACTGCGAGGAAGAAAAGGCTTTACTGTGCTGTCAAAATGTGCAGTTTTGTTTCCTTTCTCGCATTCAATTTCCACTATGCTAGGGGGATATATAAACCATTAGACAAATATTCATTCACGTTATACATATTATCCAACAAGAATTGCGTACTGAACAGAATGTTGTTTTGTTTTCTTCCTCACAGATGGTCTAAACAGAAAACAAGAAGTTATATTTGTGGTTGACCGCCGTATGACTAGAATACTGTTTGCGGAATGTGAATTTGCGTTAGCAATTAACGAGGTCAAAGACACAGAAGGGGGGGGAGGGGGGGGGGGGAGAATGGGACACAGAGAGGGGGAATGCGGAGATTGAAAGAGATGGAGTGGGGAGCCTTCTTGTCTTCATCCTCGCGGTATACATACACAGTGCTTGTATCAGTCTTTATCAGCATCGTCGGTTCTGCTACCTGAAATTTAAATTCAGATGGTACGATTCCCGGCTGATGGTTCTTTTACTTTAACAGCTCAAGAGTCATTGACTGATGTCGCTATAAAAAAAGTAAGATTAGTATCACTTTAACGTCAGTTTGTGCAGTTACATATGTAGAACCTGAAGGAATAACAACTCAAGATCATCAAATTAACGACTGATTCCCTTTACAAAATATACGATTCAGTTTTGCACGTTTATATTTATTTGTATGGCCAGATACACATCGTAACTCTACTCATGAGCTAACCGAACGGAGGTATGACATGCACCATCTACTTGAGAGTCGTGTAAACATTGTTCCGCGTGTAATCGTACTTTAACTGTTTGTGTATAGTGTATTCTGAGGCGAAGACAGATCACCTGCCCATCAGTTGCTAAACTAGCGTGAAAATCGCCTAAAAACCACATAGATTGGCCGGTGTTTCAGAACAGTGCTTGTTAATCCGCTCTGCGGATTCTGTCCGTGTCTCCCTGAGCTCCCTTATCTGAAACAAGTGCGCCGCGCGTTAATCTTAACGAGCAGATCTCATAGATTGCAGTCTCCTACAAAGTACCCAATGCTATTAACCAACTGATTTCTCTAATGAAATCGTCCTTTTCCAAATTGTGTGTGTGTGTGTGTGTGTGTGTGTGTGTGTGTGTGTGTGTGTGTCTGTAATAATGCCGTCACGGACATAGAGGCATTAAACACGAACTAAAAAATTAAACGTTAGCCTTCTGCCATTACCCTCATAACAAGCTATCTAATACATAGATGCAGAACCGGCAAGTGGTATGTTTGCTCCTGTTACCTTTTTCGACTCATTGCGTGGGCTGTTAGGTTTTTGCTTGTGCGTGTTGCGTCCGTGACCTTGGAGGGACTTCGAACTCTTGGCAAGAGCAGAGGCGGCCGGCACGGACGAGGAGCACGTACATGCCCGCCCTAGTGAGTCCGCGCTGGCAACTTCTTGCTCTGCCTACGTCGAAACCCATAGCAGGTGCCCATTAATGTTTTCTGCGTTACACTGTTCACCTCTCCTTGCCACCACTTGGGGCACGAGTTGGAATGGCAGGAGGTGGGATACGTGGTGGGTAGTCACTGTTTACTTTGCCCTTTTTGTAGGAGATTCTCGTGTTTGTCGGTTTAACTCGCTCTCCATTCCTCTCTCCTCTCTTTTTTTTTATGTAAAGTGAAGTGTGATTCGAGAGCAGCAGTCATATGCTTTCCGAGCAGATTAGTCACTCTGTCATCGCGGTTTTGTGGTCGCGGACGTCGTTTATTCGATGTGTTGCTGCCTCTGCAGCAGCAGCAGCAGCAGCAGCAGCTGCGAATAAACGACACGTATTAAGGGGACCTCATGGATTGGCTCTCTTCTGTTTTCCTCACTCTTACAGCAGTTGGAGCTCAGTGCCTGGACATAAGTTTTCTAAAACAGTACGGCGCAGTTCTGAAAATGCTCAATAAAATTGCTTTTGAGTATTAGAATATTTCCGAGCGATGTTCATTACAGTGGTAAGTCAATAACTATCTGATCACTTTTTATAATTTACCACAACAAGAGTACACAATTTTTATTGGTATCATTTTTCAACAGTTACCATGTTTTTCAGTTACTTATTATCTATCGTACGATGATACAGAGCTTGGATCAAATACATAATTTTAAGAGTATACATTGTAAGAAATGACAAGCAAAATACATGTACAGAATCAAATGTTCAAAGTATTATGCTAAATTATCTACACATTACGCAAGTTCTTAGATTTAGAAGTCCAGTCTGTTGATCCAGTTGAACCCTTCAGGTGATGCATGGTGGATGTCATTTATTGATCCCCCAAAGGCTCGTTTCGGGCATTCACCAACAATGTGATTAATTGTTTGCAGGGCAGCTCCACAGTCACAATCTGGAGATGTTTCCCAGCCCCATTTGTGCTTTAGATATCCGCAGTTCCTTTGTCCTGTTCGGATGCGGTTGATGGTTCTCCACTGGCGTCTGGGTAGTGTGAAACCTGCAACTCGCATGGAAGGCTTTTCAACCAGTTGACCGTTGAACACTGACGATTCTTCCCACTGACTTTTCCATACTTCGTTGATGTTAAAGTCGCAGGCTTCAAGATGTCGTGCAGTTCGCCAAGGTGGGTTTCTTGACTTCAGACGCTGATGTTCTGCTATTAATATATCGCTCTGTACGGGTAGCTGGCGGTTCTTCTGAACGTATCTCCAGGTCTTCAGGAGAGCATCTGATCTTCGTAGAGCTGGAGGTTGGATATTACTTAAAACTGGTAGCCATGCACTTTGAGTGCTACGTGTGCAGCCTGTGGTAAGTCGGATTGTTTGGTTGAGTTGCACTGTTCATCCAAGTTGGAGAACAGTATTCAGCGACAGAGTATGATAGTGCCAAAGCAGTTGATCTCAGGGTTTGAGCGCTGCAACCCCAGAGGTGCGAGCAAGCTTGTAAATGATATTATTACGGGTCTTCACCTTTGCGGCCACGTTGGAGAGATGTTGTCGGAAAGTTAGGGACCTATCGAGTGTTTTTCAGTTCACTTGGTCCACCGCTCCTAATACACCTTCAGACCACAAAAAACAGATCACGGAACGCTGTTCTTCTATGTTTCAAACAGGAAGTGGTGCGATCATCTTTATATCGCAAAAGCGCAAACCGGACTGATGTGATAACGCCGCAACCTACCACAGGCGAAGACCGCGGTGCCATGTAGCGACTGGAGAGCGCAAAAAGTCTTAAGAGCTAACTCAAAGACGATTAGAGCAAAATTGAATTCTAACTGACTTAACCTCGTATAAAACTATTCACATAGCCTCCGTAGGTTAATTATTAGCGTGCAATTCTAGTAATTGTATGGGTGCTGGGTTGAATCTTGTTAGTAGAAAAACGTATTTGAAACTTTTATTCAAATTCTAGACTCATTGTCAAATAGAAAGGTTAATTAACGAATATTGAATCATAATTGTCCAATAAAATGCTTTCTAATTACTTGTTGCATGCAACTAATTTAAAATTTGATACGAACATACGAAGGGCCTGTTATTAATTTTTTTTTTAAAAACGTGATATACATCATTAATGCAATTCATTCTCTGGAAATAAAAAAGATTATTTTATTTTCTTTCGACGTTTCCCATTTTCGCACTAAATTTTAATTTATTGTGAATACCGACATTTCCATGAGAACAGTAATTAAAAATCAGGTGATGTTATTTTTTGTTGGAAATGATTCGGTATATGTTTTCAACATATCCGTTTGATGACAAATACAGAATTTAAATAAAAGTTAAACGAGTGTTACTACTAGCGAGATTCCATCCAGCAGCCATATAATTAGCAGGCTTTCACGCTACAAATTCTGCTACCTATGGCTTCGTTTATAGTTTGAGAATGTTTCATACTTAACAGCGCTGGGAAACTTTCTGATCTTGAAAATCGGTTTTGACGATGTTATTTGAAAATTGTGTCGTACAAGTTTAGGAGACCGACGTCCGGACAATAAGTTTCAAACACAAGAACTATGAAAAAAATGGAAGAGGTCCAGCCCGTAAGGTGCCTTGCTAGATTGATTGCCAAATATGCTGCGGAAAAATGGCTACTTCAAGTTAGAAGCTCGACAGCTTTCGAACAGTTTGATTGCGTTCATGGGCTTTTCACAATCATAGCGGACTGTGTCATAAATTTTGGCGGCATTTACACTCGAAACCAAAATAATATAACGTAAATATTGTGTTGGAGAAACAGTCGCTACAGCGAATAGAATTGTAGCACTCATGAAACGACTGGAATGGTGTCAGCCCATATATTCGCAGTGAAAATGGCACCAGAGTGGAAGCTGTAAGAGATCAGCATATTTGCCGTATAGAGAAAGCTTTTGGTTCAAATGGTTCAAATGGCTCTGAGCACTATGGGATTTAACTGCTAAGGTCATCAGTCCCCTAGAACTTAGAACTACTTAAACCTAACTAACCTAAGGACATCACCCACATCCATGCCCGAGGCAGGATTCGAACCTGCGACCGTAGCGGTCACGCGGTTCCAGACTGTAGCGCCTAGAACCGCACGGCCACCCCGGCCGGTAGAGAAAGCTTTTGACAATGTTGACTAGCGTACACTACTGGAAATACTGAATGTGACAGGGATAAAATACAGGGAGAGAGAGGTTATTTCCCACTTGTACAAATACCAGAAAGCAACAGTTGAGAAGGGAGTGAGATAGGGTTGTAGCCTATTCTCCACGTTTTTCGATCTGCACAATGAGCAAGCAGAAAAAGAAACCGAAACAATAGTTTGGAAAGGGGAAGGTAGTATTGGGAGAAAAAAATAAAAACTTTGCGGTTTGCCATCGACTTTGTAATTCTGTCAGGAACAGCAAGGGATCTGGGAAATCGGTCGAATGGATTTGATATTATCTTGCAAAGAGGTTGTAAGATGAACATCATAATAGCAAATGAATAGTAATTGAATGTAGTCCAGTAAAATGAGGTTATTTGGAGCGAATTAGATTAAGAACTGACTCTAAAAGTAACAGAAAAGTTGTTGTTTTGGTAGCAAAATAAGTGACGATGATCGATGTTGAGAGGATATAAAATGCAGGCTGGCAGCCGCAAGAAATGCTTTTCTGCGAAGGCACGATTCTTAACGCCGAATACAAATTTGTGCCAGTAAGTCTTCCTGCAAATGTTGGTCTGGACTGTACTTTGTATGGAAAAATGGAAAAACAGTAAAGCGAGGGAGAGGATAGAAACTTTTGAAATGTGATAGTGCAGAAGAATGTTAAGTATTGTATCGGTAGATTGTCTAATTAAGATCTTCTCAATCGAAATGAACAGAAAAGAGTTTTGTGGAACAACTCGACACTCGACTAAAAGGTGTAGGTCGACAGGACATATAGTGAGGCATCAAGGAATCAATTCGATAATGGATGGAATATGGGGGGGGGGGGGGGGTACACATAAATGTAGGTTGCCGTAGTTAATCGGAGGTTGGGAGACGTGTACAGGACAGAGTAGCGCGGAGAGCTGCATTAAACCAGTTTATTGAATGAAGACCACAACAGAGACATAATCATAATAAGACGTGTAGCGCCCGACGCAGGATCTCTCTTTCTCCGAGGTTGTGTCGCCACTAGAATTTCCGCGTGTGAAGAATGTACCCTGAATACGTCGGTTCGAGGAAGACGTTGCCGCTGCGAGTCTACTGCCTTGGACAGTGAAGAGCTGATAGGGGTCAACATCGACTATCAAGGATTGAAGCAGCATAGACACGGTTAACTCTCGAAGTTAATGCTTGTGACAGGAATACTGCCTCTGAAACGCGAAGCATGGACACAGATCGCCTGAACTGATGAGTCTTTTTTTGTACACATTGGTACCGCCGATATCAGGACACGGAACGTTATAAACCACACGAGGCGATCCAGGCCTCTCGTCGATGGTGCGTCCTTCAGGCAGGGAATGCATGTATTCCGTTGTGGGGACGTCCATATGGGATGCAGTGGCCTCCTGATAAATCTGTTGTCTCTCGGTGGCGAACTACACAGCAGCTTACTTTCCGGTCATGGTCGACCGTATGTTGCCAACACCACGTTGCAGGAAACCTCTTCCTTACGGTCCCTTCTTTTGACTACAATCCTATTGGACGAGTTGGGTCGCCATAGAGCGAGACGAGCGCGACTTGAAGCCACTTACGACGCTGTTGAACAGTGTCGGCGCATGATGATGAATCTCAAAACACTTTCTCTGTCCATGCCACAAGGTGTCCGGCATTGGTCATGTCCGTATGTGGTGCTGCATGCTACTAGAAAAGTGTGTTTAATTGAGTTGATCATACAGTGTGTATCGACATGTCTGAGGATTTATCATTTATTCAAATGCAATTGTGCTAAACACCTTTCTCGTATACTGATACCCTTTGTTGTAATAGCACACTAATTACTTGGAAATAAAAAACACGAACGCCGTGTGAGTACCCAGCCTTACAATACTTCCAGTTGTATGTAATTTTACGTCACTTCCACTTTACTGTTGGCAATAAATTTTGCTTTTAACTTCTTTACTTCGAAATTAGTAAGAGAAGATTCAGTGAACTGGCAAGGATAGAATTTGAGTCATCTTGCAGGAACCATTCCAGTATTTTTTAGTTCAGGGACGTTATTGCAAACATGAACTTGCGTGACCTTACCTGTTCGACAGCCGCCCCTCTAGAATATTTGACCATCGCAGAGCACAGAGAAGTGAATGGAAGATATTACTGTACTATTTTAAGATGTTCTCCGGCTCCGTGTGTGGATGGGGGAGAGGCGTTGGAGCTGTTAGTGGCCTATAAACCTTCACCGTGGTATGTTGTTTGACGTATTAATGCTCGTAGATTCCGCCGATGAAGCTAGTTCTTCGAATCTTCAGAGTAGTTCTTTTGCGTACTGTACTGCGTCTTTCATTGAGTGTTTTACCATTAATATTTTGCAGCTTTTACCCATTTTATACACAGTTACGTAAAGCTTCATTATCCCCTTCATTGTCTCGTAACGGGGAACATACACAATTGAACCTTAGTATAGTACAACTTATAGTTCGAAAAGTTCTTGGAGCTGCAAAATAAAAGTGTCGTAAGGTATTTCAGAATTGTATACCGCATATTATTCGAAAAGCTGTTCTTACGCGTGGCTCAGAATAACGAAGAGACTGCCAGACACTGAAAGGTGCAGTGTTGACCGTCCACTGCGACCTACACGCCCAGTATGGTCACGGTAATGACAGCTGTGCAATACTGCTGTGCGTTCTTTGATACGTTTTCCGTCAACCTGCAGTAAGAAGTTTGCATTTCAGAGTAAGTACATGAAGAAAACGTATCGCAGCGCTTACATTAGCAGCCATAATTGTCGTCTATAGAGAAATACGACAAAGGCGACCAAAACTGAAGGCGCGACCAACTTCGTTCTCTGGACGGTTGCTCCTATGGTTGCTCTTTTGTAAACAGGTACCTGACGATTGCTTTCTTTTCGAGTATAGGTTTCAGAGATATCGTGAACGCGGATGCTGTCAATAGTGGGAGCCTATGCAAATGTTATATCTGCTTGCAAGTTACGAGTTAGAACCTTTGTGAATGAAGACTGTATGTAGTCAAGCTATAGAATATGCTTGTAGTCACCTGCACATTGCTTGCCGTACTTGCGCTGGCAGGCGTTTTTTTGGGCAGCGGCAAGCGCCTGGCGAGCAGGCTACCAGCGTAACAGAATACGACAGACCACCTCAAGGAGTATTGCAAGAGCCCAGAGCGACATTGAAACGAAACGTTACGATTATTCCGTTACAAACGGAACTCACTAAAATGTCACTGATGTTGAGCTTCTCGGATTATTCTTGAGAATGTTTGATTCTGTCGCTACCTATTTGCCATACAAATGTTACGGCCACCGGGGTTGCTAAGCTCACTTAGGAAACCTATTTTATTTGGCGGAAGTAAGGCATTTTCAGCCTGAGAAGCTAATTCACCTTAATTACATTTGTCACTGGTGATGAATGCTTTTACGCGAGCTGTCCGGATAGCCGATTTGGGAAGCGCGCCGGCCGCCGGTGGATTCCGACGGGTTGATTAAAAGGTGAGGACCAGTGTACCGGCCAGTCTGGATGTTGTACGAGAATGGTTTGAAAAGTTCTCGGAACGGAATAGAAAAAAGTTCTTACATCACTGAACCTTTTTCTATTTTTCAATGTAGTCTCCTTGTAGATTAATGCAGTTGATCCAGCGATGTTCCACTGCCTTGATCCCATCTCAAAAATGAGTTTCCTCCAGCCCTACAAAACAGTTGTCAACTCCGGCTATCAATTCTTCGTTTGAAGTGAATTTTCGTCCACCAAGAAAAATTTTCAGTTTTGGGAAGAGATGTAAGTCTGACGGAGCCACACCAGGTGAATAATACGGGTGTGGCAATAATTCAGACCTTAGTTCGTGTAATTTTGCCAGGGTGACGGCACATGTGTGCAGGCGCGCATTGTCTTGATGGAAGATGACTTTCTTCCTTGCTAAACCTGGCCTTTTTTCCCGTATCTTGTCTTGCAATCTGTCCAGGACGTTAGCATAGTATTCTCCAGTAATTGTTTGCCCAGTGGGGAGATAATTTACAAACAGAATCCCGTTCGCATCCTAGAACACTGATGCCATGACCTTTCCCGCCGAAGGAATTGTCTTTGCTTTCTTTGGTGGCGGAGAATCAGCATGTTTCCACTGTTTTGACTGTTGTTTTGTCTCTGGGGCATAGTAGTGCACCCAAGTTTCATCTGTGGTCACAAACAGGCACAAAAAACTTGTTCGTTTCTCCTAAAACGGGCCAGACATTGTTCCGATATGTCCCTTCTCTTGCGTTTTTGATCCAGCGTCAAGAGTCGCTGCATTACAGATAATTTTTTCATTTCTAATTCTTCAGTTAAAATGTGATATACTCTTTCAGATGACATCTGGCAAACGTGAGCAATTTCACGCGCTTTCAGTCGGCCGTCCTCCATGGCCATTTTGTGCACTTTTGCAATTATTTCTGGAGTAGTGACACATTTTGGCCGACCACTGCGAGGATTACCATCTAAGCTCTCCTGACCAAATTGAAATTCATTTGTCCACTTGGCAACAGTTGAATATGAAGGAGCAGAGACCCCCAGTGTATTCTGGAAATCGGCATGAATATCCTTTGCTTTCATACCTTGCTTTACGAAGTACTTAATCAGTGCTCGAATCTCGATTTTTTTCCATCTTCGCAAATCACTACGCGGGAACAAAAAGAGTCAACTCACCGCCACAGCTCTCTTCCAAGAGCACTGACGTGGCACGTGTTTACAGGCAACAGTCCAATGAATATCACGTGAACAACTCGTTGGGCTAGCGCTGACCTCTCCCGGTGATTCGGAGAACTTTCCAAACCAATCTCGTATTTTGGCCGTTCTCCACATCCGACTAGGTGAGTGCCGGGCTGGTACCCACTGCGCTCCTCTGTTACACGATTCGAAATCGTTCGCGTAGTTTACGGGATAAGACTTGACGAAGACACGTCGAGATACACACATTCCTTCCAGGGGGTGGGGCGACAGTAAGGACATCTTGCCACCCTTTACTACTAACATTGCCAAATTCAAACTAATGTGCCGACCCCATGAAGATAAGTGTTAAGGGCAGGAAAAAGAAGAGGCACTTAGCACGGAGCAACGAAATTAACAGATCAAACACTACTTTAACAGGGAGAATTTGACTGATATGCGATTGTGCATGTGATTACCAGACGGCGATCGGTCTCTGCCGTAGTCGGTCGTTACGCGGCTGTACCCCACAGAAAGCAGCGTTGCGAGTTGCGGCTGTTGTGTGTCAGCAGACACGTCGCTCAGCCGCCTACCAATAACTGACTCCGACTAATAGTCAATGCTTACACTGTCACACAAAACCTTGAGTGTCCTCCCAATAGGAGTGGATCACATCAGATATAGTGGCAGTGTGTTCTGCTGTAAAAGTATTCCTCCGCCATCTCTCTGTCTTAGCATTGCAAAGTTAACTGCGGCTATATCCTCACATTCGACTAGCCCCCTCGGGTTCTTTGACCTGCTGTAGTGCGTTCAGCACTATGTCCGGTATTCGCCTTATCTGCTAAAGGGTAACTTTAATTCTGTATGGCCGTGTGAGAATTTTAAGCTCGTCCCTCCAGAATGAGAGTACAGTGTTTTAATTTCTGCGCCGTATTGCTCGGTCCCTAATTGTGGAGCCAATTCGTAGAGCTGGCAACCGTACATGGCTTAGATCCTGCAGTGACTGTTGACGTCAGACGCGCGTTGCGTATATCAACAGTGGTGAGCGGAGCCCAAATGGGTCAGGAGGGGGAAGCATTTGCGCCGCGCAGGCGTTACAGCACCGCTGCCCCCCCGCCCCCCCCCCTCCTCCCTCTGCTGTACCACGTTATGTGGCGAATAACGTGTCTTTCGTACATACACTGATACACGCAAGTGCAGATCATAACACGTCTCCAAGGGTGGTAAAGGATTTTCTCTTCCTTCACAGGTCTCTCTCCAGACCAGGCGGCAGCCGCTATAAGATATAGTCTCCCATTTCGAACGAAGAATTGTAGAATAAGTGTTACCATGGTATTCTTTAAGTTTGGGATTTACTGTTCATTCCGTTTCTCGATTATTGTACAGGGCGCACCAAGTATTTTAATACGATTTCACAAGACTGAGTCTTCTACACAAAAGTTGACAGAAACTTTCTTTAGACATTACTCCCTATGCCTCAGCACAGTTACCAGCATCGCATATTCGCTATTACAGGATCAGTATTGCATCGTTAAGGAATGACTATCTTGTTAGGAGCTGGTTTCCCCTTTCAGCAGGCAGCCTTCGTTTTGCGCTCCTCTCCTGTACGTTACATTAATTATGCTCCTAATTAGGGCGGCAGCTGTGGTTTCTAGAACTAACGCAAAATTACTCGGCACCCACGCAGAAACGCAGTGTCGTTCTCGGCGCTGGGAGAGTCCGCCTCCTCCGTTCCGAAGGGGATGTCGCCTTACAAGGAGGCCAAACGGCAGTCTGTGTGTTTTAATTTTTAATATTCATGGTAGGGCCTTACTTAAGTTCAGCACTCAGATTTCAGTAGACCAAAACACGTCGATGAAACACTGAGAAATTCTCGAGAAAACCAACTTTGAAACTTTCCGTGCATTTTTAGTACCCTAAAGTAAGTTCAGCATTCCGACTGGCAGCGTGAGACTGTGATAGAATGTTCACTGCATGTGGACGGCCTAGGATTGATTCCTGGGCGTCGTAATTTTTAAATAAATATGTATACTCCTCTAGTATATCCGTAAAGTCTAGGGGCCCTACCAATTGAGATGCCGCAGCGGGTTGATGGCAGTGACGCCAGGGGGGGGGGGGAGGGGGGGGGGGGCAAGAGACGCAATGGGGCCCGCCGCACCTGGCATCTGCCTGAGTATGGCCGAGAGAGGGGCCGCCGCAAGGGTCTTGACACAGAATCTTTTTACCTGCGAGATTCAGGGAATAGCTACTTGGGACACTGTTGAGGACCGCTGAAAAATCGAACGAAAAAAAAAGACGATGTGAATTATGAGCATCAGAAAATTATTTGGTTATCACAAGTGTGTATAAGTTGTCACTTTTTATCTATGGATTACCGGTTTCGATTATCATCATTGCTTGGTAACAGCAGGAATCTCCGGCGTGAAGCGGGCTCGCCCGTGCTGGCGTTGAAAACCGGTAATCCACAGATAAAAAGTAACAACTTATACACAATTGTGTTTACTAAGTATATTATACTATTATTCGATAACTATTTCCTGGCATAATGTTCAAAAAAATTTTAACGTCATAAATGAAGCCCAGTTCGAAGAATAGCCCCTCCACATTACAGTCACGTTCAGAGTAGTCATAATAAAGCAGTTTCGGCACTCTGTCTCGCTGGAGATACTGGAAATTATCGATCCTCAGTTTCCTCGCAGCGTGTTCTGCTCCACTGACAATAACTTTACAATGCAGACAAAGCAAATTGTACTGTCCGGGATATGGAAATTTTCCTCAAAACCTGCTTCCGCACCGAAGTAGGACATCATCATCATGATAATGGGCCCGATACGTCAGACACGCTACGTTTATTTTAAGAACTAAGATACGTAGACAAATGAAGCAGATTTCCTACTTTTTGGTCAGAACATTTATGAATTGAATTTCAGTTTGTAATAACGTTTTTCTCAAATAGAAACTGGAAAATCAACAGTTCACCAAACTGAAAGGACTGAGGAACGACTTTTAAGCACCGGTCGTTCAGCGTTCCCATAAAGTCGGTCTCGTTCCACCTTCAGTCCCGTTCGGTCGGTCTCGCTCCTCGTTCCGAGCTGGGTCTCATCCTTTGCCGGTGGTGACTCGTCGCTTGTTCGAATTCCACAGTCCATCGTTTAGCGCCTAATTTTTTTCGTTTCGTTCATTGCGTTGAACCGCTCTCGTTAAATTTCAAAGCGTTTCCTAAATCTCGACTTACCGGTTTTGCGTACACCATTACGCATCTACGACAGGAAATCAATAATTTGTTATAAGAATACATAAGAGTTGACTCGAGAATCCCAGATTCGCTAGAACTCGCTTTTCGGCATGCTAATCTTCTTTCTTTTTTTTTAAGTAGCCGTCATTTCTTCTTTAATTGTTCTTAGATTTTTTGAATTAGTTAAAGATGTGAGCGTTCAACAAACTGTATCACTGCCCAAAACATTTCCTGAAATTCAGTTTTACTTTTAAAAATCGGGAAGTGATATCCACTACAGTTTCAGTATCAGAGAGGATGATAAAAGCTGCCAAAGAAGGCCTTGCTAATGAGTCAGTTATTGTTAGCCGAGCAACATTATTTGATTAACATTAGCAAAAGAGCTTCCAAGCACGTAGTATATGTGCAGGTTTATGATGGACATGTTTAAAGTTAGGCATCATAGCCTGCCATACAGCTAGATGTATTAAATCATTATCAGTTTGATATAGGGGACCATGTAATGGATACTGATCTATATCAAGTGCGCCCAGAATCATTTGTCGTGAAATCTGAAAAGAATTACACTAGTTGGTGTTCCCCTCCACTCTTCTTACCTCAAATGTGGGGTACGCCTTTGTTATCGAGTGAAAGTACTTCTAGTTTACAGTTTTGACTTTTTGAAATTGCCTACAGCATTACATAATTATACAGAGGGGTGCAAAAAAAATGTATCCACTGTTTAAAAGTCAATAACTGGCAAACTAATTGACGCAGTTGTCTCATTTTTTGTGAAAGTGTTGTTTAAAATCCCACTTAAGGATATCACTGTAGGTGTTCGAAATTGTCACCATTAATATCCACACACAAACGATGTCGGCGAACTGCAGCACGAACTACTGACTGCAACGTGTTCAGTTGGATATTTGCACATGAATGTACGATGGATTCTCCAAGTTCATCCAATGCGCGTGGCTTTTGTCGATAAACGACATCCTTTAGTGTTCCCCACAGGTAAAAGTCCAGAGGAGTTAGGTCTGGGGAACGTGGTGGATATTCCACAGCACCTTTACGGCCTATCCATCTTCCACCGGCACTGTTACCTATGAGGTATACCTTCAGAAGCTTCAGACCTCCATTTTACCTGCCATCCGAGACTTGTATGGAGACGGAAGAGTTTCCTTTCAACAAGATGGTGCCCCAGCCCACTACCAAAATCGTGTTAGGGCGTATCTTGACGATAATCTACCGGGAAGATGGATAGGCCGTAGAGATGCTGTGGAGTATCCACCACGTTCCCCAGACCTAACTCCTCTGGACTTTTTCCTGTGGGGAACACTAAAGGACGTCGTTTATCGACAAAAGCCACGCATATTGGATGAACTTCGAGAATCCATCGTACATTTATGTGCAAATATCCAACTGAACACGTTGCACTCAGTAGTTCGTGCTGCAGTTTGGCGGCATCGTTTGTATGTGGATGTTAATGGTGACCATTTCGAACAACTACAGTGATATCTTTAAGGTGGACTTTTTCGAACAACTGCAGTGATATCTTTAAGTTGGACTTTAAGCTACGCTTTCACCAAAACTCGGTCAATTAGTTTGCAAGTTGTGGACTTTTAAACAGTGGATACATATTTTTTGGCCCCCTCTGTATATAAAACGGGTGGTGGACTAGTAAAAATAAAGTGATCCAAAAATGACTGGTCACCAATAAACTAGTTGCCAACGATGCAAATTTGTCTATCGCTGGAGAGGACCCGTGTGAAGATGGCGCAGGTGAGCCGTACCGCTGTACCCTCGCAGGAGTGCCCTGCCCCTGCGGCTTGAATGTGTCGCCAGGGAAGTTCAAGGCCCAGGCGTTGCGCAATCGGGGTGCCGGCCGCCGAACGGCGCGGGCCCACGCCGCGTTCCGTGTTTACATATGAATGGCCGCATTATGTGGCTGTGCCGCCCTGTTTGAATTCGGGATCGACGTATTTGGCCGGCCGCCGGATACACATTGCCTTCTGGTTCGTTACCGCGGAATTAATCACCGCCGGGCTACGCCGACATGGAATGGATTAACAAAGGCTGCGCATGACAACTGCTCCAGCTGCCCGGCGTGCGAATTCGGATGCACCGCTGCGGTTTGTTAACAAATAATCACAAAACGCCGTCTGATTTTGACAGACTGAATTTAAATACAGCCGAATTGTTGGTTTGAAACTAATCCGGTGTATTGATTTCAATTCCTGTTGTAGTTGAATAAAGCAGCAGATTCGTCGGCAGTATGAACATGTTGCGGTCCTACCTGTGTACCAATGGAGCAGCTGTTCGTAGCTCTGTCATAGCAGACTATGTGAGACCAGAAACACTGTTCGTTTACTGTTCTGTAATAACAAATTGGCTCTCAGTTACACTCGTAACTGCTGGCAGGTATATGCCTGTTCAGTTTATAACCAGTAGGTACTATAACTAAAGAAAAACAGAAAAAACGCAAACTTTTTAAATGAATTATGTATATCGTTCTTATTTTCGGGCCAAGGCCCATCGTCAGCGAGGATTTCTAGTACAGATATAACAAAAGCTTTTACATGATATGCAAGGTCTTTAGCCGGCCTGTGTGGCCAGCGATTCTAGGCGCTTCAGTCTGGAACCGCGTGACCGCTACTGTCGCAGGTTCGAATCCTGCCTCGG
This sequence comes from Schistocerca serialis cubense, assembly GCF_023864345.2. Taxonomy (NCBI): domain Eukaryota; kingdom Metazoa; phylum Arthropoda; class Insecta; order Orthoptera; family Acrididae; genus Schistocerca; species Schistocerca serialis. The sequence goes on from NC_064638.1 coordinate 221,472,990, forward strand.
GCATGGATGTGTCTGATGTCCTTAGGTTAGTTAGGTTGAATTAGTTCTAAGTTCTAGGGGACTGATGACCTCAGATGTTAAGTCCCATAGTGCTCAGAGCCATTTGAACCATTTTTTTTTTTTTTGCAAGTTCTTTACGCTTACTGAATTGGGGAAAAGTTCCCCCTTGTACAGTGGGGACTGATGACCTCATATGTTAAGTCGCATAGCGCTCAGAGCCATTTGAACCTTGTACAGTGTAGTATAGAGGTGTGCTTCATTGATACATGTCATGCTGAACCAAGACCTAGCTAAAGAAAAGCTGACGGACACATGTATTTACATCTGCCATCACATCAACTAGAGATCAGATTTGCTGTACCGAAGAACATTATGATACAGGCTTACAGTGGGCGTAGGTCCGAAACTAGTTACAGCGAAATAGCTACGATGAACTAAATTGTTCTTTGAAAACAGTCTGGTTAATTTTTTTCCCTTCAGCGAGATTTACGAAAACAGCTGCTTTATCCCCAAACCATCGCGGATAAATTAATTGTACAGTGCTTTTAATTCTGTAAGTATTCTTCATAACAGAAAAGACATACTTTTGCTTTCCTCCCTTTCGTTTTTATACATTTTTTCGACTAAGTGGGCAAGTGCTCGACTGCAGACGTCCAGGGTTCAAACCCAGTCGGTCTTATGATTTCTGTTCTGTCACATATGGCTTCTTTCAACTTTACTAATGATTTTTTCAGGTTAACCATGCTAAGTTGCACCGCGTATCGGCGTGCACTTCAAGGTTAGGTTCCCCGATAATTGGCCGAATGGGACGGTACAGAGGTCACTTCTGGAAGAGGCAAGGCCATACCATCTCGAGTAGGACCATTCCCATTAAAGCACTCTGGTACTCAAACCTTTGAGTGGCGAACTATTTACTTGTATATTTTCTAGTGTTCGCATTATGGTTCAAATGGCTCTGAGCACTATGGGACTCAACATCTTAGGTCATAAGTCCCCAAGAACTTAGAACTACTTAAACCTAACTAACCTAAGGACATCACACACACCCATGCCCGAGGCAGGATTCGAACCTGCGACCGTAGCAGTCTGTTCGTATTACATGTACGTTAATGATTGACTAGTACCATTGAAACCTTCATTCGTTGAACAATTAAAAAATCGATATTTTAAGGTTAAAAACATCTAAACTCAACAAAGACGCTGGTACGAAAAGCAAAGCAAAGTTACTAAATGCAGTGGATCTGTAACATGAAAATCGCTGATTTAGTTCTTAGAAACAATGGTAGTTGCATGTCATGCATCGTATGTAATGAATATCTCAGTAGTAAAAAGTCAGTGAAACAACAGTGCACCTTTTCACGTAAGCGATTACTGATTTGGAGCAATCATCCTACGTAAAATACGAAACGCTGCTGCTGCATTTTCTACTCTTGTAATCATATGAAAGCACAATACTGCTTCGACCTCCATCCTCTTTCGCCCCGACGCGCATGCATGCACGACACACACACACACACACACACACACACACACACACACACACACACACACACACACACACACACACACAGAGAGAGAGAGAGAGAGAGAGAGAGAGAGAGAGAGAGAGAGAGTAGAAAATACGGAGTGATAAAGACATTTTGTTCATACACTGCCTAAAAAAAGATGCTGCACCCAAAGACACGGTCGGAATCAATCTAACTTCGTGCACGTAAACACTGTCGGCGGGTATATAAATTATTAGAGTTGCAGTTCTGTGTGCCAAGTAAAGGGGCCTCCTCTGTGTATTAATGTTCTGCGGCTTTGTTGTTAGCTAAAAAATCACTCTAAAGCAATATGGATCGATAAACAGTGCCCGGAACATTCTCCAGGAAAGATGAGTGTCTACAAAAATAGTATGTTGAAAAAAATACCACAGAGACAGTAGACAAAAATCGTTTGACCATAAAGGCAAGCAGTTCTCAATGAATGTACTCTATGAGATCAGTTGCAAAGGGTGAGAAAACCAGAAGCTGAAAGCTGCGAAAAATAGCCTTCCCGTTTGCGCAACGTTGTCTTGAAGCCAGATACAGTTCCGAAGAAATACTGCGCTCTGAGCACGCGCAACACACAGTGTGCACTTGAAATATATTGGGTATCAATAGATACCACTACAACCGTCCTGAAAAACTACTCAATGAACGGACTCGTTTTAGTTACACCTCCGCTCCTCGATACCGACAAACCTGAAGCGCTGTGCAGTCAATTTTGTTTTGCCCCACAACAAACTGTTTGGCCAGTAATGTACATCATTGTTCTTGATTATGAGTGTACTGTTATGAATACTTCGAAATTAATTTCTTGTTTTTTTTTGTTTTTGTTTTTTTTTCTTTTTTGTACCGGTGTGCACAGTCACATCTTTGTCAGTAATGGCCTAATATCGCGGAAACTTCCGTAAGTCACATAAACGTGAATAAATAAATAAATACATTGAAACTCAGAAACAGAGATTACGAACAGCTATACCTGTGTAACGCATCGATTTACAGACAGTGTAAAAAGAAGTTTTAAGATTCCAGTCGTTTCGAAAGCACAGTGAGTCGGAAGCCGGCGGATGCGCGATGATGCATAAGTGAAAAGTTTCGTTTCATCACTGAAAATCGCGGATCCTGTGCAGAAGGCATTCTGCGGGTAATGATTTAACATTTGGCTTGCCGGTATCACAGTGCAGAGATGATTTGCGCGGATTGCATCTTTTAGTAAGATGGATCACATTTTTAAATCACTATCTTCCAAACGGTTGGATCTGCTGGCCATGTAGACGCTTTGTTCCGCTCTTGACACCTAGATGCCCGACCTGACATATAATGTTTTCTTTTCATGTTGTTATGTGAAAGACCTTGTGGTGTGCCTCTCTGCCGGAACTAATTACAGAAATGAAAATGCTCATTTGTAATGCGCTTGCCTCGGTGACTCCACATGTACATCATAATTAGTGTGCGATATCCAATTTGCAGAAATTCGGAGCTTATGGACTGTTGGTTTAAAAAAATCGCCGATACAGTAACATGAAAAAGGTGCATATTTTCGATCTTTAGGTAAGTTCAAATGGCTCCGAGCGCTATGGGACTTAACTTCTGAGGTCATCAGTCCCCTAGAACTTAGAACTACTTAATCCTAACTAACCTAAGGACATCACACACATCCATGCCCGAGGCAGGATTCGAACATGCGACCGTAGCGGTCGCGCGGTTCCAGACTGTAGCGCCTAGAACCGCCCGGCCACCCAGGCCGGCTTTAGGTAAGTAATTCCTTATAATGTGTTAGGAATAACAAAGTCGCGACACTGGTTCAGCTGTATTGAAAAGTATTGTACTATCTATGAAAAGTAGCTGCTGTAGGCTGATACTAAAATTTTTCGACAGGCTTCAGCATTATTCAATATTAATAATCACCATTCAACAAGTATAATCAATAGTTACCCTGTACATGCATGGGAATTTTTCTCGCTATCCAAATTCAGCCGTTTAATCGCTTCGATTGAACTCAAAACAACAGAAATAAAACTACCGAAAAGAAATGGGTATACACGCACTAGCGGCAAGAAACCCGGAAACTTTAGCTGCGAAGTCAGTCAGTTATTCTCGCTCCGCTACGTCGAGGGTGGATCGCCGGCATCTAATAGCTCGAAGTAGTCCTATACTCAGGGAAAATGAGCGTGGGGAAGCAGACGCAGGTAAGGCCCGAATGGAGGTGGTTTGCCTTTCCCGTCTCCGACCTGTTACGAAGTGGCACGTTTATACCTGTGTCGTCTTGATGACGGTGATGAGTGCTTGTGCACTGTAGTGCTGGGCTTTTGTTGTTACGGATGAACGGAAGGGAGAGGGTGAAATCCGGTGCCAACACGTAGCCTGCCCCTCTCGAATAGCACAAAGCGGGACGCCGAGCTTAACGCCCTCATCCGACGGACACATCATCAAGTGTCACATGCTCTCACTTGATGAGACACTGCGGAGGAGTTTGGAACTCAATCTAGGACACTGACGCAAAGACTGGTGATCAGGAACCTTGCCCCACCAATTCTCCTCCCACATACTAACAGTGAAAATTTCCAAACGACAGGATTCGAACCGGCCGCCCCCGAGTCGAGCGGCACCGCACAAAAAAAAAAAAAATCACTTTACACTCTCTATGATTGTTATCGATGTGTCGCTATGTACTAAATAGTCGTAGCCCTTTGCGACTGCTGTACTCGTTTCGAATCGCCTGCACGTTTGATATGCTTGTGTGCGCGATCTGTACAAGAACTGGGAGGCACAGTGTGTTGGTCGCTCCGCTTCCCCACCGCCACCTTGCCTGCTAGTGTGAAATATCTTTGTAGCAGCAGGCCAGGCGGTAGTGTGACGCGAGCAAGCGGCGCTATGCGGGTCGATTGTGCGCAGTTCTTTTGTGTCGCGCGGCGCGGGCGGAACCTCGTCAAGTGGACGAGCCCATATTTGATTAGCCCTTTCAGCGAGCGCAGCTGCGCCTGGCCTCCCGAGCGCCTGTGGCGGGAAGCCGGGGAATTTCTTTGGTATCTCGCGATCGCCGCACAACGGGCCGCGCAGCGTTTACGCGGATTTGAACCGTGTGGCGGCGGGCAGCCTCCACTCAAGCCGGGGCTCGCCGCGCACTGCTCCTTTGAGGCTGGGCACTTTGTCTCCTAACGAACTAACAGCGTGTTGCGCTCGAAAAATGCCGCGCGGCGGTACGTTATTTTCTTTATTTCAGAAGCTGCCTTTATCGCGACGTGTATATTTTAGTAGCGTAATAGGTGTAAAAACGAATTTAAAAAAATAACTGTGTACGAAGTGAGTTGGAAAAATAACGTTTTTTGGGAAGGATTTTATTTATTCGTCTACATCAATCTTTCACTCTCCTCAAAATAGTCACCGTTAGACATTGTGTAAGTAATCCAATGATTTTTCTAATCCCCGAAACGCTTCTGAAACTCTTATCTTGGAGACAGTTTTCAGCCCTCACACCGACGGGGTTTTAATCTCATCTATGCTTGTACCAGGGCCGTCAAGGAAGTAAACGATGTTTGCTTATATCCTGGGTGATCAAAATGTCACTATAAATTTGAAAACTTAATAAACCACGGAATAATGTAGATAGAGAGGTAAAAATAGACACACATGTTTGAAATGACATGGGGTTTTATTAGAACCAAAAAAAAAAAAAATGAAGTTCACAAACTGTCCGACAGATGGCGCTGTGCAGCAGAACGTCAGTGGCTGCTACCGTGACGGGTGAGAGGTACACCGATATATTACAGAATCGCATCATCCCCAGCCTGGCTGATAAACACCTGCTGGAACGTACGATGTTTATGCAGGATGGCGCTCCACCCCACATTGCTAGACGCTTGAAAGATCTCTTGCGCGCGTCGTTTGGTGATGATCGTGTGCTCAGCCGCCACTTTCGTCATGCTTGGCCTCCTAGGTCCCGAGACCTCAGTCCGTGCGATTATTGGCTTTGGGGTTACCTGAAGTCGCAAGTGTATCGTGGTCGACCGACGTCTCTAGGGATGCTGAAAGACAACATCCGACGCGAATGCCTCACCACAACTCCGGACATGCTTTACAGTGCTGTTCACAACATTATTCCTCGACTACAGCTATTGTTGACTAATGATGGTGGATATATTGAACATATCCTCTAAAGAACGTCATCTTTGCATTGTCTTACTTTGTTATGCTAATTATTGCTATTCTGATCAGATGAAGCGCCATCTGTCGGACATTTTTTGAACTTTTTTTTTATTCTAATGAAACCCCATGTCATTCCAAGCATGTGTGCCAATTTGTACCTCTCTATCTACATTATTCCGTGATTTATTCAGTTTTCAAATTTATACTGACTTTTTGATCACCCGGTAGTTGGCGCCCGTGTCATGTGGCAGCCGCTCGCTGGTTTCCAGTGTTTACTGTGATGCCGACAGTTGCCGGCATGTGGTTGCGTGTCGGACCTTCTCGCGTTATAAGTGCAGAGATAGCTTGACCTAGGCTGTGCCGATTGCGAATCCCGCCGACTGAGAGTTGCGAGGTGTCATTCGTTTGCTGCAGGCGGAAAATGTTAGACCCTCCGACTTTACCGCAGACGTGTTACCACTTATGGCGATGGTGTAATGAATGCCGTCAGTGTCAAGAAGTGGTGCATAATGTTTCAGAATGGCAGAACAGATGTTCGGCCGGCCTGTTTGGCCGAACGGTTTTAGGAGCTTCAGTCTGGAACCGCGCGACCGCCACGGTCACAGGTTCGAATCCTGCCTCGGGCATGGATGTGTGTGATGTCCTTAGGTTAGTTAGGTTTAAGTAGTTCTAAGTTCTAGGGGACTGATGACCTCAGCTGTTAGGTCGCATAGTGCTCAGAGCCATTTGAACCATTTAAACAGATGTAATCAGGGCGACCGTTCGTCACGATCGTCTGAAGTGGAATGATCACATAAAACAAATAGTGGGAAAAGCAGGCGCCAGGTTGAGATTCATAGGAAGAATTCTAAGAAAATGTGACTCATCGACGAAAGAAGTAGCTTACAAAACGCTTGTTCGTCCGATTCTTGAGTATTGCTCATCAGTATGGGACCCTTACCAGGTTGGATTAATAGAGGAGATACACATGATCCAGCGAAAAGCAGTGCGATTCGTCATGGGGACATTTAGTCAGCGCGAGAGCGTTACGGAGATGCTGAACAAGCTCCAGTGGCGGACACTTCAAGAAAGGCGTTACGCAATACGGAGAGGTTTATTATCGAAATTACGAGAGAACACATTCCGGGAAGAGATGGGCAACATATTACTACCGCCCACATATATCTCGCGTAATGATCACAACGAAAAGATCCGAGAAATTGGAGCAAATACGGAGACTTACAAGCAGTCGTTCTTCCCACGCACAATTCGTGAATGGAACAGGGAAGGGGGGATCAGATAGTGGTACAATAAGTACCCTCCGCCACACACCGTAAGGTGGCTCGCGGAGTATAGATGTAGATAGATGTGCTGAAACGAAAGGCGTATTGCATGTTTCGAGATCATTGACAGTTCACGATTAGTGACGTGTATGAACAATGTCCGGAGGCACCGCGTTCAAATGCGCATGAAATAACCGTTCAGCACTTAGGATACCACAGACTCTCTGCTTGATGAGTGCCACACATGCTCACGGATGACCAGAAAGCTACCTAAATGGGTGCTGCATTAGCATTCGTGGAGCGTTACGAAAGGGATTTCAACACGTTCATTGACCAAATTGTTACAAGTGAATGAAACATTGTTTTGCCATACCAACCCCACAGTGAAGCGTGAGCTATGGAGCGGCACTATCCTCTGTTTCCGCAGAAGCCACGCAAGTTCAAAGTGCATCAACTCAAAGCTGATGGCTTCTACGTTTTAGACTGTGAAGGGGTCCTGCACGTAGATTTCATGCCCCGCAACAGCGAATATTGATACATTCTGTGCTACCCTTGGGCATGTTCGTCGGGCTATCCGGAACCAAGGAAGGGTCAAGCTGTTGCGTGCAATTATTATGTTGCCCGACAATACAAGCCTGCATAATGCCCGGCAGACAAAAGCCTTGCTGCGTGAGAAATTCCAGCGGGTCTTCTTTGAACATCCTCCCTACGGTCCGGTCCTGGCACCGTCGGACTCTTTCTTTTGTCCAAGAATGGAAGAACACCTTGCTAGCAAATGCGTGTCCTTCCTGAAGGGCGCTGTCGTGACCTGGTTCAATAGCCGCGACGGCATGGTACGAAGACGATGTACAGAAACTGGCGGCAAGATACGACAGGTCCCTTAGTGTCAAAGGCGACTATGTGGAAAAGTAGTCTTCTTCTTCTTCTTCTTCCTCGTATTATTATTATTTAATAATATTTTAAGATGGCAGAACGATATTTACTTTCTGGATGGTCCTTGTAAAAAGTTTCACTTTAAAGTTATTCTGATCCAAAAATGTTGTGTGTGAAATCTTATGGGACTTAACTGCTAAGGTCATCAGTCCCTATACTTACACACTACTTAACCTAAATTATCGTACGGACAAACACGCACACCCGTGCCCGACGGAGGACTCGAGCCGGCCGCGGTGGCCGAGTGGTTCTAGGCTCTTCAGTCCGGAACCGCCCGACTGCTACGGTCGCAGGTTCGAATCCTGCCTTGGGCATGGATGTGTGTGATGTCCGTAGGTTAGTTAGGTTTAAATAGTTCTAAGCTCTAGGGGACTGATGAACTCAGATGCTAAGTCCCATAGTGCTCAGAGCCATTTGAACCATTTTTGAGGACTCGAACCTCCGCCGGGACCAGCCGCACAGTCCAGGACTGCAGCGGCCGAGACCGCTCCGCTGATCTCGCGCGGCCCTGGTCCAAAAAAATGAGATGTCAGATGTGGCCATGTCCGGCGAATACGGAGGCTGGGACATCATTACATTGTATTTTTTGTCCAAACATTCACGAACAGACAAGGAAGTCTGAACGGGTGCATTATCGTGGTGCAAAAGCCATGAGTTTTTTCACAATAAATCCGGGTGTTTTCCTTTCGGATTGCTTCACTAAAACGCCTTTGTACGTGTAACCAGTACTCCTTATTGATGGTTCGAACTCGTGCCAGGAACTCACGGTGCACTACACCGTTAAAATCGAAGAACACCTTGGGCATATTTGACTTAGCTTATCGAACTTTTTGCGATTTTGGCATTCCAAAATGCTTCTACTGGGACTAATGCAACACGCGAGACTGCAAAATTTCCGTTACTTTTTGAACTGATCTCGTGTATAAAAGTAGTGGCCTCTCTCTCTCTCTCTCTCTCTCTCTCTCTCTCTCTCTCTCTCTCTCTCTCACTCTCTCACTCTCTCTCTCTCTCTCTCTCTCTCTCTCCGCTTTATCTTGTTAGCTATTCCATTGAAGCCTGGAGTAAGACCCACAAGTGATTCAAGCAGAGAACTGAGCCGAGGATAAGCGGTAGTGCGATAGTGACAGCTGTACACTCTTTCTCTGTAGTGATGCGCGTGATCGTCGACGTGGGCACTGTTCGTTATGTGAAGGTCGGATCCAGCACGGCTGCGCCTAGTAGGCGTGGTGGCGTTTCGGATTGTGGACGTGTGTGGCCGGTCGGGTTACCTGCAGGTAGCAGTGTGGGCCGTTGCTCGGATTTCCTTCGCAACCCTGGAAATTGGACCTCTTCTGGCGTGCTGCGGCTCCTCTCCTCCTGATGGCACGTCGCACAGCTGTCACTGCCACTAAGCCGCTCAGAGAACCATGTGCGATGCTTTTCCTAGGTTCCGCTTTTATTGCGTCACTCGCCGTACGTTCGAAAAAGCCAGCCACGCTGCGTCCGTCGACATGTTAGGCCGTATTCGTGCATGTGGAGACCTCGAAGCCTTTGCCCCACTTCCCTTTTTATAACATTTTTTCTGGCTGGCTGCATCAGCAGCCCCCATTCTGTGCAAATCTCTTCAACTCGGAATGCATTTTAACAGTCAACGTCCTCAGTTATTACATAGGGTCCAAGAAGGAATAGCCAACATTCAGTGATATGGCAGGAACGATCATTCGAAGTAAAAACATCTGCTAAACATGGGCTCTAAATGCCTACCTTAAGTGAGCTATGAGCACTTGTTCAGTAGAAGAAATGTCTTTGAAAGTAGGAGGCATCACCAAGGGCACATAGCTGTTAACATACGCACTTTAGATTCCATGTTTGCTGGACACTTTCTTCTTGTTTTGATTCATACAACCACCTCTGTAAACACAGGAACAAAGACGTAGTAGCAGAAGAGATATGCTCCGCTCTTCATTCGTAAAATATCATGGCGATATTCGGGTTTTGTCCTTGTACGGGTCAGCATTGCAGCATCAAAACTTCTGGCTGCATCATTGATTCGTGCACGAAGGGTAACAGTGCCATTGAGTGGTTTTGTGTGCAAACGATCCCTGACGTAACTTCAGAAAGAGAAGGCCAATAGTATGACATCGGGAGAGCGTGGGAGCCATGCGTTCGGACCATCAACACCCACCCACCCCTCAGCAAAAGTGGTATTCTGCACCTCTCGCACGTTCAGACTCCAGATTGGGGTGCATCATCATGCTGGAAGAACGTGGACGGCAGCTGTTCGTCGATCTGTTGTAGCAGGGGCTTCAAAATGGCTCTGAGCACTATGGGACTTAACTGCTGAGGTCATCAGTCCCCTAGAACTTAGAACTACTTAAACCTAACTAACCTAAGGACATCACACACATCCATGCCCGAGGCAGGATTCGAACCTGCGACCGTAGCGGTTCCCACTGTAGCGCCTAGAACCGCTCAGCCACTGTAGCAGGGACTGTTCGAGCATGTACAGTTGAACAATTCCCATTATCGTTTCCTTTGCCTAGTAAAAAAGGCTCGTCACCCTATCGTGCATTATGCCACACCAAGGATTAAGCATACGCCTATCGTGGTAATGTCCATGTGCGTTGTGTGTGTTCGGAGCACCAGATCCTAATGGTGTGTCGAGTCACATGTCCATAAATGTGGAACGTTGCTTCATCTGAAAACAAGCAATTTTTCAGGTAGTAAGTGGAGGTCAGCATGGAGTTCGCTACTGAATACCCCAGAGGACAATGATTGGCCTGCAGTGTTTGGACTATTTGAACCCTTTACGCAAAAAGGCGTAACCGCTCATGTAAAACTTCATGGACAGTTGGTCTCGCCTTCTGCAGTTCGACCAACTGAGTTCTGGGGGCTGCGTTGAAACACAGCTTGCACTCTGTGAACACTCACTTGAGACACAGCGGGACGCCCACTTCGAGGACGGTATTCGACACTGTCTGTCACTTCAAAGTTTTTGAACGGCCTCGCTGTGTTTGATTTTACCGGTGATGCCCTCCCATACTGGCGTCAATAATTCCTCAGTGCCGTTGTCACATGTTTGGATTCTACATACCAGATGACACATTGCAACTTTTCCTGGTCTGTTACTATTTTGAAGAACTCCAAGTCTAATCTACTATATAGGACAAAGGAGAAAAGCTTTAAGAACTGTTAAACGTTTTGCAACGAATTTCGATTCTGTACCTCTAATAGTTTACATGTTATGATTTTTGAAATGATAGCGGGAGTTCTGTGTTCGTCTACAGTTTTTTTCCTTCTACAACCCGGCACAGTACCTGCATGCCTGTACGTTGGTACTGAGCTCGACGGTGGCCGGTTTGAATCCTGTTGGTAGATGAAAGTTTCTTCCTCCCACCCCCTCCCCGTATTTTGCCGACACGGATATGGTAGGAGGTGGCGTAAGGTTCCTGATCCCCAGGCTTTACAATAATGGCCTATATTAAATTCCAAACATCTCCGCAGTCTCTCATGAAGCGAAAACATGTGACGCTGTTGATGGTGATCTGTGCGTCAAACGGACACACCAAGGCCGGCGGTTTTTGAAATTTGTGGTAAGATCCTATGGGACCAAACTGCTACGGTCATCGGTCCTTAAGCTGACACACTACTTAATCTAACTTACGCTAAGAATAAAACACACACACACACACACACACACACACACACACACACACACACACACACACACACACACACACACACACACACACCGTGGCAAGGCGCCCACGACCACGCGGCAACCCCGCGCGTCAAAGGCCGGCGGTCTCTTAGTGTTAGTGTAGAACGTTTTACTGATTATCGTTTATTACTTGCGAGTCTGAGACTCATACTAGGCAGGATTGATAGCGAAGACTGGTAGAAAAATGATGCTCTTGATCACGGGTTCGTTTAGTAAGCGCAGTAGCGTTGGAGTTGCAGGCACTTGAAGTGATGGGTTGTAATACGTGGAGAATTTTACTGTTAATGTTCCGAGAGCGATGGTTCCTAGAAAAGTGAGACTACGTACTACTTTTTTCCAGCCAAACGTAAAATATAATCGGCGGAAAAAAGAATCAAAGAAATTAGAACTGATGTGGAGGATAACTAGTTGTTCTCCACGTGTACCTACTACGAATGGGCCAGGAAAGATTGCAGTTAACTCCAAAGCAAAATGTAAGTTGGCACGCGGAGTATCGATTTAAGTGTAATTCGTCGTTGTGTATCTAAGGGAGGGCAGAAGGGTACTAAGCAGGTGGGAAAAACATTTGTAAAGATTTATCGTCTAAAAAAATTATTTCCTTCCAAAGACATAGAAATTACTTAACGTAGCGGGAGTCAGGAGACGGAACACTCTCCTTTAGAAGTTTTTACGACTCTTGTGCTCCACAGTCAAACAGTTCATTACGTTCTCATTGTTGGAAGATTTCTATGGATTCCCACAAAAATACTGTAAAGTAAACACAGAGAACATCAAGCAAGCGCTGTATTTCTGTATTAACTTTGTGTGTGTTTCACTGAGAGATTTTTTTTTTTATTTTAGTGTCGTAGAAGCGTATACCAAGCGCACTATGCTGACAGTAGTTGTGCAGTTTCCGCGACGGAAATCCTAGCTTGTTATGACTAGACCGACGCAGGTTTTGTAGCTCCTGTCACAGCAAACACACTGTCTTACAGGCAAAAATTCTACGACAAGGGTTTGTCTTGTCTTTAAACGTACTAGCTACAATCCTTCGCCTTAAAGCTGAACAACTTTTTTTTTTTCTTTTCATCGCGAGTGCTTGGGGCACGTTTCTATCGATTGTCACGCTTTCTCGGAAGATTGATGATCTATTAAAATTTTATGGCCTGTCAGAATGCAGTCCGCAATTCCTGCCTTCTTGTTCATACGTAGCACGATTACGTATTGAGCATCATTTGTAGTAGACACGACAATTTTGAAATAAATTTTCGGCTACAACAGAGTGTCAATTGAAATCTTACGCGTTGTGGAGACAGGCATATTATCTGCGGAAAAAAGGTATGCTAATCAGTTAGCCTCACCAAGGAAAGTAACGTACTAACACGTGGTTTGATTTAGATGTAGGATTGTTCCTTGAATTTCTCAAAAAAAAAAAAAAAAACGGCTCTGAGCGTTATGTGACTTAACATATGAGGTCATCAGTCCCTTAGACTTAGAAGTACTTAAACCTAACTAACCTAAGGACATCACACACATCCATGCCCGAGGCAGGATTCGAACCTGCGACCGTAACAGCAGCGCAGTTCCGGACAGAAGCGACTAGAACCGCTCAGCCTCATCGGCCGGCCGGAATTTCTCCAAAACAATGATAATGGGGTTAATAGGCCACCGGAGTAGTAGTTAAATATGTGGGAGCGATGCTGTGGATGGCCTGCCGGGGTGGCCGAGCGGTTCTAGGCGCTACAGTATGGAACCGCGCGATCGCTACGGTCGCAGGTTCGAATCCCGCCTCGGCATGGTTGTGTGTTATGTCCTTAGGTTAGTTAGGTTTAAGTAGTTCTAAGTTCTAGGGAACTGGTGACCTCAGAAGTTAAGTCCCATAGTGCTCAGAGTCATTTGAACCATTTGATGCTGTGGATGACGAAATGACATTTCACAGCAATACAGGCTCTCCCTGCTTGCTCTCGGCATAAGTTTCTGCAGTGCGCCCTCCTAGCACGCCAAGCGAGCTAACGCTGTGGGAAGACACTCTTATCACATTCGGCAGTATTAAAGTTTCAAATATCTGTCAGACCATCCAGACTGAGGTTTTTCTGTGATCAATGGCGTACTTCAGATTGTAGAGCTGAGTTCTTGTTTCCATAATCAAATACATAATTTCTCATGTTAATATCCCTTCTTCTCAACACATACTAATCGTACAGGGATGAATGAGGTACAGTTAGAAAGCTTTTCTAACAGGCGTCTGACACTGCGTACCAATTTTGTGGTAGACCGATTTGTAGGAAATTTTAACGAGAGACTTTTAGGTATTACAGGCAAAAGGGTATCACGGATGCGTAGCTTCATACCTATGTTTTACCAAGCTAACGTGTTAATCAAGAATAGAAGACTTTCTTCTCATATTATTTTATTACAAAGAGCATGTTATTTTTTTAAAGTACTTATAAAGTGGATAATTTGTTTACAGCATTGTCATAGGTGATGGTGTTCAAAATTATGTGCATGCAAAATGCATATGGAAGGAAGTATCATAAATGCATGATTATTATTTCACGTCGTTCGGTTCAATTTCAACTATATCTTCTCTTCTTTCACGCTGCCACCCTTACTCGAAAGGCTGTATTGTTCCAAATACTGTCAGTATTTACAAATACAAAGGTGCGAAAATTACGCGCTGGTCCCGTATTTCGACAACCGGCACTGTCGACGTTGTCTTCAGATGGTACAGGTTCTGCGGTTCCGTGCACTCGATGCCTGGGCTCAAATGGACCGTCAGAAGGAAATTCGGTACTAAAGACTCTGGCACATAGATTTCGAGCACTTCCAGAGAAGGAGATCCTCGCCAAAGAGTTACAACACCTACGAATAGTGTGCCGAATGAAAGAGTACTCATATCGTCAAATTTAGCAGGCATTGCAGTCAAAATTAATAGCGCATGGGAAAGAGGTTGAGACTCAGAGAAAGAGAAGCGTGTCTAACTTATGCTATTCCAGTATTCGGTTCAAATAGACCAGTAGACTCTACTCAAGCACGGCGTCCAGTGTATCTCGCTCCCGTGAACAAATATAAGAAATAGAAAGATCAGCGACACACGCGACTAAAAACGAGCAAACAAATTAGCGGTTGCCGAGCACTGCCTCTAATATAATCATGAAATGAAATACGAGACCAGCATCGTGATTTAAAGGCCAAGTTTCCGGGACATAGCCCATCGAAGTAAAGATGTCAAAAAATCTATTAAACAGGTACGGAGGTTTCAATTTGAAGAAGGCTTGGGGACCGGCTTTCGGTTAATTAAGTTCCAGGCAGCCATCACATCCACCAGAGCTTGGAGAGTTCTTAAGAGAGTGCGTTTTTCGGGGAATACAGGTACTGTCTCTGAAAAATAAAAGAGCATATATGGGCGTGGTGGGCTTCGGGAAGCAAAGACATCTATAAATAGCGACCGGGACCAACAATAATTCACGTTCTGTTTGAAGTACAGACAGCACACACCACAGCAAACTTCGCAGCACGCTGGGCCGATCGTCGACATATTGCGCATATAATGGAGACATCAACTCGACTGTAGTCTCGGAAGCTCACCATTAATCACGTCGGGAAACTCTGAGGTTACAAGTTCTCAATGGTCTCCCTAGCTCGCTTGAGACAAATAGCAGGATGCTTCCTTTGAGAAGGACGACTTCCTTCTTCTCTGCCTAGAGCTTGTGCTCCTTCTGTAATCACCACGTTGTCGACGAGACGTTAAAGCCTAATCGTTCTTTCTTCCTTCTTAGCGTTGCGCACTCACTTTGTCTCCACGCCCAACGTGGCTTCTTAAAGGTAAAGGACGTCACGGCTTTCCAGGGGTAGGTTGTTGACGTCCCCTCAGTGTGCTGTGCATTTCGTGAATTTCAGGATGCAATAGACTCGTTCCGTCAAATAATAAACAGGAAAAAATCTTGTTCGAGGATCCAAAGAAAGTTTTTGTAGACGTTCCTCTTGGCTGTAGGCAGATACCGGAGCTGGATATTGCCTTACAAGTAATAATGCATATTCAAATTATCCCTTTTATTGTAAAAAGAAGGTTTCACATCATTGGACGTTTATTATAACATGAGAGCGTTTCGAAAAATCGTGATAGGTGGGTACGTCAATAGGAAATGAGTGGAAGTAAGACCAGGACTGAAGTACGTAGATCAAATTATATAAGAAGAACGACGGCGACAATGATTACCTGATGTTTCCGGGATGCTTATTTTGCTAATCTCACATTAAACTGAAACTTCCTTGAAGTCAGAGTATCATAACTTCCATATGTGTGTTAAGTTTTATTGAAGGCGCTCCGGGCGTTCCAGAATTGTCCTGTAACATTCACAAACGCATCAATTTTCGCATACTGAAATTGAGAATATCTGCTGCCTGGGATCTTCTTGAAAGATACCGAACTTTTCAACGAACTAAGTTCTAGATCTGCTTGCTGTGCCCTTACGTATAGGGAGTTGAAAGTACACAAGATTCTAAATTGCGACTCTCAAGTAATTCCTCTTGTGCCGTGTGTCAAGTGGACAAATAGTTCATTATGGAAATAACCAATTAGAGGTGCGATACGGCAACCGCTCTGGTAGTGTGACCACATTTTTTACGGCAACAGAGACAGAGAGGAATGATATAAAGACCTGGAGAACATGATTTGCAGCTGCCTAGCATCCGCGCGAAGATTAATAAAGTGAATGACCGTGATGGACAGATAAAAAAAAAATCAACACAAAATGAGTCTCAACGACCATAATATTTCGAGGCAAACCTCGGGATCAGCATGAATAGAAAATTTATGCTTGTTGTTTATTTAATACAAGCATCAGCGACACAGATCACCCTCCAAATGTGAAAGTGAGTTCTCTGGAGAATAAATCGCGCCTGCGTGCTCGTTCGCTTGTTGGTGTCACGGCTAAATTTGCTGCTTCAAATATGGCGATCTGGACAAGCCGTAGGCAGGACATGCATTAGTCATAGGTCTCGGGTCAGAGCTTGTTCGCTCTGGGCCTTTGTGATTCTGTAGAATCCGAACAACGGAAAGTAGTAATGAGAGTTTTTGTTTTTGTCGTTACTGTTGTAGTTTTGATTCTGGTGGTGATGGTGCCGTTGCCGCCGCCGCCGCCGCCGTCGTCGTCAGTGTTTTAATGTCCAGTGTCAGTCGGGTAATATGGGCCATACCAAAGTCGGGTCGTATGAGCCACATAACGAAATCTTTTCTTTGTTTTTAGGGTACGATGCCAAGTTACAAGAAGCAACTTGGCAGTGGGAGTCGAGGGCAGTGGCCTGAGACTGTAATGAAGAAAGCTGTTTTCAAATGTTTTCGAAGGCGGAATGAGCGAAAGGAGATTAAAAGCAGTTGCAGGCAATTAGCAGACATCAGCAACTCCTCAGATGGGGTCTTTCAAACAAACTTTGTTTGTGGAGAGTTTATTTGAAGAAAACTGAATGCAGTGTCAAAGATACCAGGGTGGGGCACATGAACTTGCAGATAATGAGGATCCATTGCATTACAATGAAAACATTTTTTTAAACTTCAACTTTGTAATTAAAAAAAGCATTGTTTAGGTAATTTGCGTCGTATAAAAGAATCAAAATATTATTTCCAGAGTAAAATTTACGTTTATTAAATATGTGTTTACTTTAATTTTTTATCATATTGGTCTTCTGATGTATAAACAAATCACATAAACAAATGAGACTTGTATGTGAACTCAGAAACACCTTTCTTATTTAAAAAAACCTGTATTTTGTTGTATGGCCCTTACTACCTGGCGCTTTTACTAATATCTCGAATTGTTGGTCTTAGTGTATCTTTTCTTAACGTGCGTCGTTTTCGTTACAAATATTTTTTCACTATTTACAAAAAAAGAAATGTTCAAATAAAATGATAACACTGGTTTCATACCAATTTCGGCTAAAGTGGCACATAGTAGCCTCCGTTTCCGTAATTACCGTCGGTCTGCTACAACAGGCAGCCCGTGTAAGGTTTTCAGAAGTCAGCGCACGTTGACTTAGATGAATATCGGACTGGTCCCCTATCCCCGCCGCAGGACTCGAGACATACGCAGGTACGTTTACGGTAACATACAAAACAAGGTTTACAGGATTGACAGACAGATAGATGCTGTACACGACGATCGTCCCTTACGTTAATGGACGATAGTGGCATACAAATAATTTCAAGATCGTGAAACTGAATAAATGTAAACTCCTGGACGACGGGACAACGCAGAGGAGGAAGTAGAAGAAGAGCAAGGGACATAAATATACAGGCTGTATCAAAATTAATAACTAATACGGGTGAAGCTGTAAGACAGTAGGAAAACGTTCTTAATAAGAAATTCAGAAGGGTCGACATTTCTTTACACTTGTACCTGTTAAAAAGATGTTCCACTTTTCGTTGTCGTGGGCTCGGATGCAACGGTGCACCTCTCTGCAGCTAGCTACGAATTATTGCAAATGTGCCTGGAATCATATCATAAATCTTGGTAGGACTTTACAATTCACTGCAACAGTTCTTCAGCAGAATCAGCTGGATTGTTTTACCTCTCACTTGTGAGATGAGTTCAAACAGAAGAATTCAGAGGTTGAGGTCAGACAAGGCAAGTTACTGGCCCTGCTCGGCCTGTCCATCTTGGACCGCATCGGCACGAACGGCAAGTCGTCTTACATCAGCAGAAAAATACCACAGTGTCCCATCTTCCATGCATCACATTCCACAGCCATGGGGGAAATTAGAATTAACAGAAAAAGTTTACATTTCAAATACATTTGTACTCCTCGTTTCTGGACCCATCGTTACTGGAATGCTTCTATTATTGCATAATTTCATGCGTTTTTCGCTGTCGAAGATGAACCACCCAGTGCTTATATATCAAGTGCGATTTGCAGAAGTTCAATGATACGAATATTTTGACTCGTCACGGCACGGTTGCATACGTGATATTGAGGCAGTATTATGTACTTACCGGTGTATATTTGTTAAAATATATATTTGTTAAACCATTCAGTGGCAAGAGCGAGGTAGACTCCAGACAAGCAGCATGAGGCACATTTGGCGACACGTACAAGGCTTGGACGAAAGTATGGAAACACATACTTGAACATAAAGGCAGATGCTTGCCAAACCTGCAGGTTGCGCTGTTGTGTTTGTCTACGAACGGCACCTGTGCAATGTCCTCAATATGTTGCAAGCGTATTTATGTAGTTGTGAGTGCGTTGTGTCTGAGCTAAGTGAAGTAGAACGTGGGCAAATTGTTGGTACTCCTATAGTGAGTGCTTTCGTAACCAAGGACGCCGAAATATTCGGCATTACAGGTGGCAGCGTCTCGAAGATCTATACCTCATACAGGGAAAGCAGACAAACATCATCCTTTGAATCACAACGCGGCCGAAAGTGTGTTTTGAGTGACCGTGACGGGCGATTATTGTAGAGGCTTGTGACGAAAAGTAAGAGGATACCAGATATAAAAGTCACTGCAGAACTGAATGTTCCACTCGCGAACCGCGTCAGCGCCAAAACAACACAAATGGAGCTCAATAAACAGGGAATTGCAGGGCGAGCTGGAATTCCAAAACCATTCATCACTGAGGCAAATGCCCATAACAGGAAAAATTGGTGCCGAAGCCATAAAACTTGGTCTGTGGAGCAATGGAAGAATGTCAGTTGGTCGGATGAGTCTGTTTCACACTGTTTCCAACTTTTGGCGGAGGTAAAACATAACGGAGGTTCAGTGACGATTTGCGCAGCCATATCATGGTATTCCACGGGCACCGGGCTACTTTCCATGGTCGCATTACTGCCGAGGATTGTGTGAGCACTTTGGATGATCATTTTCATCCTGTAGTGCAGTCTCAAAAATGAGATCGACAGGAAGTGCAAAATGGCTAAGCAGGGATGGCTAGAGGACAAATGTAAGGATGTAGAGGCCTATCTCACTAGGGGTAAGATAGATACCGCCTACAGGAAAATTAAAGAGACCTTTGGAGATAAGAGAACGACTTGTATGAATATCAAGAGCTCAGATGGAAACCCAGTTCTAAGCAAAGAAGCGAAAGCAGAAAGGTGGAAGGAGTATATAGAGGGTCTATACAAGGGCGATGTACTTGAGGACAATATTATGGAAATGGAAGAGGATGTAGATGAAGATGAAATGGGAGATATGATACTGCGTGAAGAGTTTGACAGAGCACTGAAAGACCTGAGTCGAAACAAGGCCCCCGGAGTAGACAATATTCCATTGGAACTACTGACGGCCGTGGGAGAGCCAGTCCTGACAAAACTCTACCATCTGGTGAGGAAGATGTATGAAACAGGCGAAATACCCTCAGACTTCAAGAAGAATATAATAATTCCAATCCCAAAGAAAGCAGGTGTTGACAGATGTGAAAATTACCGAACTATCAGCTTAATAAGTCACAGCTGCAAAATACTAACACGAATTCTTTACAGACGAATGGAAAAACTAGTAGAAGCCAACCTCGGGGAAGATCAGTTTGGATTCCGTAGAAACACTGGAACACGTGAGGCAATACTGACCTTACGACTTATCTTAGAAGAAAGATTAAGGAAAGGCAAACCTACGTTTCTAGCATTTGTAGACTTAGAGAAAGCTTTTGACAATGTTGACTGGAATACTCTCTTTCAAATTCTAAGGGTGGCAGGGGTAAAATACAGGGAGCGAAAGGCTATTTACAATTTGTACAGAAACCAGATGGCAGTTATAAGAGTCGAGGGACATGAATGGGAAGCAGTGGTTGGGAAGGGAGTAAGACAGGGTTGTAGCCTCTCCCCGATGTTGTTCAATCTGTATATTGAGCAAGAAGTAAAGGAAACAAAAGAAAAATTCGGAGTAGGTTTTAAAATTCATGGAGAAGAAATAAAAACGTTGAGGTTCGCCGATGACATTCTAATTCTGTCAGAGACAGCAAAGGACTTGGAAGAGCAGTTGAATGGAATGGACAGTGTCTTGAAAGGAGGATATAAGATGAACATCAACAAAAGCAAAACAAGGATAATGGAATGTAGTCTAATTAAGTCGGGTGATGCTGAGGGAATTAGATTAGGAAATGAGGCACTTAAAGTAGTAAAGGAGTTTTGCTATTTGGGGAGCAAAATAACTGAAGATGATCGAAGTAGAGAGGATATAAAATGTAGGCTGGCAATGGCAAGGAAAGCGTTTCTGAAGAAGAGAAATTTGTTAACATCCAGTATTGATTTAAGTGTCAGGAAGTCATTTCTGAAAGTATTCGTATGGAGTGTAGCCATGTATGGAAGTGAAACATGGACGATAAATAGTTTGGACAAGAAGAGAATAGAAGCTTTGGAAAGTGGTGCTACAGAAGAATGCTGAAGATTAGATGGGTAGATCACATAACTAATGAGGAAGTATTGAATAGGATTGGGGAGAAGAGAAGTTTGTGGCACAACTTGACCAGAAGAAGGGATCGGTTGGTAGGACATGTTCTGAGGCATCAAGGGATCACCAATTTAGTATTGGAGGGCAGCGTGGAGGGTAAAAATCGTAGAGGGAGACCAAGAGATGAATACACTAAGCAGATTCAGAAGGATGTAGGTTGCAGTAGGTACTGGGAGATGAAAAAGCTTGCACAGGATAGAGTAGCATGGAGAGCTGCATCAAACCAGTCTCAGGACTGAAGACCACAACAACAACAACAACAGTGCAATGTTTGTTCCCCAGTGCTGACGCTGTGCTGCAAGAGGACAGAGCCCCTGTTCACACAGCCCGCGCATCCACGATTGGTTTAGTGAGCACAAGGATGAATTCTCACGAGATCTCACTAGTATTGAGGGTTTGTGGTCTACGTTGGAAAGAAGGTGTATGAATGCTATCCACAGCCATCATCGTTCCAGAACTTGCCACTATTTTGCAGGAAAAATGGTATAAGATTCCCTTGAAAAACATACAGGACCTGTATTTACCCGTTTCTAGACAACTAGAAGGTATTAAAAAAAAAAAAAAAAAAAAAAAAAAAACAACGTTCAAAAGTATGTGAAATCTTATGGGACTTAACTTCTAAGGTCATCAGTCCCTAAGATTACACACTACTTAACCTAAATTATCCTAAGGACAAACACACACACCCATGCCCGAGGGAGGACTCGAACCTCCGCCGGGACCAGCCGCGCAGTCCATGACTACAGCGCCCAAGACCGCTCCGCTAATTCCGCACGCCAAGGTATTTTCAACGCAACGATTTTCCTGTAGCGTATTAGGGATGGAATGTGTTGTATTCCTTGTGTTTCCGTATTTTTGTCCACAGCCACCCCCGCTCCTCCCCCCCACCAGCTCCTCCCTCCCCCCAGCTCCTCCCTCCCACCGGCTCCTCCCTCCTCCCCAGCTCCTCCCTCCACCCAGCTCCTCCCTCCCCCCCCAGCTCCTCCCTCCCCCCAGCTCCTCCCTCCCCCCAGCTCCTCCCCCCCCTAGCATGCCGGGGTGGCCGAGGGGTTCTAGGCGCTACAGTCTGGAACGCGCGACGGCTACGGTCGCAGTTTCGAATCCTGCCTCGGGCATGGATGTGTGTGATGTCCTTAGGTTAGTTAGGTTTAAGTAGTTCTAGGTTCTAGGGAACTGATGACCTCAGAAGTTAAGTCCCATAGTGCTCAGAGCCATTTGAACCATTTCCTCCCCCCACCCCCAGCTCCTCCCCCCACCAACTCCTCCTCCTCTAGCTCCTCCACCGAGCGAGGTGGCGCAGTGGTTAGCACACTGGACTCGCATTCGGGAGGACGACGGTTCAATCCCGCGTTCGGCCGTCCTGATTTAGGTTTTCCGTGATTTCCCTAAATCGCTCCAGGCAAATGCCGGGATGGTTCCTTTGAAAGGGCACGGCCAACTTCCTTCCCCGTTCTTCCCTAAACCGATGAGACCGATGACCTCGCAGTTTGGTCCTTTCCCCCAAAACAACCAACAAAACCTAGCTCCTCCCCCCCCCCCCCAGCTCTTCCCCCCGATCCTCACCCTGCGTAGCTCCTGATCACGTATCAAGAGGTATTTTATGCAAGGTCATAAAGTTCAAACTGGACAGAGAAAACAGGTGATGTATCACAGGATTTCTGTAAAATAGACCTAACCAGGAAACTCAACAAATCCTTTTGTTCCGGTGGAAGGAGTGCGCATACGACACCAAGTGAGTAGACAATCTGGCAGAAGCCAGTACAGCAGTTTCTCGGAACCTAACCGCCGAATAAAATACCAAGGGCTTTCCTGGTTGTACAGGAGCTCTCTTGTAGACGGGCGGGGTAAGGGAGAGGAGGCATCTCCGCAAACAACGGCGGGTCCTTATGTCACTGAGATAGATAACCGCGGTCTGCAGAAAAATCCTGGCAGAATTGTTCCTCTGGTTAGTGCACATTATTCTCACAATATCATGTGCGTTGAAAGCAAATAAGAAAATATGCCATTTTTACCGGGGTTCCTGCGTTCATAAGTCCTTTGGATGACCAGTGTGTTGCTAAGCCCACCCGCCTTGCCCTTATCGATCCACGGTCACAATACTGATGGTCGGCTTTCGAAGTAGGATCGAATTGATGTCCTTGCATCCAGAGGATTTTAACTTAGAATAATGTAAGGGGTTGCACTTTCAGAGTAATCGTTCAGAAACATTAATCTGGCGACGTTAGTTTATTCACTTACTGCAAATAGCGATAACAGGCACAGTCGGCCGGAGTTATCGGTGAGTCATGGGCGATTAAGAAATCTCACGAGGCAGGTAGATGGTTCCTGAGACAAAAAACACTATAACCAAAGCACAGTGTAACTTATTGACCGGTACAATGGCGCTACAGTAATTTGTTGCTACGTTACCTAAGTTGCATCAGTATCCTTGAAAGTATATGTACAAACTGCAGCGGCCTGAAATTGATCGCGTAACAAGTGCTTGCAACTGCGCCATAGTTTTATCACGAATAGTTCCGCTACGCGCGCGTGACGCCGTTTAGTTCGCAGATAACATCTTTGTTTCTTTTTCTCACGAAGACTGAGAGATAGAGATCAGTAGAAGTCTCAGTGAAGGGAATTCTGTGCAATGGAGTAATCCCTCGGACTGACCGTGAGAGGGAAAGGCCAAGAAAGCGACCTCCGCGAGAGTGCGTCAATTGTTTCGCCGCGTTCGGGCGATTGCGACTGGACGCCGGAAGTGCATTCGCGAGCAGACGGCCGTGTGGCGACCGACGGAATCGTTGCTCCAGTCGGCCGGAGAGCACTCGGCAAGCCGAGCGCTGCGACGGGCTCTTGACGCCGCTCCACTCGTCGAGTTTTCGAGAGTGCCAGTCGAGTGACTCTCGGCGAGGCACAGCTGCCACGGGGTCGCTTCTCGGAACCCCAAATGGACGCCTAACGTTCGCAGTACGCGGGACACCGGACGTGAGTGTCTGGCCAGTGGTTTGCGGAAAAGCGGCGCGGCGTCACGCGGACAAATTGCGTTAGTGGAGGCCGATTGCGGATGACAGCGCGAGGGAAAGCGGGCGGGCAGGCGCCCACGCGGTGCCGCAGAATCCAGGCGCCTGCGCGCTCTCGCCCATGACCATAACTCGCTGTCGTTGCTCGTCGCCCTTCGTGTTTTCAGAAGCATGCTAGGCCTCGGCTGCGCAGCTTCTCAGTTTGGTTTTAAGGGACTTGGCTTCACCGTAAATTCTTCGTTATACAGCTTCTCAGTTTCTGAAAGTCGTCACCACCACCACCACCACCACCAGTTAACCCTGCGACGGGTGGTCATCAAAGTACACCTCAAAACTTCGCCATTGAAGATGCTTCGTAAATAACTCATCCGAACAGGCCTCGGAATGCCCAACGGTACCGACTAACCTCCGTTTCACTCTCAGCCGATAGGCGTCACTGTATGCGGATATGGAGGGGCACGTCGTCAGCATTCCACTCTCCCGGCCGTTGTCAGCTTTCGTGAACGGAGCCGTTACTTTTCAGTCATGTAGCTCCTCAAGTGGCCTCACAAGACCTGAGTGCACCCTGCTTGCCAACAGCACTCGCCAACCCGGGCGGTCACCTAGCCGAGTGGGACCCGGGCGGTCACCTAGCCGAGTGGGACCCGGGCGGTCACCTAGCCGAGTGGGACCCGGGCAGTCACCTAGCCGAGTGCGACCCGGGCGGTCACCTAGCCGAGTGGGACCCGGGCGGTCACCTAGCCGAGTGGGACCCGGGCGGTCACCTAGCCGAGTGGGACCCGGGCGGTCACCTAGCCGAGTGCGACCCGGGCGGTCACCTAGCCGAGTGGGACCCGGGCGGTCACCTAGCCGAGTGCGACCCGGGCGGTCACCTAGCCGAGTGGGACCCGGGCGGTCACCTAGCCGAGTGGGACCCGGGCGGTCACCTAGCCGAGTGGGACCCGGGCGGTCACCTAGCCGAGTGGGACCCGGGCGGTCACCTAGCCGAGTGGGACCCGGGCGGTCACCTAGCCGAGTGGGACCCGGGCGGTCACCTAGCCGAGTGGGACCCGGGCGGTCACCTAGCCGAGTGGGACCCGGGCAGTCACCTAGCCGAGTGCGACCCGGGCGGTCACCTAGCCGAGTGGGACCCGGGCGGTCACCTAGCCGAGTGCGACCCGGGCGGTCACCTAGCCGAGTGGGACCCGGGCGGTCACCTAGCCGAGTGGGACCCGGGCGGTCACCTAGCCGAGTGCGACCCGGGCGGTCACCTAGCCGAGTGGGACCCGGGCGGTCACCTAGCCGAGTGCGACCCGGGCGGTCACCTAGCCGAGTGGGACCCGGGCGGTCACCTAGCCGAGTGGGACCCGGGCGGTCACCTAGCCGAGTGGGACCCGGGCGGTCACCTAGCCGAGTGGGACCCGGGCGGTCACCTAGCCGAGTGGGACCCGGGCGGTCACCTAGCCGAGTGGGACCCGGGCGGTCACCTAGCCGAGTGGGACCCGGGCGGTCACCTAGCCGAGTGGGACCCGGGCGGTCACCTAGCCGAGTGGGACCCGGGCGGTCACCTAGCCGAGTGGGACCCGGGCGGTCACCTAGCCGAGTGGGACCCGGGCGGTCACCTAGCCGAGTGCGACCCGGGCGGTCACCTAGCCGAGTGGGACCCGGGCGGTCACCTAGCCGAGTGGGACCCGGGCGGTCACCTAGCCGAGTGGGACCCGGGCGGTCACCTAGCCGAGTGGGACCCGGGCGGTCACCTAGCCGAGTGGGACCCGGGCGGTCACCTAGCCGAGTGCGACCCGGGCGGTCACCTAGCCGAGTGGGACCCGGGCGGTCACCTAGCCGAGTGGGACCCGGGCGGTCACCTAGCCGAGTGGGACCCGGGCGGTCACCTAGCCGAGTGCGACCCGGGCGGTCACCTAGCCGAGTGGGACCCGGGCGGTCACCTAGCCGAGTGGGACCCGGGCGGTCACCTAGCCGAGTGGGACCCGGGCGGTCACCTAGCCGAGTGCGACCCGGGCGGTCACCTAGCCGAGTGGGACCCGGGCGGTCACCTAGCCGAGTGGGACCCGGGCGGTCACCTAGCCGAGTGGGACCCGGGCGGTCACCTAGCCGAGTGGGACCCGGGCGGTCACCTAGCCGAGTGGGACCCGGGCGGTCACCTAGCCGAGTGGGACCCGGGCGGTCACCTAGCCGAGTGGGACCCGGGCGGTCACCTAGCCGAGTGGGACCCGGGCGGTCACGTAGCCGAGTGCGACCCGGGCGGTCGCCTAGCTGCATTTGTTGCTATATGTATACTGTTCTTCATAAGTTAGAGAGCTTCTTCGATGAATTTTGCACAGCATACATACCATACTTAGAGGTACATGAAACTCTAGAATTTATTTAATTTACGGAAAAACGAATGAGCTGTTGTATTTTAAACTTCATGTTTAGAAAAAAACACAAATTTTGTAGTTAATTACCTAAATTTTTACCACAGTTTTTAATAGACGTGGAAAATTCTAGAGTTTCATACACCTTTAAGTATGGTTTGGATGCTGTGCAAAATTCATCGAAGAATCTCTCTTATTTATAAAGAAAAGTGTACCTATAGCAACAAATGCTGCCCTTAGTAAGTGAAAAAATGATGAAATTTCACATGTAAAAAAATTATTTCGTTATGTTTTACAACTTCCACTGCTAAAAGTGTGAATTCTGAATCCTTCCTGGTGATGCTGACAAAGTTTTATGAATTTATTTGTTAAAGTATAGACAGTGGAAATAAAAATGTCCTGTGATGCCTCTCCTGCTCCAAGTCGGCCCGTTTGACGTCCTACGTCCCGTACCTTCATAAACGGAAGTCGCATGCTGCATCTCCACACGCATACAGACGCACCAACTCACAAGGAAACCTCCCCATCGGTTCCCCCTCAGGTTTAGTTATAAGTTGGCACAGTGGATAGGCCTTGAAAAACTGAACACAGATCAATCGAGAAAACAGAAAGAAGTTGTGTAGAACTATGAAAAAAAAATAAGCAAAATATACAAACTGAGTAGTCGATGCGCAAGATAGGCAACATCAAGGGTAGTGTGAGCCAGGAGCGCCGTCGTTCCGTGGTTAGCGTGAGTAGCTGCGGAACGAGAGGTCCTTGGTTCAAGTCTTCCCTCGAGTGAAAAGTTTAATTTTTTATTGTGAGACAACTATGAAAGTTCAGGCACTCACACATAATGAACTTAGCTCTCCGAAATTCCAGGACACGTTCAGATATGCTTGGACATATGCAGGATTTGACGGTCTACACACGGATAAATTTGAAAACGTTAAAAACATATGTTTTGACAGAGCACAGGGAAAACTGTGCGACTGTGAAACTGTTGCATTCATTTGTTGCAGTTTATGTGACAAACTCTTATGTTTTCATCACTTTTTTGGGAGTGATTATCACATCCACAAGGAAACCTAAATCGGGCAAGGTAGAAGAATCTTTTCACCCAATCGCCAAATGTGCAAGTTAGGTGCGTCGACAACATATTCCTGGCATGTGACGCACATGCCGTCACCAGTGTCGTATAGAATATATCAGACGTGTTTTCCTGTGGAGGAATCGGTTGACCTATGACCTTGCGATCAAACGTTTTCGATTTCCATTGGAGAGACACGTCCTTTCGTCTACTAATCGCACGGTTTTGCGGTGCGGTCGCAAAACACTGACACTAAACTTATTACAGTGAACAGAGAGGTCAATGTACGAACGGACAGATCATAACTTTGCGAGAATATAGAAAGTAAACTTTTCACTCGAGGGAAGACTTGAACCAAGGATCTCTCGTTCCGCAGCTGCTCACGCTAACCACGGGACCACGGCGCTCCTGAGCTCACACTATCCTTGATGTTGCCTATCTTGCGCATGTACTACTCAGTCTGTATATTTTGCTTATTTTTTTTTTTTCGTAGTTCCACACAACTTCTTCCTGTTTCCTGGATTGACCTGTGTTCAGTTTTTCAAGGCCTATCCACTGTGCCAACTTATAACTTAATCTGAGGGGGATGCGATGGGGAGGTTCACTTGTCAGTACCAGTTTGAAGAAACGCGGAACGTTTGATGGATACTGATCTGTAGCATGTGCAATGTCAAAACTAATTCGCTGTTCACCGCGGAATTAGTGTGTGTTGGCCAACCGTAACTGGGATGCTGCGTACGCTCCTGACAATACGATAGGGAAGTACTGTACGCACGGAGCAGCGGTAGCGCGCTGGCTAGAGCGGTGGGCGGTTGAGCGCGTGGTCCGCGGCGCGGCGCTAGTGTCGCGCGTGGGGCGCCGTGTGCGGCGGGCGCCGGCAGGCGAGGGAGCCGCCGCCAGTGACGGTGCGCGCGCGCCCGGTGCCGGCCGCGGGACAAACGGAGCAGAGCAGATCACAGCACAGCACAGCACAGCATAGCGCAGCGGCGGTGTACGTACAGCCCGGCTCCGCTCGCGACGGGATGTCGATGTCGCCATGGACGACGACGACGAGGCCGCCCGCAAGCAGAGCGTCGTCGATCTCGAGGAGCTGTACGTCTGGCTGCAACAGTTCGAGGACCCCACCATCGGTACGTCCGCAACTTCCTCGTTGCTGTGGCACGATCTGGTGGCCAAGTCACTTCAACTAACTACGTATAAACCACGGTTCGAACGAAATTAAACCCCTGGATGTTTCCCATCCCTCAACATCTTTATCTATTTATCACTCACACAATTCAAATTCCGCGTGAAGTACGAAGTCAGAGGTAGTCCAGAAACATCTACCAAACACTAAATTGTCATAATTCAAAAAATTTCGTTATTCACTGCAGTTACCGGTTTCGAACTTAACCAGTTACTCTTCGTATACAATACGCAACATCATAATAGGAATTAACTTCATTTTCAGTTGTTTAAAATTGTTTTTCGCTGTAGGACACCGTGGCGCTGACAAGACGTGCAACAAAGGATCAGTGACGCTGTTATCTTTTTTCTACTGGACCACTCTCAAAGATGGACTGAGATAATTCGAAACCGCTGAAGGCAATTTGGCCATAGAATTACTTGAATACAGCTGCTATTTAATTATTCGTAGCTTTTTGAGAAGTGGTTAAATTTGCCGAGCAACAATGGTCACTTGTAACTGGTCTGACAATGGTTGAAGGAACACGAATATATTGCTTTTTACGTGGAAAACGCCAAGGTGCTACTCTTAGGTCCTTTGTTCGTCACCCCCCCATTGCGGATATCAGAAGCCGAAGTTCAAATATACGAGTAGCTCAGTACTCGGTACGGGCTTTTGTTGAAGTTTCGAGAACATACCTTCACCGAGGAGTCAAGCAGTATATGTATTCCTCCCTCGTACGTATATCTCGCGAAGAGACCATAAGGATAAAATCAGAGAGATAAGATCCCACACAGAGGCATACCGACAATCGTTCTTCCCACGAACAATACGGGACTGGAATAGAAGGGAGAACCGATAGAAGTACTCAAGGTACCCTCCAGGTGGCTTGCGGAGTATGGATGTAGATGTAGAGATTGTTTTCTGCTCGGTGTGAATTTGCCACCGCTGAAGGTTTAAGCACCCTCGTATTTTCTTTCCCCCATCCGCAACAGGCGTCGAGTAGTTGATTCGAAAAACATAGAAAGATAGCAGTTTACACCATCCAATCGTAACGGTAGTCTGATAAGATATTTAAGCAATTTTCGTGATTGAGATACTGCATTCACATTCGATTTGATTTTCGATGCGTTAAAATAATAACTTGTATATCCATGATATATATGTGAAAATACGGAGCAGTACGCTTATAGAAATGCATAATAATGCAAAGGCGGTTCGTTTCAATGGACTTGTGCAACTGGAACAGTTCTTTGTTTGTTCATTATTATAAATCAGAATGTTGCAATTACATTTACTAGTTTTTACGCCGCAATCGTAATGTTTATACGAGACACTGAGACTGCTACAGTTCACACTAAGCTGTGAAAACGATAGCCCGACATTACGTGAATATATTGGTATTTTCTTTGTTAATTTAATTGCATAGTACTGGAACGTTCGATAGCGAAAGTGAACATGGCCATTTTTACATTCTTAAAAAAAAAATCAGTTTTTTGCTTGTCAGAGTGTGCGACTGTCATTAATTCTGCTCTCAAACAAATATCAATTTAATTTTTTGTGTTATAATATTAAAATAGTTTCCTGGGATCTTTGTTTGCACTATCGGAAGAGAGAGAATTTGATTCTTTGCTTTATATCGCTGCACGAAAGTGAATGAATGCAGTAAGCGAGCTCGGACGTGGGTAGACGCATTGTCTCACAGCGCGAGAAGAAAGAAGTTGACCTGCCCTTTTGAAAGCCGTGTACAGTTCTCGGTATGGTGTACGTGTAGA
The DNA here is from genome assembly GCF_023864345.2 of Schistocerca serialis cubense. NCBI lineage: Eukaryota > Metazoa > Arthropoda > Insecta > Orthoptera > Acrididae > Schistocerca > Schistocerca serialis. Next base: position 221,503,341 of record NC_064638.1, read on the forward strand.
GCAGTTGGGCAGAGACCTCACGGAGAATGCGGTCGCGCTACGCAGGTACCGGCGTGGCGCTTCCGCCTGGACACGCCTACGCAGCCGGCGCATGCATCGCTCTCCGCTGTTTCGCAGAAGGTCCCCCCCCCCCCGGCTGCAGGGGCAGTGACCCAGTCGCCGCAGCACTGGGACACCAGCCATTGTCACAATTCAGACGTACCGGAAATGGCGCCGCAGCAGCCTCTGACCAGGCGCCAGTGTGGCTGTGCGCCCGCTGCCGTCCTCACCCACTCATCCGGCACACCGGTTTTCCACGGGGTATCTTCTCCGAGTTTCTTCTTTTATTATACCGTCACTCTTCCCACGTTTACCGCCATTCGTCCCAAGTCTGCTTCGCCCCGTGCCTAATACTAAGCGTTTTGGCAATACTGCTGTAGTCCAGGTTATCGAAGAGATCCATCCACCTGATCCTGTCTCGCATACTTCGTAGTCCTACGCTGTTCCTACATTTACTTTCTTGCCGTCTCGAACACCTCATTTCTCAAGCTGCGACATCGTCGCGGAAAAACAGTTACCCGTATATGTAATAAGTTTCCTTTAATTTACGTCTATGGTCACACTCTTTTTGTTTAACAGATTACCGGTTTCGGTCTTTAATGACCATCGTCAGATCTGTTTCATAAAGACAAAGTCCTAATGCACTGCAGCCGTACTGGCATCGTCAAATGTTAAATGCGGAATCAGCACCAGCATCGTCAAATACATATAAATCACATCAAATGCACGAGTCATGTTGTCAGTAATACTGAATATTCTGCAAACAGACGGTAACCTCCATTGCGCCAGTTGTTAGGGTTTCTACCGTTCCATTCAAGTACGGAGCGCGGGAGGAATGAATGCTTAAATGCTTGTTTGCGCTTTGTAAGTAGTGGAACTCTCTCTCCGCTATTCCTAGGGCAGCGAAACTTAGAGGTTGTAGCATATTCCCGGATTTATTACTGAAAGCTGGTTCGTGAAACTTTGGTGCATCTGTCTTCAAGTGTCTGCCTGCCAGTTCAGTTTCTTCAGCATCTCCGAGACGTTCTCCCAAGGGTCACTCTGTTAGTTCAAAATGATTCAAATGGCTCTGAGTACTATGGGACTTAACTTCTCAGGTCATCAGTTCGGTAGAACTTAGAACTACTTAAACCTAACTAACCTAAGGATATCACACACATCCATGCCCGAGGCAGGATTCGAACCTGCGACCGTAGGGGTCGCGCGGTTCCAGACTGTAGCGCCTAGAACCGCTCGGCCACTACGGCCGGCACCCTCTTAGTCCTATATGTTATAAGTCCCACGCACTCTAGCAATATTATAGGGTGGCCCACACAAGTGCTTCGTAAACGATCTCCTTTGTAAGCTAATTGCATTTTCCTAGTATTCTACCAACGAACCGAAGTGTGCCACCTGGTTTACCCACGACCGAACGTATGTGATCGTTCTATTTCATATCTCTTTCAAGTTATTACACTCTGGTATTTGTATGAGTTAACCGATTCCAGTTTTAGGGGTAGGCTGCTACTTTTTTTCGTTTTATGAAGCGCGCATTATTGCATTTGTGAACATTTAAAGCAAGTTGCCAGTTTTTGCACCACTTTCAAATCTTATCAAGATCCGACCTGGGTATGTACGCATATTATTAAGACAGTTCTTCGTTATTGATAACCGCATCATCTGCGAAAACTCTGAGATTATCTACTATTGTCTTTAAGGTAATTAATATACAATATGAACAATAAAGGTCCCAGCACAGTTTCCTGTCCGCATCTCGTGGTCGTGCGGTAGCGTTCTCGCTTCCCGCGCCCGTGTTCCCGGGTTCGATTCCCGGCGGGGTCAGGGATTTTCTCTGCCTCGTGATGGCTGGGTGTTGTGTGATGTCCTTAGGTTAGTTAGGTTTAAGTATTTCTAAGTTCTAGGGGACTGATGACCATAGATGTTAAGTCCCATAGTGCTCAGAGCCATTTGAACCATTTTTTGAACAGTTTCCTGGGTACGCCTGAAGACACCTCTACACCTCTCGATGATTGTCCATTCAAGATAACATGCTGCGTTCTCCCTATCGAGAAACCCTCTGTTCATAGTATTTCAACTTCTTAATTACTGTTGACTGCGTCATTCACATAACTTAATTCGTCTGTATTGTTTTGGAACATGCACGCATTCTTAGAATGACAGGTGATCCCAGAAAGCCGAATGACTTCCACCTTTCAGTATGGCTGTTATAACTGAACTGTTTAGTGTTGTTAATCTAAATACCAGGATTTGGCAGGCAGAGTTAATGTGCGATAAATATAGGGTATGATGAATCACTAAGGCTTCTCAGGTTGAGTGTAAGCTAGGCCAAAACACACACATTACCCAGGTGGGATTGCGTTCTGAGAATCGGCGAGAAAGTGTTCTGGATGAACCTGACAATCAGGTGCTCATTCAAGCCAAACGTACGTGGTCATTGTGTTCTCTGCCTTCTTTATACGCCAGATATTACGACTAGACCTTGGCTTTCAGCGAATATGAGCATTTGTTAATGTGAAACTTGACGTGAATAAATACATAAGTAAATAAATAAATAAGTACAGAAGTTGAGTGTAGCTCTGCGACAGTTATTTCCTGCAGTTGAGGAATGGTGTCGGAGAGGAACATCCTTGGATACTGCCTGTAGTTTTCAACCTCGGAAAAATAGGCCGTTACTCAACAGCAATGGAAGTTTCTAATAAATTATTCGGATGGCGAGACGAAGAATCAGAACTGGCCAAGCTGGTGAATGGACAGGCCCATAGCCAATTGTGTAGATCGTGAGTGAAGGAAATTTCCCGGTGTGGGCGCTTCAGCATTGCCCAGGGCTGGTTCTCCAAATGACACGCTTTTAATCTTCCTATCGAAATACTAGGAATTATCACTTGGAGTTCATGTGCGGTGTTTATAGCGTATGAAATATCACAAAAGCTTCGGGCACTGTGTACAAGCGAAACCAAAACACTCGTGACCCGGAGGGATTGCTACTTGAGAATCGGCGAGGAAGTGCTGTGGGTGAGCAGATAAAGTTAAACAGGTAACTTACAAAATAAACCTCTTGTTCAAGTTGAATTATATGTTTTAGAAATTCACATGTTGCTGTTGCACCAAGGGTGCCACTGTTCGAAGCTAGCTCACCATACCAGTGTTCTACGCAAAGTACGTAATTGTAATAATAGTAGTTCCTATCAGGTCATCGACACTTAAAATTTATTCCCATGTAAGTACACTGGGTAGTTCTTAATATGTTGTGTCCATTGCCATAAAACATCACTACATGTAAAGTACTGTGGACCTCGTGCACCATTGTCTTTCAACGTAATAGTTCAAAGGCTTTTGACAAAAATTATAAATGCTTTTCATACGATGAGGTACACAGAACACGGCAGATGTTCTTTGTTTGGGTACATCGATAGAAAAATCCTATCGATGTAGGTTTCTAAGACAACACAGCATTCACTTTTTGGTAGGTGAAAGGATGTAAATCTTAAAGAATAAGAAGTATTGTTATTAGATTGAAACACCAGCAGATCAAGAATTGAAGTTCACGGATACAGTACAAGGTAAAACGGACATACCATTAACAGTTTACGTTTGAACTGTGGGTGGAGACTTCGGGCTGATTGAGCTAGTAATGTTTATCGTAGAAAGTGTTCCTGTTTTATCAGCTCTAGTGATAGAACTTGGTTTGCTGCTTTCCTCTAAGGATTTATGGAATAGACATAAACAGCTGACACTATGTGTTTTGCCTTACATTGAATTTGTAAAGCATAATATATCTTACCCGTAAAGTGGACGCTACTGATTCGAGTCATACCCCAGGAACGCGTGTGTGTTAAAATATCTCCACCTGTCCTGTCTGTGTAATGTCTAATGTGTTGCGAATGTAAGTGAAATTAGTAAAAGATAATACTAACATGTGAATAAGATACATAAATTGATTGCGCCCATAAAAGCTGATGGGATATTTGTGGTCTAAGTTGCCATATGCCAATTAATAATAATGATTTTGGAGCAGAGAGCCGTGTCCTATTAATACAGAATTTGAAAGCTCGTTATTTCTGATATGGTGAAAAAGGATCTTTCGCCGTCGTTGTTTATCTCCCAGCAAAGCCAATGTCAGCCGCCTGTAACATTCGACAGCCGTTTCATTGTGTTGTATGTTTATTGACTCATTCGGTATAATGAGCACGTAATCTCACTTGAGTAGTAGATACGGGGTCTATCTTGTAATTAGGCTCTTGGTGTTAACAGTTATCTCCAAGACGTAGACGGCGAATTGTTCATCTATCCGTCGATATAAACGTTTCCATCACCCAGGGCAGACTGAATGGTAACCATGTCAGAACCCTGCTTTCGATTCGCGATCGACCCACGCCTCTTTTTAATACGATTCTTGTCAGACTGCAGCCATATTCCTTTCGAAACTCGTGGTGAAGTAGCTAGTCGTTAATGAGCTCGTTGTCGACAGAACATTACGCCCAGGTGCTACGACTCCGCCCATCATAAAGTCGCGTAGTGCGTTGCCGCGTTGAGCTTTTTACTCCCATGCCTGTCGTTCCGTCTCTGAATTTATAACGACTGCCGGGACGGAATAGGCATAAATAATCTGGCGACCTTAGATAGAATATCTCTCCACGTCCGTGTACGAGTAATGCTAGCTTTCCACAAAGTATATGTGTCGTTGAAAGCTTCCTTATTAGCTTGCAGTTTTACTTCGTGAGAATAGCAACATCTATTAGCGACTACATTTTGACTTCACAATGCGGTACAACTCTATCTACGCAACAATGATTACCGACATCTCCGAACCATATGTTAGCCACAGGCGACGTTTGGCATTGCGTGATCAAAGTAGAGATGCTGTAGACTCCTTTATTCGAGGATTTTTACAGCTGTTACCTTGAGAAACCTGTTCGGCCTTCACTCTCGTCGTTAAACCTACGACACTAATTTATGTAAGGCGTTGCTGTAAGGAAGGAAGCACCACTTAACAAATACACGCCAGTTGTGACTGCTGTCTGTTCTTTAAGATTTTTTTCCCGGAATTTTGTTTTTCTTTGGAGGTTCTAGCTGCATTATTAGCGCACACGCACACAATTTACAAACTGTATCCTGTTTCTTCCGTTGTGTTGCTAAGAAAATCTTAATCTCCTAAACCTTCATTTTAAGTGCTATCTATTACGAAATAACTAGAAGCAGAGATAAGTCCTGTTAACCGACTGCATATGTGTTCCCACGTACTCCACAATTGAATCTTTTGTGAAGCAGAAATGGGCTTCTGAACTATGAATTTAAAACGGGAACACAGATTTCCATTTCCCGATGAAGATATCGGTGTTAATTTTCCATTGCTGTATGAGTTATTTGTACATTCTAAAATACCTCTCTTAATGTCCGAACGTTGTCTCTTTTTACACCCGTAATAGATCTGTGTAATGAACAAAAATTGCTGTATATAATTGGAAAATAGTGTTATACCTTTAGCAAGCACAACTTTCCTCTTTAGCGCCCATACATATTCGGTGTAGTTTCAGCATCGTCAGCGGGTATAGTTTAATTTTTGAAAAGACAAATAAGGCGTTGATGTATTCATCTTGTGGTTCAACCTCCCGTTACAAATATATAACTACAAGATATATATGTCTCAGTGCCAAGCCAGGCGTTTCCGGTAAAATAAAGTGAACTCACTGTCCATGGTTGAACTTCTCCGAAATATGGATGGATATTAAAGAAGAAAATTGGTTTTCTAAGGAAGAACCTATTTCTACACTTACATATTTGAAAGGAAACACGGACAAAAAGGAAGCGTCAACCACAAAGTGAAACATTGCTGTATTTGTGATTCTTCAGTTTCTCCCGGCATATTTCTTGCTCGAACAGTCCGCGGTTGTACTGCCGGTCCATAGCGTCAAGCCACTCGCATTCAAAATCACTTAAGTCAAAATCAAGGATGGTTTCTTTGAAAAGGCAGCTGCTTATTTCCTTCCACGCACCCGATAATTTGAACATATGGTCTTTCTCTAATGAGGTCGATCAGTACACAACGCTTGAAATGTGGTATTTCGTCCTATTTTCGTTATCAGCAGCAAAGTAAATGGACTTCGATGAAGGTGATGTGCAAGCTGAGGCTTCCCTATAAGCGCAGTGGGAGAGCCGATCTGATTCCATAGTTTTCCGGCGAATCGCTCCGCTGCTGAAATAATCGGGGGGGGGGGGGGGGGGGGGGGAGAGAGAGAGATAGAGAGGCGGGGGGGGGGGGGGGGGTTCCTGTCTTACAAACGAAGCTGAGTGATAAAGGCTTTGAACTCATATTGCAGTGTTGCAGGGTTCACATCCTAGTCCACTCATCAGCATGTAGGCTTTACGTGCTTTCACTGATTTATGTAATGAGCCTTAAAAAAGGCCCCGTCTAGTTTTCTTTCTTATCCTTGTCAAATCTGTGCCACTTCTCCTTCTCGAAGTAACTCAGCGTCGACGAAACAAAACTGTAGCCGCGTGGCTCGAGGTGCCTTACCACGGTTCGCGCGGCTCGCCCCGTCGGAAGTTCGAGTCCTCCCTCGGGCATGGGGTGTGTTTTGTCCTTAGCGTAAGTTAGTTTCAGTTAGATTAAATAGTGTGTAAACCTAGTGACTGATGGCATCAGCAGTTTGGTCCCATAGGAACTTACCACAAATTCCCAGTTTTCAAAACAGTAATCTCTGTTGGATTTTATTACGAGATTAATTTACGAGTACATGGAGTTGTTTGAGCATGGGCACGTACAAGAATACGTGAAAGTACTACTCAGTTCAGAATAGTGTGCTGGACGGGTACTCGATACCGGAATCTTTGGCTTCTTTCTGGGAACAGCCCCCCAGATTGCAGCCAAGCCATTCCTCGGCAATATCCGTTTCTCCAGGAGCGCTAGTACCGCAAGCTATGCAGAAGAACATATGTGTACTTTATTAGGTAAGAGAGAGGTACTGACTGAAGTTAATCTGTGATGAGGGGTCATGTGTCATGCTCAGGCAGCTCAACGGTAGAGCAATTTCCTGTCAAAGCAAAAGTTCCAGGTTCGTCTCGGTCCAGCACACAATTTCAATCTATGAAGTTTCGATTCAGTGCGCTTCACTTTGTTCTGAGAACGGGAAATGTCGTGTGGCTAAGGCCTCCCGTCGGTTAGACCGTTAGCCTGGTGCAGGTCTTTCAATTTGACGCCACTTCGGCGACCTGCGCGTCGATGGGGATGAAATGATGATGATTAGGACAACACAACACCCAGTCCCTGAGAGGAGAAAATCTCCGACCCAGCCGGGAATCGAACCCGGGCCCTTAGGATTGACAGTCTGTCACGCTGACCACTCAGCTACTGGGGCGAACCTGAGAACGGGAAAGCGTATGTGAGTCGTCTTCTTCTTCTTCTTATTCTTGGCCTCTGTTAGTATTTTTACGTGGTCCGCTTTTTAATCTGGATTTGGCAAATGTTGGTTGTAGAGGGTGGCTGGGTGCCCTCTCCTCCCGCCGGCCGATGTGGCCGAGCGGTTCTAGGCGCTACAGTCTGGAGCCGCGCAACCGCTACGGTCGCAGGTTCGAATCCTGCCTTGGGCGTGGATGTGTGTGATGTCCTTAGGTTACTTATGTTTAAGTAGTTCTAAGTTCTAGGGGACTGATGACCTCAGCAATTAAGTCCCAAAGTGCTCAGAGCCATTTGAACCCTCTCCTCCCGTTCCATCTTCCCTCTTTCCTCCTGCGGGACGGAATTTTTTGTACACATCTGCGTGCACGTCTACTGTTATCCCCCTCAAGTGGAACTCTTGACTGTTTCCGAATTGTTTGTGAATCCAGTAACTGAGGCGAGGCGTGGGTACCAGGCCTGTATTCACCTGGTCGGATGTGAGAAACCACCTGCAAACCACGTCCAGGCTTGGCGGTACGCCGACCCTCGTTCTTAATCCGACGAGCGGATTCGATCCGCAGCCCGTGCGCCTCCCCGAATCCTGTAAGCGACATTTTAAAGCGCGCTGCTGTCCGGGTGGGTCAGTGATATGTACGTTTATTTTTTTTTTTTACCGTTTCTTCGTCGATATTGGGGAACATCCGGTGTAACTGTACTATGGCGATAGGCGGCTGACGATTTAGCAGCATCGCTTCGTGTTCAGGAACACAGTTAACATCTAGTGATATATGAACAACCTCCTTTGTCGTTCATTACGAATGATTTTCAAGTTGTTGATTTCTGCCCTGTTTAATCATTCGACGATGATGTACCACACGCGGTTCCTATGCCCGATTGAGCAATCGTTTCCAGCAGGAGATGCACGTGTTTTGGCAAAACTTGAGATAAAGTTGCTGCAGAGAAACTGAAAGCTCCCGAATGAGATTTTCACTCTACAGCGGAGTGTGCGCTGATATGAAACTTCCTGGAAGATTAAAACTCTGTGCCGGACCGAGACTCGAACTCTGGACCTTTGCCTTTCGCGGGCAAGTTTGGAAGGTAGGAGATGAGGTACTGGCGGAAGTAAAGCTGTGAGGATGGGGCTGAGTCGTGCTTGGGTAGCTCAATTGGTAGAGCACTTGCCCGCGAAAGGCAAAGGTCCCGAGTTCGAGTCTCGGTCCGGCACACAGTTTTAATCTGGCAGGAAGTTTCAAACTGAAAGTTATTAGCGTGTTCCTGATCTTGCATTCTTAATTCGTTTGCTACATCTACATCTACAAACAGACTCAGTAAGTACCGTACGCTGCGTGGCTTAGTGTACCACTAAAATTTCCACTATCTAATAGACCATAGATCCGTACGAGCCCTGATCTCTATCGTCTTACCAGAACTCTGAATAGAGATTTTGTGGTTGAGCTCATTGGCATACAGCTGATGATTTGTGGGTGGCTTCTATTAACTGCGTCTTATTCACCGGAGCCTTTGTGTTAGTGCTGCGACTCGCTTCCTCGTTATCTGTGTGCTTTCCTTTGTGTCGATGTAAGAACACCAGTGATTGGAAAGTGCTATGTCGTGAGCCTCTTCAAACAGCGGAGGACTAGTGACCTGTTAGCTGCTTGTTTATCGGCGGGTGCTTTCTTAGGAACCTTTGTTTGTAAATGGCAGCTGTTTGCGTGTACGTCGTCAAGAATCCGGGCTGCGGATGTTGCTGGAATGAACTGCATACGTCGAGGCCGGCCGCCAGTGCTGCACCAGATGTTGCGACTGCAGAATGGATCTGCTCTGTATGGCTGAGCAACACATGGGAGCGCCGTATCAACAGCGGTGCCACTCGGGGGAAGTTAACCCAGTTTCTGTACTGTTGGAGAGCCTGCGAAACTCTAAAGCTCGTATGAAAGCAGAGACTTTTCTTAAGAAAACCCCTCACATATTATTACTGTGTTACGGATTAGCAATCGAACGGAGGTACTTCACTTCTGAACGCTATATTCATCGGAAGAAAAAAGTATAGCCAAATGACCTAGCCCGTTGTTGTTCTGGTTAGTTCAGTCGGAACAGCACTGTTCGCGAAAAAGAAGTGTCCAGGTTAAGAATGTTGCGACTCACAAGTTAAATCTGTCTCGCAACGTAATAAATTGCATCGCAATTCTAGATATTTTCGTAGGCGAAGGTTGCGAACATAGGGACACCCTACGACGACACAAATGTTGTAGACAATAGCACAATTCAACATACTTTTCATTCTCGTTTTCTTAATTTATCTGCAACGCTATATACACACGGAATCCTTTCGACGATAGCCATCCAGCGGCGACAACATATGGACGTCTCTCTCTCTCGTATCGATTAGCTGCTAAAGTGTGAATTTCGCACGGAAGTAATATGGATTCGTGATTGAAGACGGTTACCTTCAAATACAGTACATACTTGTATCAAGTAATCTGAAATTAAGAATGTTGTAATATAACGCAACTAGGAGAAGAAAAATGACATTCAAGACATTTAGTAAACATTTATGATCGTGACTCATATTGCATAAGCCATTTTAATATAACTGCAATTACTGCTATTAATCACTCTGTCTTCAGATCACACAGGCTGCACAACACTTCATCAAGTAATTACAGTGTAACAGCTTTAGGTTGTCTCAGGGTGGCAGCAACGTAATAAAGGCAACTGTCGACACAAATTGTTCCGAATGGTGCCGACTTTTAACGGTTACTTCTCGGGGGCCGGCAGCCAACATACAGCGCCCTTAATACAGCTCCTCGATTAGGGACTTAGCCTAATTCATCTAGTTTACCAGTTAATAATAAGACGAGTACATGTGCGGCCGGAAGTTACACCTCACGATGTATTGGCTCTTGAGCAAAAAGATTTACAATCGCTGGTTTACGGTATCACATCCTCATTTCTGTTATTTTATCGGGTAATGCACGGAAAGAATGAATTTCGATACGTCACTGAGACTGAAGCTTTTAGGATGCGCCTCGCGGTGTAGGGCGCCTTGTCACGGTCCGCGCGGCTCCCCCCGTGGGAAGTTCGAGTCCTCCTTCGGGCATGGGTGTGTTTGTTGTCCTTAGCATAAGTTAGTTTAGATTAGATTAAGTAATGCGTAAGCTTAGGGACCGATGACCTCCCATAAGATCTTACCACAAATTCCTAAAAAAAAATTGTGATGCCATTTCTTGTATTGTCTCCCACGGGTGTTTGTCGAGCGATTCTGGAACACTGTCGCACGGTTTAACTATCAAGAAAACGGTCCAATAAGACATGTCGAAACATATCCTGAAATTTTTACACAAGAAGAAAACGAAAGAAATTCGCTGTCAAAATTTTAGCTGGTAAGGAGCACTGCAAATATTTAAAAAATATATATAATATGAAAATTGCCAAATTCGTAACGCGCCGGGAGGCGGTACAAATGTACACAGCTGCTAGCGCTGTAGCAACTGCGAATGCGCAACAAGGGGCGCGCGCACACTCGCACACGCACACACACACACACACACACACACACACACACACACACTCACGACCGAGGTCGGCGGTACGTTTCTAAACAGGAAATAGACACAACCGTATCGTAATTTGTAAAGGACGTTTCAGGTTACCGTTCGTTGATAGTTTCTCTGACACTACCGTATACAGTTACTATTCTCTCTAATTAGCCATTCAAGTAACATCTATTACAAATTATCAGTTGCTTCTTGCAGTATAGGTAAGTATTGACAACACAGATGCACCTGAAGCAATATTTATTGCTCTTTCGCAAGGGATGCCTGCTAGTAGTAAATTTTTTTTTCTTCCAGTTTCTCAGTAATGTGGAATGCAACTAACGAAATCAATTTCTCTGCTAGCCATTTTTATCAGAATTACATGTCGATATGACGCAATTAAAAAATGAGATGATGCTCGACGCCGGTAATTAGAGTTTTGTTTCTAAATTTCTCCTCAGTGGTAATGAGAAGCCAGGGAAAAATGGCAGCCGACGTAGAAGGAAAATTTTAGACCAGTGCTAAGGGGAGATGGAGATGCAATTCGGTGTAAAGTCTCCACGCATGTCACGCTTCCATACAAATTGAGACACTTAAATTCTTCCTTTCCTGCGCCTTTTGCATGTTTGTCATGCCAGGCAAAATAATCCTCACTGATCAGCAAAGTTCCGCATTGTGGCTCTAACAAGATAGAGTTTTATCCTGTATGCCGAATATTAGCTCCAAAAACAAAAAATTAATAACACATCTTTCATAGGCAATGTTCGCTACCTCGTGTTCCCTTCCGTTCGCTCTAGTATAAACGATTCTACCCATACACAAGCGAATGGTACTGAATTTTCTGCAAATGATCATTCGCGCGGATTCCGTTCGCTCCATTGTAAACCAGACTTTAGGTGCTTAAAATTGGTGTCTGTGAACTCCGGATAATTCCGCTATGCAGCGCTGCGTGAGTGATTCGCCTGCAGCTCTGTATAGGGGCAGAGCTTTAGAGTCGCACACTAGGCGGGCAGGGCTGTAGGAACCGGTGTTACAAGCTGTTCTTCAACGTTTTTTACAAAATACTTGCAGCAGCTAAAATTTGGCAGTGCATTTCTTTCGTTGGCTTCTTCCTGTGTAAAAAAAATTTCAGGGCAGATTTGGAAACGTCTTACTGGACCATTTCCCTGTTAAGACTGCGAGAAATTTTGTATTTGTACTTCGAATCTTCCTTCTCTCTTCGTTTAGTGTAGCTCGATTATTGTCTACAATACTTTCGCAAGTAGTGTGTCACGCTTATTTAATCAGATTTAACTCCTGGGAGGAACAGGGCCATCTACCAAATGGAAACCAGATCTACGGAAATGTGTGTATTTCGTTGCAGCGTGTCACCCGTGCACGTCTCAGGCATCGCAGTATGCCTAGCGAATTAATTCAGCGGCGTACGTGCTACTAACGAGATGCTGCTCCCGATGAGACATCTAGCGTCGCTGTCTCGCTCTGTGCACGTGAAAGGCGCTCCACTAGCGTGCTTGTTGAGTGTTGCAGGGGCGCGCCATGTGATGAAGTGTCGTAGAGACTCGCTCTCCAGGCTTACACTCGCGTCACCTGTGTAAAAGGTACTACCCCACGTGTCCCTTGTTCACTCACGCTGATCAGGACACAAGCTTCACCGGGCTTTTAGGAAATAGATCTGACAGCGGACGGGTGATATGTGATCCAGAGGATGCTGCGAGCTTTCTTGCTAGGACGCCTGCTGTGCGGGTAGGACATCGACGGAGGGCAAATGCGAAATGTCGACCCTCGTAACATGTTGTAGCACGCGGTCACCCACGGTCTCTCAGGCGTTGAATGTTTACTCCGTCCTGAAATCGCCCACACAGGTAACATTAAACGCATGGCTCCCACCCTTGTATATTATGGTTAGCCTCTAACCTATCGAGTAGCCATCAGAGCGCAATAGCTGTCAAAAGTGTTCGCTACGTCATCCTGCTTGCCATCGACTCTGAATACTGCCTGCCATATTTACAACAGTGGGAACCACTATATCCGAGATGTCTGTCCACACAGCCTGTACAGGCAGACTAAATGGTTTCGTACTGGAGTGTCACCTCAGTCATGTGTTGCCGGTGTCGTCATGACGCAATGTTGTTTCATGCACAGGGCAGCTCTCTTGATTTGTAGTCATGAGTGAATTGAACTGTATGCACAGTCCTCAGTTCTGCAATTCTGATGAGTCGGTACAACTCCATGCAGTGACTATAAGGAGACAAATGTACAAAAATCGCGTTTACTGTTATTCTACAAAATGTTTGACCGTGATCGTGTTACTAATGGTTGGTTTACGCAATCGGACTTGAACTTTATTATTTTTTTCCAGAACATAGCATAATAGTCCGATTCGCACATACTTTCTAATGACGAAGGAAATAACACTAATTGAACTCGAAGTGTCAATGAGTAATCAACTTCCTGCATTAACTATTTCATGAAAAAACTATCGAACAAATTTTTACATATAATATTAATTATCTACTTGACTGTGAGACTAATTAACGAAAATTCCCTTCATCGCATTAGCGGTTACGAAAATATTCTGTATAGTGACGCGGTCGCGAAGTGGGGCCGAGGCAGTTCCAGATAAGTTTTACAGTCTGACGATAATTTATGGATTTGTAGTTTTAGCTTGACGATGTCCACTATGGAAAGACGGTAGTTACTGTTATTCTGAAGACGGTTGAGTTATCCCGACTAAAACGATAGTAAATTCTAGGCTAACAGTGCCACTGAGGCCGTTAATTATTAAAATTAAAAGTACCATTCATTAGTACTCCTCGAGTGTCTGGGATCTGTGTCACGTCGGATTAAAGAAAAACATCTAAGCAGTTCAGAGACGTGCCACTGTATTTGTTACGGACAGGTTCGACTAACACGACAGAATTATGGAACTTCTCCATTAAGTCTAATGGAAGTCTCTGGATAGGAGGAGGTTATTGTTTGGCGAAACACTTCTACGAAAGTTTAAGGAACCAACATCTGCGATGGACTGCAGAGCATTCCTACTGCCACCAACGTGATGTCCCGCAAAGACAGCAAATACCAGAGAAATCAGAACCGGAACAAAAGACTATAGACAATCTTTCTCCAAAGCTGCATTTGCGAATGGAACGGGAAAGGGAATGGTTAGTAGTGGTTCTACGTGCCCTTCGCCATCCACCGTTTGGTGTCTTGTGGAGTATGTATGTACAGGGTGTTTCAAAAATGACCGGTATATTTGAAACGGCAATAAAAACTAAACGAGCATCGATAGAAATACACCGTTTGTTGCAATATGCTTGGGACAACAGTACATTTTCAGGCGGACAAACTTTCGAAATTACAGTAGTTACAATTTTCAACACAGATGGCGCTGCAAGTGATGTGAAAGATATAGAAGACAACGCAGTCTGTGGGTGCGCCATTCTGTACGTCGTCTTTCTGCTGTAGGCGTGTGCTGTTCACAACGTGCAAGTGTGCTGTAGACAACATGGTTTATTCCTTAGAACAGAGGATTTTTCTGGTGTTGGAATTCCACCGCCTAGAACACAGTGTTGTTGCAATAAGACGAAGTTTTCAACGGAGGTTTAATGTAACCAAAGGACCGAAAAGCGATACAATAAAGGATCTGTTTGAAAAATTTCAACGGACTGGGAACGTGACGGATGAACGTGCTGGAAAGGTAGGGCGACCGCGTACGGCAACCACAGAGGGCAACGCGCAGCTAGTGCAGCAGGTGATCCAACAGCGGCCTCGGGTTTCCGTTCGCCGTGTTGCAGCTGCGGTCCAAATGACGCCAACGTTCACGTATCGTCTCATGCGCCAGAGTTTACACCTCTATCCATACAAAATTCAAACGCGGCAACCCCTCAGCGCCGCTACCATTGCTGCACGAGAGACATTCACTAACGATATAGTGCACAGGATTGATGACGGCGATACGCATGTGGGCAGCATTTGGTTTACTGACGAAGCCTATTTTTACCTGGACGGCTTCGTCAATAAACAGAACTGGCGCATATGGGGAACCGAAAAGCCCCATGTTGCAGTCCCATCGTCCCTGCATCCTCAAAAAGTACTGGTCTGGCCGCCATTTCTTCCAAAGGAATCATTGGCCCATTTTTCAGATCCGAAACGATTACTGCATCACGCTATCTGGACATTCTTCGTGAATTTGTGGCGGTACAAACTGCCTTAGACGACACTGCGAACACCTCGTGGTTTATGCAAGATGGTGCCCGGCCACATCGCACGGCCGACGTCTTTAATTTCCTGAATGAATATTTCGATGATCGTGTGATTGCTTTGGGCTATCCGAAACATACGGGAGGCGGCGTGGATTGGCCTCCCTATTCGCCAGACATGAACCCCTGTGACTTCTTTCTGTGGGGACACTTGAAAGAACAGGTGTACCGCCAGAATCCAGAAACAATTGAACAGCTGAAGCAGTACATCTCATCTGCATGTGAAGCCATTCCGCCAGACACGTTGTCAAAGGTTTCGGGTAATTTCATTCACAGACTACGCCATATTATTGCTACGCATGGTGGATATGTGGAAAATATCGTACTATAGAGTTTCCCAGACCGCAGCGCCATCTGTTGTTGAAAATTGTAACTACTGTAATTTCGAAAGTTTGTCTGCCTGAAAAAGTACTGTTGTCCCAAGCATATTGCAACAAACGGTGTATTTCTATCGCTGCTCGTTTAGTTTTTATTGCCGTTTCAAATATAACGGTCATTTTTGAAACACCCTGTACACTACTGGCCATTACAATTGCTACACCAAGAAGAAATGCAGATGATAAACGGGTAGTCATTGGACAAATATATTACACTAGAACTGATACGTGATTACATTTTCACGCAATTTGGGTGCATATATCCTGAGAAATCAGTACCTAGAACAACCACCTCTCGCTGCGGTCGCAGGTTCGAATCCTGCCTCGGGCATGGATGTGTGTGATGTCCTTAGATTAGTTAGGTTTAAGTAGTTATAAGTTCTAGGGGACTGATAACCTCAGAAGTTAAGTCCCATAGTGCTCAGAGCCATTTTGAACCACCACCTCTGGCCATAATAACGGCCTTGATACGCCTGGGCGTTGAGTCAGAGCTTGGATGGCGTGTACAGGTACAGCTGCCCATGCAGGTTGAACACGATGCCACAATTCATCAAGAGTAGTGACTGGCGTATTGTGACGAGCCAGTTGCTCGGCCACCATTGACCAGATGTTTTCAGTTGGTGAGAGTTGGTGAGAGATGTGGAGAATGTGCTGGCCAGGGCAGCAGTCGAACATTTTCTGTATCCAGAAGGGCCCGTACAGGACCTGCAACATGCGGTCGTGCATTATCCTGCTGAAATGTAGGGTTTCGCAGGGATCGAATGAAGGACAGAGCCTCGGGTCGTAAGACATCTGAAACGTAACGACCACTGTTCAAAGTGCCGCCAATGCGAACAAGAGCTGACCGAGACGTGTGACCAATGGCACCCCATACCATCACGCCGGGTGATACGCCAGTATGGCGATGACGAATACACGCTTCCAATGTGCGTTCTCCGCGATGTCGCCAAACACGGATGCGACCATCATGACGCTGTACACATTACCTGTATTCATCCTAAAGAATGACGTTTTGCCATTCGTGCACCCAGTTCGTCGTTGAGTACACTATCGCAGGCGCTCCTGTCTGTGACACGGCGTCAAGGGTAATCGCAGCCATGGTCTCCGAGCTGATAGTCCATGCTGCTACAAACGTCGTCGAACTGTTCGTGCAGATGGTTGTTGTCTTGCAAACGTCCCCATTTGTTGACTTGGGGATCGAGACGTGGCTGCACGATCCGTTGCAGCCATGCGTATAAGATGCCTGTCATCTCGACTGCTAATGATAGAGGCCTTCGGGATCCAGCTCGGTGTTCCGTATTACCCTCCCGGACCCACCGATTCCATATTCTGCTAACAGTCATTGGATCTCGACCAACGCGAGCAGCAATGTCGCGATACGATAAACCGCAATCGCGATAGGCTACAATCCGACCTTTATCAAAGTCGGAAACGTGATGGTACGCATTTCTCCTCCTTACACGAGGCATCACAACAACGTTTCACCAGGCAACGCCGGTCAACTGCTGTTTGTGTATGAGAAATCGGTTGTAACCTTTCCTCATGTCAGCACGTCTTACGCCACCGGCGCCAACCATGTGTGAATGCTCTGTAAAGCTAATCATTTTGCATATCACAGCATCTTCTTCCTGTCGGTTAAATTTCGCGTCTGTAGCACGTCATCTTCCTGGTGTAGCAATTTTAATGGCCAGTAGTGTAGATGCATGTGTAACTGGAATGGAAGGATCTCAACAACATTCAACGGCCGCATCACAGACACATCGAGGCCCACGGTGCTGGATCAGCCAGTGACTCTCGCACCAACAGAGTTACGCCCGATGTGAGCACTCAGGTCTGCTGGTTACTGTTCAGTGGAGCCCCCCACCTAATACTCATCACGGACAGCGCCTGTCTGGTGCTGTGGCGAAAGCGGTAATAGCAGAGCCCCTCGATTACTGTGTTTCCCTATGGCATCGCGTCCAGTATGCCTAAATGCTTGCACTAAAATGATTGTTTTGGGAGGAGGGTGTCATACCCCCTTCCCTTCTCTCGCCCCTCTTGGCGCTGCGCCTGACTGCATCTTGACGGCAGTCGGCAAGCCTTTTGGTTGACGGAGCCCTTGTGCCGGCATGTTGTACGGTATGGCGTGCGCTTTGTTCTGGCGTTTCTCGCAGGGTGTCTCTGCAGTGATCCGCTTAGGCGGCCGGCTGACGTGACGTGGTGCGGCGTGTGGAACGGGAGCCCACGGTGCGGCCCGGCCTTTGTGATGGGAGGGGCTGAGCGGGGCGGGCCCGGGTACTTGCTATTCAGGCGGCGCGGCCGGCGCGACATCCGACCCCGGCTTCCTGTTTCCTGCAGGCTGCAGCTGCCGGACAGCCGTCTGGCTCCTCGCCGACCCGCCGTGCATTCGCAATCGGCCTTGACACCCCCTCTCCTCCACTCAGGCGCCACCTCTGGATTCACACCGCCAGCTTCCTACAGCCCACAAAAGACTTCCGTACTGTTGACGGTCGTAACGGTTTAGACGAGATATCTCGATGGTGCGGTAATTGGAAAGTCACGATGAACAATGAAAAGTATATGTGTTGTGTTGGCAGAAGAGCCAACACCGTGTTACTAGTGGAGGCCGAAATGCACGCGTTTTAGCTCACGCAGGCTGGCATGAGGAGGGAAGAACTATACTGACGTGAGGTCTGGAACATGACAAGGAATTAGAATTCAGAAAACGGACGTAATTACTTTGATACTTAACTTTAATCTATTAATCATGAACGTCGCTCTTGACGGTACATGATTCACAATATTATCTGTTTAGAATACATTCTTGAAGAATATGGCGCCTTGCTAGGTCGTAGCAAATGACGTAGCTGAAGGCTATGCTAAACTGTCGTCTCTGCAAATGAGAGCGTATGTAGACAGTGAACCATCGCTAGCAAAGTCGGCTGTACAACTGGGGCGAGTGCTAGGGAGTCTCTCTAGACTAGACCTGCCGTGTGGCGGCGCTCGGTCTGCAATCACTGATAGTGGCGACACGCGGGTCCGACGTATACTAATGGACCGCGGCCGATTTAAAGGCTACCACCTAGCAAGTGTGGTGTCTGGCGGTGACACCACAGATGGTACTGTGACGCGACAACGCAATCTGTGTGTTTAGCGCGTTGTAAATGTTCAGTTAATTGCTATTAACCAGTTTGGACTATTTAGTCATTATCGAACTATATCCAAATAATTTTATTGCAACATTTCGCAACACCTCTGTTCATGTATGAAATGATGCCCGCCCCTGGTAGCTGAGTGGTCAGCGCGACGGAACGTCGTACCTGACGGCCCGGGTTCGATTTCCGGCTGGGTCGGAGATTTTCTCCGCTCTGGAACTGGGTGTTGTGTCGCCCATATCATCATCATTTCATCCCCATCGACATGCAAGTCGCCGAAGTGATGTCAACTCGAAAGACTTGCACCAGGCGAACGGTGTACCCGGCGTGAGGCCCTAGCCACACGGCATTTCCATTTATGAAATGATGTGGCTGTTAAATGCGGTCTGGTGGATTGATTTGTACACTCGGGTGACATAAGTCATGCCATACATCCTAATATCATGTGGTACCTCCTTTTGCCGGCATGGTGCAGCAGCCCGACGTGGCATGTCGTTGGAAGTCCCCTGCAGAAGTACAGGGATTATGTCGTATAAATGTTCGATAGGATTCATGTCGGGCGATCAGGGTGCCCAAATCATTCGCTCGAATTGCGAAACGGAGTAAATATCGAGGTGGCGCCTGAGTGGTGGGGAAGGGGTGTCAGCGCCGATTGCGAATGCACGGCGGGTCGGCGAAACCAGTCTCGAACAGTTGTGGCCCGTTGACATGCCTCATCGTCATCCATAAAAATTCCATCGTTGTTCGGTAACATGATGTATATGGATGACTGCAAATGATATCTAGATAGTCTCACATAACCATTTCCAGTCGACGATTCGGTAATTGTAACAGAGGATCCAGTCTATTCCACACCATTATGGAGCCACCAGCTACTTGCACAATGTGTTGTTGACAACTTTGGCCCATGGTTTCGAGGGTTGGTTGGTTGGTTGGTTTGGGGAAGGAGACCAGACAGCGTGGTCATCGGTCTCATCGGATTAGGGAAGGATGGGGAAGGAACTCGGCCGTGCCCTTTCAGAGGAACCATCCCGGCATTTGCCTGGAGTGATTTAGGGAAATCACGGAAAACCTAAATCAGGATGGCCGGACGCGGGATTGAACCGTCGTCCTTCCGAATGCGGGTCCAGTGTCTAACCACTGCGCCACCTCGCTCGGTGGTTTCGAGGGGTCTGCGCCACACTCGAGCCCTACCGTCATCTCTTACCAGCTGAAAACGGGACTCACCTGACCAGGACATGGTTTTCCAATCGTCTAGGGTCCAGCGATTTGGTCACGAGGCCCGGAGAGCCGCCGCGGGCGGTGTCGTGCTGTTAGCAAGGGCATCCGCGTCGGACATCTGCTACCAGAGCCCATTAACGCCACATTTCGCCGCACCGTCCTAAGGGATACGTTCGTCACACATCCCACATCGATTTCTGCTGCTATTTCGCTCGGTGTCATTTGTCTATTAGTACTGACAACTGTAGGCAATTGCCGCTGCTTTTGGTCGTTACGTGAAGGTCTTCGGCCAATGCTTGCCCGTAGGGAGAGAAACTGCATTAATTTTGGTGTTTTCAGCACACTCTTGGCACTGCGCATCTCTGAATATTCAATTCCCTAATGATTTCTGGGATGAAATGTCCCATGCTTGTAGCCTCAACTTCACTCCGCGTTCAAAGTCTGTTAATTCCCATCGTGCGACCATAATCACATTAGAAACCTTTTCACATGAATCACCTGAATACAAATAACTGCTCCGCCAATGCACTGCCCTTATACATCCTGTGCACGCGATACTACCGCCAACTGTTCATATCGATATCCCATGACTTTCGTCACCTCATTGTGCGTCACATCTGTTCCGACATATTGCTTACAGGTTACCTGGATGTTGCCTGATAAAGGCTAATAAATTGAAATTTGCCAGCAGCATCCTGTACAGCGCATAACGGACCGTACGTATGTGTTCATGTGAGGTCATCAACATACACAGAGACCCCGAGTAATTAAAAACATATACATCTCCTTATAGAATCTGAATCCATTCGCTACTACAGTAACAAGTTTGTGAACTTTTTTTTGTCCTATTGATTTAATTTGGAACAGATGAAATTCCATGCCTGACGTATTCCCCTGTGCTTATAACAGTTCTGGTTTGTCAGAACTAAACGAAGAATCACTAGAGCATCATCCGTTGAAGCCACGACGAGCCGATAAGCTGACGGCTTACCGGAATTGTGTGTTTGCACAGCACACGTCAGGCTGACTTGACAGGTGTCGTGGCAAACACACCTCTACTGTTCCAACTGGACTTGGGTGTAGCCAGCTTAAACAGACACAAGGTAGTGTCGTGCAAGCCAGCTTACAGACTTTAAGAATGAACGGTAAGTTTGCGCCGTTACAGGCTTGTGTGCTACAAAACAGCAATGTGTGAGATACAGCTTCGCATGAGGCTATAGAACGACTAGGAATTCCGAACTTCGACAAAGCAGATTTGGCGAAAAATCTATTAGACGTAGGTACTTCGAGGAATGGCAAAAAAATTGGTGTCATTCAAGTGATCCCACCAGAACGTGTACAGGAACAATGTAGTAGTTTAGTTGAGTATTTTGTATATGTGTTTCTGAAAGTATTAAGACACTCTATCTGCAAGAATACTAAGAATAACTTTTAGTTTTAGAGTTGGAAGAGAAGTATTACAAATCACAGTATCTTGTTGTTCATTTGAAGTCTCAACGCCACGGCCGGCCGCGGTGGTCTCGCGGTTCTAGGCGCGCAGTCCGGAACCGCGCGGCTGCTACGGTCGCAGGTTCGAATCCTGCCTGGGGCATGGATGTGTGTGATGTCCTTAGGTTAGTTAGGTTTAAGTAGTTCTAAGTTCTAGGGGACTGATGACCACAGCTGTTAAGTCCCATAGTGCTCAGAGCCATTTGAACCATTTTCTCAACGCCACCAAGGTGGTCTTCAGACTGAAGATCAGGAACTCTTAACTGACGGTTTTTCTAACGTGTGGCGGATCCTCATTTGCGTCTTCTGACAGGAAGTATTCTGACGCTGCAAGTGTAATCCATTATGCTATCGACCTTCTCGTGCACTTCTACTCCCGCAGTCTGAGTGACCCGGCTGTCATATAAACAATCAGGCGCGAACTGTGTTGTCCGTGTTTCACACTGCAGTGGCACGGCGAAAGCAGGCCGTGTTAAAGGGGTCGACATCCAAGTGTCGTACGAGTGCACAGGCATGTGCATGCTATTGCATCCGTCTAAACGAGGCTTGTGAGACAATGCGCACTCCCCGATCGTTCGTAGTATCGCTGCCGTAGCGATGAAAGTGGGAAGTCCGACCCTTTCTCCTGCGAACACTGAAGATAAGTCTCCGTTAAAGCGTGGAAAAGCTTCGCTCTAGGACTCAACTTTCTGCAACCCTTTCCAACCCTTCTCCCTGTCCTGGACATCGCAACGGGCCATTTGGAAGAAGGGGCATGGCGTGCTAACTGCTTTTACCTCTGTGCTCCTCAAACAGCCGTAAGCGGCGACAATCGTCAATGTACTCACGTGTTTATTTAATTTTACCGTCATTAATGAGCTGTATGTTGGAGCAAGAAAATTTTTTTTTAAATTCTTTATGGAACGAGTGAGGTTTTAAATTTGCAAGGCTTTCTCCCATTCATCTCTGACTGCAGTTTGTTGGGCGTTTGTACGAAACGTTTCAGTGTTCAGATAGGCCGCCTATCTGTCTTCATGCGGATGCATGTATGGCACGCCCCCAAATGGTTCAAATGGCTCTGAGCACTATGGGACTTACCATCTTAGGTCATCAGTCCCCTAGAACTTACAATTACGTAAACCTAACTAACCTAAGGACGTCACACACATCCATGCCCGAGGCATGATTCGAACCTGCGACCGTAGCAGTCCCGCGGTTCCGGACTGAAGCGCCTAGAACCGCACGGCCACCGAGACCGGCGGCACGCCCCCAAGCTTGGACCGTTGTCGTCATGTGCGAGAGGCTTACTGGCAGACCTTGGATTGGAGAGGATATTTCTTGCATCTCATGTATCACGGATACAATATTTTAACATATTTTAACTTACTTTAACCTTATTTTGGCATGCTTTGTGGACACTATTTTAACATATTTTAATCGTAATTATGTATGCTTTGTAGACACGCATTTTAATATGCACCATGAAACGTATGTCCTGAAACCGAGTAGTGCTTTCCTTTATAGAAATAAATAATTTTTGCAACTGTAGCGGATTTTACATTGCCGAAGGTTTTGCGTTGCTCTGATGTTTAAACTACTTACGCAATCATTTTAACATCGTAGCTATGGTTCAGTTTGGCATTTTTGACCTATACAAATCATTTCCGTAAGAAACATAAAAAAGTCTTGGAAGCTACTTTGGATCAAACCTTTTGATTTTTACTTCGATTCCAACACACGGAGCCATGTAGCCATTGTAAGCGACCCATTTCTTTCGTGAATCACTCTGTCTTAGGGTCCTTCCAGTGAATCAGAGTCTGACCTTTGCCTCTCTCTGCCCCCAAACGGTTGTGTTAGTCTCCGTTTTGTTTGCTTTCGATATCTCGACCTGTTCGAATGATAGTACCACGTCGGAGTTCAAGCGTAAAGAAAGACAAGAGCGCTTTTAACTGTTTTGTTAGCAGCAAGTACAATGAATCAGGTGAAAGGTGTTCTTGAAAACCATGGCACACATTTCGTATTGCGCATTTTTATACTGTTGTAGATGTGTGGTAAGTGCAAGATATTCGGGACATCGCAATGTGAAGTCAGTTTGAGGCCGAATGTTATTACCTAAAAACACCCGTTATCCAACCATGATTAACACTGAAGCATGTTAAATACTAGCCTTCCTTCCTTCCTGATTTACATCGGCGCCAGAGCTTGGACTTACCTTTGCCTAAGCCGCATGAGATGCGTGGCCGAGTGCCATACACTTGCTCGCAGGTCGCAGTGCTAAAAAGATGCAGCAGGAGAGGATGCTAGGAGACGGGAGCAAGCTGTCGTATCAAGGTGACAGCTAGCAGCGCTTGTTACACGGGTCATGCGGACGAAGGGAGCGTCCGACCCTGGCGCTGGTTGCCAAATGCAGAGTGGGGCAGGTGCTGCATTCCTGAGGCGCAGGTGCGCTCCGCCATGGCCACCTGTCTTCACCGCAGGACCTGCACACACTTCTCCCAGCTGCTCTGCAGCGACAAAAACCACTGCTGTGCGACAAGGACGTTGCTCCCTTTCTATGTTACTTGTTCGTTTGCAGTGACACAGGTTTAATGGCTTACGTACTGTGGGAAACGCTGTCGAATTGATGGGTGTTGAATTTATACATCCACGAGAAAGAATTAAAAAGTAAGCTACACTGCCAAGTTATGGTCATTTATTAAACCGCATACACATAAGCAAGAAGGCTATGACAACATACAGTGTAAGTTCACTTTTGCATATAGTTCCCAAGAGACTGTAAACATTTCTCGGAACGGGTAACCAGCTTTTCGATTTCGGCTGCGTCGGAATCACCACCAGCTACTTTCCTAATCGTTTCGGAATCGTCGTTCACTGTGATCCTCTTTTATCTTGGCGAACAAAAATCATGATCGCATGGCGCTAGGCATATACTGTATGGAGCATGTTGCCATACTTCCCACTTGAATCGCTATAACAGTTCTGACGATTGACAGGCCCCGAGTGCGGTGTTGCGCTGTCGTGCAGCAAAATCACACCGGCGCTCAATTTTCCCCGCCTTTTTTCTTTAATTGCCTTACGGAATCGGTGCAACGTTTGACAATATGAAGCAGAGTTTATTGTCATGCCTGTCGTCGTAAGTATCACTCGCACCACACCCCCATGTCAAAGATCAGTGTCACCATCACCTTTCCGGCTGAAGGTTGGACGTTGGTCGTCTTTCGTTGTGCCGATGTGGTCTGCACACATTCCATCGATGGTTCAAATGGCTCTGAGCACAAAAGGACTCAACTTCTGAGGTCATCAGTCCCCTAGAACTTAAAACTACTTAAACCTAAATAACCTAAGGACATCACGCACATCCATGCCCGAGGCAGGATTCTAACTTGCGACATTAGCGGTCGCGCGGTTCCAGACTGTAGCGCCTAGAACCGCTCGGCCGCTCCGGCCGGCTTTCATCGATGTTCTCTTTGTTTCGGGAGGGAGTGGGAGGGGGGGGGAGCATTCTGGCAATTTCCTGCAGTGTTATGCGCTGATCCCCTCTAGTGACCAAATTCATTTGCAACATTACTGGACTGGCAGGCCTGCCTTCATGATATTCTTCAGTGAAAGCCGGCGTCAGATGTCTTTATAATACAAGAGCAAGATACTGCACGCTCACCGTATACAGCAGTGATTTCTCGATGAATGTTCGTGCAATTGAGCCGTTAGCCCATTTAGCCCATAGAAACCTGAGCGTTGCATGAGCCTCCAATTTGGAGTGCACATCCAATTGGCGCGCTATTGAACCTAGCCCGCTGTACACACACAATGCGACGGGATATCACGTCACCCGTCCTATCAGACATATCAGCCGGGGGAGACAATCGTGGTACACCTTCGCCACCACTCGTAATGTGTTACTTACGATATAAACGTAGATGTATCTGCATCCTGTAGATGATGCTTTGGGAATCTTGCTTAGTCCAATGTTGTGTCTGTGTTGTTGTCGGTAATGTTAAAATGAAAAGTAGGGAAGTCTGACAAATAACTTACAGGACATACGCAACCGACAAACCTAGCAGCAGCAACGACGTGTGAGTTATGAGGAGAGGTTCGGGATTTAATCGAGAACACTGACTTGTAGCCAGGTGGTGAACTGTGTACCACACTGAGCGGCGTGACACAGTGATAAGACACTGGACTCGCGTTCCGGGAGATTGCCGTCCACGTCCATGGTCGGCTATATGAACTTCAATTTTCAGTCGTTTCCGTAAAATAGCTTAACGCAAGTACCGAGATAATTCTTTTCTTCTTGTTCTCCACGTACTGATGGTAAACGTAGTTGCACAAAAGTTAGACACATTTTGGTATTTAGGACGCGCAAGTCGCAAATCTGCATTCAGTCACTGTGAAATACGTCGTTCCTAGCTTCTCTTACATAACCCGAGCCGCATGCCACGTTGGTTTCGTAAAAGGGCCGCTACCATTTCTCTTTCCGACTATGTCCTTGAGGCAGGCCTAGTGCACCTTCTGCAACAATCTTATTCTCAACGGCACTTAAAAATACAATCGTCTTTCTTCTTTGCTCCAGAATCTCTTCTACAGCCTAGATTTTGCCGCGTGCTGAGTGACGTCAAGCAGTGGTTAAAGAACTTACTTCACACGTACGGGCCGGGCGAAGTTCAAATCCTCCATTAGTCATCCAATTTTTAGTTAAATCTCGTAACGCGGTATCTTTGCTCGGCACTTCGAAACGGCCACGGTCGAGTTCCGCCCTTCCCCCCCCCCCCCCCTCCTTCAAATCGTTCCTTTCCCAGTCCGAGGTTGTACTCGATTTCGACAAGAATATGCTCTATACGAATGCGACTGCGAAGATCTGCTCCAGATACAGTAGCGTGCGCCTTTTTAAAAATATTTTCATAAATGTAGGTGCGTCAGCATTATAACTGTGACTGGCTGGCATAGATGTACTGATACCATGGAAATATTATCGGTCGAAAGCTCCACTTGTGTGAATGTGGTATCAGTAGCTGCAGTATCCATACTTCCGTAATACTGATGCTGCGTATCCAATTTTGAAATACTTTTTCCGTGGTACACGTTTCTTTTTATTCGGTTAAAACAATGCCAACGGTGTGTTTACTCGTCCGTTTCTTGCTTGCAATGGTGATATGATTAGTGGTTGCACATTTCACTGGGAGAGCGTAAACGGCCATCAGTGAAACACTACAAGGTTTGCAGCATAGACCAGAGGCAGCTACAAGACTGAAGGGCGAGAGCGTAAGGGCTGTTTTTCCGCTCCCCGTCTCACCCCTCGCAAGCATTCTTGTCAGCCGGCTGCTGTAAACGCTCCTCAGCTTTCGTAATTGTACTGCTTCCAAACTGCGACGCGATTAATGTCGTCTTGCGTGATACCGCGGCAAACAGGTGCTGCTTAGGGAATTAGCTCGCGCACCCTCACAGCACATTCCCCAGAATTAGTCCCTTTCACTCCAAACCAACCAGCTAACACATTCTCCAGAAGCGCACGAGTCAGCAGCTCTTCCATGTAGCCGTTATTATCTCCGTACTGGGAAGCGAGTCGCCGCGGGGCGTCGATAACGCTGCGCCTGGTGCACTGTGACGGGCAACGCCGGCGTGACGCTGCCTTACCGAAAACTGTGCTATCAGCGGATGGGGGCAACGGCCAGCTGATAGGTCTGCCTCTCTTCCTGCCCGCGCCACGGCTGCCATATCTGTCGAGGACGCACAACTGCGGGCTCTCTGGAAACCTGCCGCGGAACCCTTCAGTCGTCTCAGCGGACACAGCATCACATGGTTTTATGAATTTACTTGTCACGATCCAGTAGCAATGAGACTGTTTTTCTCAGACGCAGTTTCATGCATCAGTTCATTGGAGATGGACGAACAGATGCCGCTAGGCGAAAACATCGGAGGTCCAGTACGGCCTCAAGTAAGAAAATGTAAATGTCGTGTAACTAGAGCCTCCCGTCGGGTAGACCGTTCGCCGGGTGCAAGTCTTTCGATTTGACGCCACTTCGGCGACTTGCGCGTCGATGGGGATGAAATGATGATGATTAGAACAACAGAACACCCAGTCCCCGAGCGGAGAAAATCTCCAAGCCAGCCGGGAATCGAACCCAGTACCTTAGGATTGACATTCTGTCGCGCTGACCACCTTTTTTTTTAAATCTCATTTTGTTCGTTATAATTCGTTGCAATTGTTCGTGGCGGACGTCCCCTGACGCCCATTGAAGTTCGTTATTGATCCATTCGCTCAGTTTTTTTTTATTACAGAGGGCAACTAACCCTATGACCGAACACACTGAGCTACCGTGCCGGCTCCACTCAGCTACCGGGGACGGACACGGCCTCAAGTGATACCGTATCTTCATCACACCGGACAAAAAATAGGTAACCTCCAGGAGCAATCCCGCTAATACCGTGCAGCGCCGCCTGTAGACTCGATAATGGCCACATTACGGCGACCAACAAAGTGAACAAGTTTTTTCATGTACTCAATATCCAGTTCAATCCAATCATTGATGATTATACCTCGCTGGTGATTTTGACTGCCACGTTTCGCCCGCAGCTGCAAATAGCGTCAGACATTTTCCATGGAATAAACATGTGGTAAGTAAGTCGGCCAATCTAGGTGCAATAGTCTGGTCCGAGTGTTCGTCAAACCACGGAGGTATGCGTGCAGTCCCGTGAACACCAGTTCCATCATGCTGTAATACTGGGATGCCAGCAACATACTTGTCATGTATATATCGAACAAAAGAGCAAATTTGACCACCGAAAATGTTGCCATAAAGATCATGATTAAAGTGCACGGTAACCTGAACCAGTGATCTCCGTGTATTATGCATAAAATACCACCAAAACGTCAAAGAAACCACCATCCAAACACTACGGGATAAATCCCCAATAAGCAGTCGGTGCTCTCGACGCCTTGCCTAGTTTGTAAAGAGACACGCGCCTTCAGTTAACTACTGTCCAGTTTCTGAGATGTATGGCCAGTGGAAGACTTGCAACTCCGGCAGGTGTGGCTATCGGTTCTAGGCGCTTCAGTCTGGAACCGCGCGTCCGCTATAGTCGTGGGTTAGAATCCTGCCTCGGGCATGGATGTGTGTGTTGTCCTTAGGTTAGTTAGGTTTAAGTACTTCTAAGTTCTAGGGGACTGATGACCTCAGAAGTTAAGTCCCATAGTGCTTAAAGCCATTTGAACCATATAATTGGCTTGTGCAATGCACTCAAATCTAAATACCGATTGGAGGCAGTTGCGTTCGCAGTATTCGCCTGGGAACTGGTTGAGAGGAC
The DNA here is from genome assembly GCF_023864345.2 of Schistocerca serialis cubense. NCBI lineage: Eukaryota > Metazoa > Arthropoda > Insecta > Orthoptera > Acrididae > Schistocerca > Schistocerca serialis. Next base: position 221,532,051 of record NC_064638.1, read on the forward strand.
TTGCATTCAGTGACAGCAGCAAGGCCGGTTTGAAACTGGTTGTCAGTGAAAAGGCGAGGCACTAGTTTCCGATCCATGTGTGTTAGGATCTTCCTACGTGCAGTGTTCGTATGCCGTTTTGTTCCTCGTAGACACGTTGGACAGCCGGCATTGATAAACCAACAAATCGGGCAACTTAAAAAATAATGGCCCTGAGCCCTATGGGAATTAACTTCTGGGGTCATCAGCCCCCTAGAACTTAGAACTACTTAAATCTAACTAACCCAAGGACATCACAAACATCCATGTCCGAGGCATGATTCGAACCTGTGACCGTAGCGGTCGCGCGGTTCCGGACTGTAGCGCCTAGAACCGCTCGGCCACTCCAGCCGGCTTGGGGAGCTTCATTCAAGGTATTGTCATAGGCGTCCAAACTGGATATCTTCTTTCTGCCATTCTGTCACGTCTCCAAGTAGAAAAGTCTTTCTGTCTACATTCCGTACAGCCGTCTGTCACGTAATACATGACGTCGCTGCAATAGTGATGGAGCGTCACGTGACTGCCCGTTACCAGTTTATCAACATTTACAGCGCTTCAGAGCGATTAATGTGCTCTTTTAGAGAAAGTGACTAACGTTTTGTCCAGTGAGCGTTTTTTTTGTTGTAGCCCATTAGCATTGGAGTCAGACAGCGTTCTTTGTTGAGTGATGAGCTTCCTAGTCGCGTTTCGAGGTCGTCCTCCTGGCTGTTGGCGACGCCAGAGCGGGTTTCAGGTACACCGGTAGAATGGGTCTTCGTCTAGCCTGGAGCTGATTGGTTGGTTTTGTCTAAACTGGTACGTTGTGCTTGGAACGTACTCCGTTAACAGCTGCTTGCTTTTCATCGGACGCAGGCACTTTCTAGCGCCCATTGGAAATAAACTTGTGATAAGTCTTGGCAGGAAGCAGCACTTCGCAGAGGAATAGTGTTGGCGGGATCACAAAGTGACCAATGAAACTGCCTGCATTCTGCTTCTAGGCCAGTTCGAGCTGAAAGGGTTGCATGTTTAAAACAGTTTCGTGGAACTGCTTGGAACTCACGAAATTGAAGAGTTAGCTAGCACTATGGGTCCATTGTACACAAATACACAGAATATATCCGTAACAACCTCTGAAATTTTGTCAATGGTGTTCGTATTCGCACTGTATTGTACAGTAAACACTGCGTTATTGCGCTCTGTACCAGCAGGTGACGCCAGCCCTTCAGCGCAGAGCGGAGAACTTAGTCGATCGATCCGAGGGCTTGTTTATTAAGTGTGTATCGGGGTGACGGCCCAGCATCTGGCCGGCTACGAGCACTGGGAAGGTGTGATGAGCGTGAGTCACGAGATCGGCGTAATGAAAGCGGGGAGCGTCCTTCAGCTGTGCACCGGCTGCGTTCGCTCCTCGGCGCTGTTAGTTGCCGGGTGGAGGGGACGAGTTGTAGGCCCGGCCCGCTGCCGCCGGCATTATTTCTGGCGAGCGCCTCGTCCGCCGCTTATCGGCCAGCGCCGCTATAAATACGAGCCGCGCCGGCCTTGGGCGCGCTGCTATCACCGCCTCGTCTCCAAACGGCCGGCTGGCCCGCCAGCCTTTGTAAGCCCTGCCCACTGCCAAAAGCATTGTACGCACGTGCGCTCCAAATAAACGCTTGCTTTTGAAGCGCCACCACAGGCGGCCGCCGGCCCACAGCAGCTTTGTCATCGCACAATACCACTTTTTATGTTGCCGATGTACACAAAATTTATTTTACGTGTGCGCTTCCCAGCTGCCACTTTTTCCGTCCGAAAATTTCGTTAAGTGTGTGGCTCTCGACGAGGCGTACTTCTAAGGCGTTACACAAAATATCTTCCTCGATTGACGAATTTAGGCACAGGTTGCCCCCGTATGTAGACGCGTCATTTGTGAGGCAGTTAAGCCTTAGCTCTAATTTCCCCTTGGGAAAATAACTGTTGATCATGTCTTTTTTTAGTAGACGTTGAGCTTTCATGTCACGAGGATACTGAACCAGAAGAGGGAGGGGGGACCGTCAATTGATAGTAGTTTCGCGGTAAATTGCGAAACAGTTTTCAGATTTCAGGGCACATAGCTCTGGTTACAGTTACCACTAGTGAGTATCCACTAGATATTCTGGCATTCTTTAAACTGATACCGAAGTAGTGATAGATATGTTTGGTGGGGTAGGATGCTAGTTCATATGTGAATATCTTTGTTCTAGGGAAGGATGGAGGTAGAGGGAGGGACAATTACCCTCCTCCTGCTCCATACTTTGTTCTGCCTTGGGGCAGGACCGTATTAGTGAAGCATTACATTTATTTTCTCTTATATATATCATAGTGTATGTGTGTGTATCGAGCATCTTTTCCCAAAAATCTGAATCGATTTCAGTTAAATTTGGCACAGAGATTGCAGGTCTCATGAGTATCAGCACTGTGGGGATTGTAACCTGCATGCTCCAGTGGGAGCAGAGATATGGGCTAAAGTTTGTTTTTCTAGGCTCTGATGTATGGGCTTCTCTGACTGATATGCATATCGTTTAGGAACAGTATGTCGTGCCAGATTGTCCTGTTATGCAAGGTAGCCTACATGTCAGAGGCAAAAACCGTTTTCCTGCCCCCCCACCCCCCCCCCCTCCCCCAACATGTAGGCCCACTGCACAGTAGGCATGCTGTACTCGAATGGTATTGACGTGCTTTAAATGGAAATCTTGTGGCAAGAAACCGTTTCCTAGCCCCTGACGTGTAGACTGTCCTGCAAGACAGGTACGTTGTGTTGGAGTAGTGTCAGCCCGCATTGAGGTATGGATAGGGAGAGAGGGATGCAGGAGTGGTTGGATAGAGAACGGGGGAAGGAGTGTAGGGACAGAGACAGGAAGAGAAGAGGAGGAGGATGACGACAGAGTGGTACAGGAGGAGACAGTGCGTGTAAAGGAGCAGGAGGAGATGGACACCATGAAGAGTTGGCGGAGGAAATGGACAGAGAGAGGGGTGAGGAGGGGATGTACAGAGAAAGAGGTATGAAGAGGGGATGGTCAGAGAGATCGGGAGCTAGACGTAGGTGGGTGGGTGAGGTGGTCAGAGTGATGGTGGAAGAGGGAGAAAGAGTTGGGAGGAGTGTGGGCAATATTGTGTCAAATGCGTATGTGGGCGAAGTTGTGTGGGTAAGTTCAGTTTGGTAATAAAAGAAAAATTATGTGGAGGACCATATTGCACCGTGATAACTCTGCAAGTTCTTGCATTTTCTCGTGGGGGAACGTTAGTAGTGGTGGTACTGGTGGGACACTGGTGTTTCAGTTTGGTTAGTCTCTTTAACAAAGTGTTGTATTGTTCCGATAACGCTCACACTAGAAGAATAGATGATTGAAATCACCTTTTGCTGTTGAATCGCACCTTCAAATAAGACAACCTTTGACTTCCGTTATTTTCAGGTGACTGAGAGGTAGTACTGAAGAAAACGCTTCCTTATGACGGACGAGAGAGGGGAAGGTGGTGTGGGCAGCACTGTGTCGAATGCATATGCGGGCGAAACTGCAGGGGTAAAGGCTGGTTTGGTGACACAAGAAACATTCCGTGAAAGATGTTCAGAGCACATGGCACCGTGATAATTCGGCAAATTCTTGTATTTTGTAGTGCGGGGACTGTGGTAGTGCTGCTGGTGCTGGAGGAAAGTAGGGCGTCAGCCGCATGCCCAAACGCTAAACAGAGATTTTCGGGAATTATCATGGGGGATGTGAGAATGTTTGCAGATAATGTTGCTAGCTAACTTACTTCTTGCTGCGCTTCTTCCCACGCATTGCAGGCCTTCGTTTCAAATTAGGCGCATGGTCGTATACATTGAAATCTGGGATAAATAAGTGATCGTTGTGCTGGCGCCCTATGCGGCAACGTCCAAGTGCTCATTTATGTTTGATGCTTTGGTGCACTGGTAACCAGAGAAAGTTCTTCAGACACACAAACTGGTGTAGCTCAAACATTGTACGCATACGCGATCACTTTTTTGCTTCAGTCCCTCTGCAGTTGAGCAGATGTTCTGTCTGGATGTCTTTCAGACGTTCAAGTCCAACATTCCTTCCAGCTTGCGTATAGAAACTGATGTACTTTTATCTGCTGTGATGGTTTCTTCGTCTCACAGCGTACTGTAGATGGATTTAAAAATATCACTGTTTTTATCCGCAGTAGTCCAGTGTTTATTTACATAACTTCAGTTTGTCATCTCTACTTCTGGCTTCAACGCCAGTGATTGTAGTGATTTGTCCCAATACGAAATCATCGTTGCCCTTTGATATCGTCTCGCGATGTAGACAGCCTCGTTATGCTTGAAGATTATTTTTGTGCCAATTATGTCCAACGGTGCACCTGTTACTATACTGCATCTATACCTACTTCTGCAGGTGTGGCTGTACGTACAGCAACGAGCACACAGTTACGTCATGTCCGCCCTGCAAGGTACTATTGGAGCTTGTTTGCCATTCTCGTCCTCTAACTTACTATGAAGTATTAAGCGTTTGTCTGTGTCGCTCAGATGACTATGACGAGTGTTTCTGCCATGAAATGTTGTTTTTGTTGTTATGTGTGAGTATGGAATGAAAGGAAGGAAGAGGTTAAAACGAGCGGCAGCGCAGGAGTATGAAACAAACTGCTCGTACCACTGACTGTTAATCCTTAATATATCCTATCCAACGGCCAGTTACCCTTTGCATTAGGTTTTTTACTGCATAAGACGCTGTGGAAAAGTTTGCAATGTATGTAAAGTCACGAAGCTGGCACGTTTCTTATGATCAAGAACTTCACACTACTGCCCCCCCATTTTCCTCTTCCTCTTGCCATTTGGTGAAAAACTTGTTGCACTACCGTGATTCGCAGAAATTTCTGCTATTTCTAAAGTTTTCCTAAGCTGTAGCTGTAATCCTGCACCTTAGCGTCAGGAGAGATTACGCTGTTGTTTGCTTGTCGTCGCGTATTGTCTCAAACTACATTATCGAGTACAGCAGGCCTTCTGTCGAACAAAAATACACTCCTGGAAATGGAAAAAAGAACACATTGACACGGGTGTGTCAGACCCACCATACTTGCTCCGGACACAGCGAGAGGGCTGTACAAGCAATGATCACACGCACGGCACAGCGGACACACCAGGAACCGCGGTGTTGGCCGTCGAATGGCGCTAGCTGCGCAGCATTTGTGCACCGCCGCCGTCAGTGTCAGCCAGTTTGCCGTGGCATACGGAGGCCATCGCAGTCTTTAACACTGGTAGCATGCCGCGACAGCGTGGACGTGAACCGTATGTGCAGTTGACGGACTTTGAGCGAGGGCGTATAGTGGGCATGCGGGAGGCCGGGTGGACGTACCGCCGAATTGCTCAACACGTGGGGCGTGAGGTCTCCACAGTACATCGATGTTGTCGCCAGTGGTCGGCGGAAGGTGCACGTGCCCGTCGACCAGGGACCGGACCGCAGCGACGCACGGATGCACGCCAAGACCGTAGGATCCTACGCAGTGCCGTAGGGGACCGCACCGCCACTTCCCAGCAAATTAGGCACACTGTTGCTCCTGGGGTATCGGCGAGGACCATTCGCAACCGTCTCCATGAAGCTGGGCTACGGTCCCGCACACCGTTAGGCCGTCTTCCGCTCACGCCCCAACATCGTGCAGCCCGCCTCCAGTGGTGTCGCGACAGGCGTGAATGGAGGGACGAATGGAGACGTGTCGTCTTCAGCGATGAGAGTCTCTTCCGCCTTGGTCCATTGATGGTCGTATGCGTGTTTGGCGCCGTGCAGGTGAGCGCCACAATCAGGACTGCATACGACCGAGGCACACAGGGCCAACACCCGGCATCATGGTGTGGGGAGCGATCTCCTACACTGGCCGTACACCACTGGTGATCGTCGAGGGGACACTGAATAGTGCACGGTACATCCAAACCGTCATCGAACCCATCGTTCTACCATTCCTAGACCGGCAAGGGAACTTGCTGTTCCAACAGGACAATGCACGTCCGCATGTATCCCGTGCCACCCAACGTGCTCTAGAAGGTGTAAGTCAACTACCCTGGCCAGCAAGATCTCCGGATCTGTCCCCCATTGAGCATGTTTGGGACTGAATGAAGCGTTGTCTCACGCGGTCTGCACGTCCAGCACGAACGCTGGTCCAACTGAGGCGCCAGGTGGAAATGGCATGGCAAGCCGTTCCACAGGACTACATCCAGCATCTCTACGATCGTCTCCATGGGAGAATAGCAGCCTGCATTGCTGCGAAAGGTGGATATACACTGTACTAGTGCCGACATTGTGCATGCTCTGTTGCCTGTGTCTATGTGCCTGTGGTTCTGTCAGTGTGATCATGTGATGTATCTGACCCCAGGAATGTGTCAATAAAGTTTCCCCTTCCTGGGACAATGAATTCACGGTGTTCTTATTTCAATTTCCAGGAGTGTATTAGTTGCTGAGTGTAAAATTCAATCGACGCAGTCGAGCACCCGAAAACGTTCAGGGTCGTAGAGATGGCGTCCTACGTCTAGCGAAGGTACAAACTACGGTGCGACCTATAAAGTCATTATGTTAAAGCTGTTTGGATTAGTTCATTAAAAAATGTGTAGGAGGTCACTTACGTAACATTACCGAGCAGATGGTGCAGGAGGGGGGGAGGGGTTAGCGTGGCAGTTTAAATCTTCATTCGGCCGCAGAGGTTTAGATTTCCCGAGATTCCTCTAAATCACATATGGCAAATGGGTTCCCTTGAAAGGGCACAGCTGATTTCCTCGATCCGAGGACCTGCTCCGTCTCTAATGATTTCGCCGTAAACGGGACTTAAACATTTCATTCCCTCAGATAACATCAGTGGTATAAATGATGCGATCTCGGTAACTCAGTCCGTGCCTTTAAAACGGCAGTAGTTAATGATGTACATTGACATTCTTCTTGCACTGGAATTGGCCGAGCAATATAGTGAGCAGTTTGTCATGGAGGAAATGTTGAATTGTGATACCAGTGTAGAATGTACAGAAAACCAAAGTATCAGATGCGAAAGTTTGGTTTGCAGAACTCTCCAAGTGCTTTTGTACACTCCTGGAAATTGAAATAAGAACACCGTGAATTCACTGTCCCAGGAAGGGGAAACTTTATTGACACATTCCTGGGGTCAGATACATCACATGATCACACTGACAGACCCACAGGCACATAGACACAGGCAACAGAGCATGCACAATGTCGGCACTAGTACAGTGTATATCCACCTTTCGCAGCAATGCAGGCTGCTATTCTCCCATGGAGACGATCGTAGAGATGCTGGATGTAGTCCTGTGGAACGGCTTGCCATGCCATTTCCACCTGGCGCCTCAGTTGGACCAGCGTTCGTGCTGGACGTGCAGACCGCGTGAGACGACGCTTCATCCAGTCCCAAACATGCTCAATGGGGGACAGATCCGGAGATCTTGCTGGCCAGGGTAGTTGACTTACACCTTCTAGAGCACGTTGGGTGGCACGGGATACATGCGGACGTGCATTGTCCTGTTGGAACAGCAAGTTCCCTTGCCGGTCTAGGAATGGTAGAACGATGGGTTCGATGACGGTTTGGATGTACCGTGCACTATTCAGTGTCCCCTCGACGATCACCAGTGGTGTACGGCCAGTGTAGGAGATAGCTCCCTACACCATGATGCCGGGTGTTGGCCCTGTGTGCCTCGATCGTATGCAGTCCTGATTGTGGCGCTCACCTGCACGGCGCCAAACACGCATACGACCATCATTGGACCAAGGCAGAAGCGACTCTCATCGATGAAGACGACACGTCTCCATTCGTCCCTCCATTCACGCCTGTCGCGACACCACTGGAGGCGGGCTGCACGATGTTGGGGCGTGAGCGGAAGACGGCCTAACGGTGTGCGGGACCGTAGCCCAGCTTCATGGAGACGGTTGCGAATGGTCCTCGCCGATACCCCAGGAGCAACAGTGTGCCTAATTTGCTGGGAAGTGGCGGTGCGGTCCCCTACGGCACTTCGTAGGATCCTACGGTCTTGGCGTGCATCCGTGCGTCGCTGCGGTCCGGTCCCAGGTCGACGGGCACGTGCACCTTCCGCCGACCACTGGCGACAACATCGATGTACTGTGGAGACCTCACGCCCCACGTGTTGAGCAATTCGGCGGTACGTCCACCCGGCCTCCCGCATGCCCACTATACGCCCTCGCTCAAAGTCCGTCAACTGCACATACGGTTCACGTCCACGCTGTCGCGGCATGCTACCAGTGTTAAAGACTGCGATGGAGCTCCGTATGCCACGGCAAACTGGCTGACACTGACGGCGGCGGTGCACAAATGCTGCGCAGCTAGCGCCATTCGACGGCCAACACCGCGGTTCCTGGTGTGTCCGCTGTGCCGTGCGTGTGATCATTGTTGTGCAGCCCTCTCGCAGTGTCCGGAGCAAGTATGGTGGGTCTGACACACCGGTGTCAATGTGTTCTTTTTTCCATTTCCAGGAGTGTATTACGCTGTGTCTACAGGGATAAGGTCGCTTGAAGTAGAAGGGCGAGTACTCGTCTCGATTACCAGTTGTCAGTCGCTTACATAACAGCAGTGGATCAACAAGTCTGTTTCTGAAAGCAGCTTCTCTCGTCAGGCTTACTCTAGAAAGTCGGACACTTAACGTCCGTAATTGGAAAAGCTTGTGATTTAGTGCAGGGTTTGCAGAATCTCGACAGTGAATCAGTTCGGGATTTATGAGCCACTTCTGTTTGCATGAAGTCCAATCCGGTTTAAAATTTGCTGTTGTATACTGACTCTCTCTCTCTCTCTCTCTCTCTCTCTCTCTATCTCTCTCTCTCTCTCTCTCTCTCTCTTTGCCTGTAAAAGGATCAGAATCTGTCCTGTCATCTGATCCCTTCATATAGTCAAGTTATATCTCAAATTTCTTTTGGCCCCAATTCTATTCAGTATCTCCTCATCTGTTATTCTGTAACATTCAGGTATCTTCTCTAACGCCACATTTCAGAAGCTTCTTGTCTCTTTTTGGCTAACTGCGTATCGTTCACGTTTCACATCCGTATAAGGTACACTGCAAACTTCCTAACAGTTACATTTATATTCGATATTAAAGAATTTCTCTTCTTCAGAAACGCTATTCGGTTAGTAAGTAGAATTAATTACTGCGTTAATTTGTGGGATTTGAATATGCGATTTCGCTGAGAAATGTTTCAGCATTCGAGTCAGTTGGTGTTACATACATTCCTAAAGCACATAATTTGTCTTCTGCACCCAGAAGAAAGGAGGTCAAAGTAAATGTATACGTCTCTAACTGTTGCAGCACTAATGTGCTGTTCCGTATCCTTATACAACAAAGTCGCGTTACATAATTTATAGTGATAATCCTGTGAGTATGAATATTATATCAGAGACGGAACCACAATGAGTTGTTTGCGACACTGTGGAAGAGAAATTTGAGGAATGCGCATATTTTCTGATAGTATTTTTGGAGCGATGGCTGTCATCATTATGGAAATTCTGAGTCCTCACCAAGCATCTCTCACCTTCACCATGAATAATCGATTACTATTTGCTGTTGCAGAATTGTAGCACGTACCTTCAGACTCCATAAAACGATTTTTGATATTTGTTGTCTTCCCGAAGAACTTTCGTAAAGTAGATATTGGTCAGTTCGTCGTCAATTAAGAAAGTATGCAAGCAAGGATGTTTTGATAATTGGTAACAAATTTTAACCACTTACATCGTAATTACGCGGAGTCAAAAATGTACTGGGGCTCCTAGAAGATTCCCCAAAAATGAACAGAACAGTATCTACGTTGGAGTTTAAAAGCTGCCAAAGCATTTCGTATAATGACGTAACGTCGAGGATGAGCGTGCGAATGATCCTCTGCAACACTAAAACATTTCTGTGATATATTGCGGTCTTCGCAGTTTCAGAACATAATCTCCGATTTCGTATCTGTAAAGGGTGACAAAAAGATGTAACTGAAGTTCAAGCGATAAGCGTCGTCTCATCGATACGGCTGCCTAATTTGATTAAACACAAGATAAAGAGTTTCTCTGCCTTATAAACGTCCACACTTTTTCACACACACGTGTTGATGCATTGCATAATAATGGAACGTTTGGCTGTTTCCTGTCGACTTCGAAAGCTTTTGAAGCAGTTGATTTTTTTCATCTCACAGCATCTGTTCCATTCTTCCTAATTTGTTACAAAATTTAATAATTAATCCATTCCACTATGACATTACTTTCGACTGACCGTAACAGATTAATCAATTGAAGACAAAAAGTCTGAAAATCAGCCCGTGATCATATTTTGACGATTTTACATATCACTCTTTATAACACTTCACGTCCGCCTACTTAGCTGGGTGGTAACGTGCTCGCCTCACATGCAAACGGGCCCGGGTTCGATTTTTGGCCGGATTGGAGATTTTCTCGGTCGGAGACTGGGTGTTGTGTTGTCTTCATCATCATTTCATCTTCGTCACCGGTGCGGAAGTCGCCCAATATGGCGTCGAATGAAATAAGACTCGCGCTTGGCGGCTGAAGGCCTCCGGGCCAACGATGCTATATGTTCATTTCATTTCATTTCCACTTCGCTATTACCGGTTTCGGCAGATCATAGGTTCATCTGATTCGGCTCAAAGTTTTCTCTATATGTGGCGGTTCTCAACACCTCTGTTAATGTACGTACAAAATTTGTTAAACACACTTACAGATCTAGATATCGATTCGTTAATCGAAAATTTTATTCGAATCTTGCACAGCGACTCACTGAACAAAAAAGCGTTTCGGATTCCTGTTACGGACTATAGTTGCATTAGTAGGTGAAGTAAAACTAACTACTCAAGTTCGTGGGTAGTGGTGTACTTCACGTAATAAAAGAAATAACTGTATTTCTGGGAGCTGTATAATAGGGTGTGCAACACCAGAGTACTGTTGCCAGACACTCTCCATATTGCAGAGCTCTTTGTTATCGGAGCGGAGCTGCTGCTGCTGCGTCCTACGATGCGGTCGTCCTTGCGCTGACACCCACTCGCGCACACCTGATGCCTCTGTGTGTCTCTGTCTACGTCTGGGATTCCCACTGCTTCATCGTCCCGTTACTGCGGCGGAGGATAACGCTTGGAATAGAACAGCAGGTACACCAGAAAAGCGTTGAGACTATTTCCCTCATGGCTGTAAAGCTGGTCTACTGGTAACACGACTCCTCATCCTGTTTTCCAAATAACGGTTCTTCCTCTCGCTACCTTTGTTTTGTGAAATAGTCCGCAAGATGGCGGTAATACAGTGACTGCGTTAGTACTAATAACTGTGACCTTTGTCATAGAGACGAACTCTGCTATCACGAGAGAGTGTGACAATTCTTCGCAACTTGTTGTTGGATCTGAAAAGCTGCTGGCACGTATGCGTTGTGGAGTATCAATGTTAGCTACCTCTTCTCGCAGACATACACTTATCGTACGAGGAGAAACAAATACTGGTTGTGTGGCTTCGTACATACTGTCTGTACTAGAAGGTGAAGAACACAGATTAAAGCAAGGAAGTTCAACAATAGTCCCACTCTTCATTGTCAATATGTTGCCGGAGAAATGCTTGGAGAAAGTAAAGATAAACTGCCGGAAAAAAATGTACACCTGGATAGATGACGTCGATTCTGATCCGATGACGGCATACGCCACCTGAGGATATTAGATGTACTGATACCGCTCTCAGCGTCGCCAGCCAACAGGTGGCGTAGTGACATAGCTACCAGAGCACCATGTGTGTCTACACTTTAATAAGGAATGGTCACAGCCAGCCGGCCGGCATGGCCGAGCGGTTCTAGCCCTTCAGTCCGGAACCGCGCTGATGCTACGGTCGCAGGTTCGAATCCTGCCTCGGGCATGGATGTGGGTGATGCCCTTAGGTATAAGAAGTTCTAAGTTGTAGGGGACTGATGACCCCAGACGTTAAGTCCCATAGTGCTTCGAGCCATTTTAACCATTTGGTCACAGCCAGAAGGCTCAGATGATGCAGGTGTGTGAAGCGAGCAGGCAATCATGCCGTGGCAGCGTGCTGCTTCGATTTAGCAACGATGCTCGTATCAGTGGTCACGTGAACAATTTCACACCCGTAGCCGAGGTTCTGGACGTCCAAGCGGCACAGCAGTGGCAGATGGTACAGCTACCCCTCAGCATAGGTGAGAGGGCTTGCGAGCTCAGACGTTTCAACACGAACTGTTGCGAATTCCTTTTTAGCATTAGGACTACCAACACACAACTGTAGCGTGTCTTCCACCTACAGCACAGCATCGACGCGCACGGCTGGTCTGGTGCCGCCACAGGATCACTTGGAAGACGGAACGGTGTACTGTGATCTTCAGCGACGAAAGCAGATTATGCTGCACACAAGTAATGACCATTCGCGCGTAAGACGTAGACCTGGTGAGCGCTGTCTCGTAGAGTGCATTCATCCAATACACAGCGGTCCCACTGCAGCCCTTCTGGTCTGAGGTGCCATAAGCTACAACTGTCGTTCACTTTTGGTGTTTCTGGACGAGACACTAACCAGCGCTCGGTGAGTGCGGAATGTTGTTAGACCCGTTCTTTTGCCGTTCTTGCAACAGGAAGGTGATGGGTTGTTCCAACTCTGGCTGTGAAACTCAACATACTCTGCAAAACGTGCAGTAACTTCAAATGGTTCAGATGGCTCTGAGCACTATGGGACTTAACATCTGAGATCATCAGTCCCCTAGACTTAGAACTACTGAAACCTAACTAACCTAAGGACATCACACACATCCATGCCTGAGGCAGGATTCGAACCTGCGACCGTAGCGGTCGCGCGGTTCCGGACTGAAGCACCTAGAACCGCTCGACCACAGCGGCCGGCGTGCAGTAACTTCCCTGGCCAGTACGATCTCCGGACTTGGCTACAGTCGAGCATGTGTGGGATATGATGGAACGAGAAGTGACTCGTGCAACTCGTTAGCAAACAACTCTTACAGAACTATGTGAACAGGTCGAGCAAGAGTGGCATGAAGTATCCCAGGACAGTGTTCACCATCTGTGCGATCGACTGGATGCCACAGTCAGCGTCAGCATTGCCACAAGTGGAGGCTACACCACGTACTAATATCGGCGTTTCAGCAAGGGTCGATACCTGATACCTCAGAACCGCTTGTGCTACTGATCTGCAAATCTAATCATCTCATGTGCTCCATATGAACTGTTGCAGCAATAAATATTGAGCGAATTGGAAACCTTAAAGGCCGTACTATTTTTGTTTTTCGGCAGTGTACGATCTGCTTGTCCTTCGATATCGAAAAAGGATTTGACTTCGTGTAAAGAGTAACAATCCCGGAGTGCCCATAAAAGAGAAGCGCCCATAAAAGAGAAGCGTGCATAAAGGTTTAGCAAGGGATACTCGCCTGCAGTATGAACACAATACTAGCTTTGTGCTATTGACAAAGGTCATTCATCCTAGTTTCAGGCCAAAACGGGAATCCAGCAAAAGAGTGGCACCACTACTGTTTTGCTCTATCATGGATGAAGAATATCAAGAAATCCCATACACCGTTTAATTACTTGGCTTCTGTTGATGTCGTGATTTGGGGAGTACAATTGAAGTTGGGCATGGTGGAGGGATGAATTCCAAAAATACAATCTCCAAATACGGGACACCAAAACAATAGTACTGTCGGTCAACAGTGAAGGGCGATCAGCAAACGTCAGTCTAAGAAATACTCCTGTATAATATGGAAAGCTTTCTCTACCTCTGAAGGTTAATGTCTCGAGACAGTGTAGCCGCAAAAGAAACCGTAAGTAGGTTTGATCAGATGTACATGTTTCTTTCAGCATGATAGACAACTTATATGAAATCCCTAGGGGCCAAGAAAAACAAAATTTTTCTTCAAACCAGTCTGACATAGGCTAACAAAGAAACGCTCAGTGACTCATCGGCAAATATGGGCGTCTGACACGATGTTCTTGAATTTCACGATACAGAAAATAAAAGTGGACGAATTCAGAAATGAAAAGGATAGAGAAGGTGCTGGGATTAAGACAGCACTTTTGGAGCAACTCAGAACATCTACACTAAAAGTGCTTTGGGTGCACGTTAAGTATGGAACCAGAAAGGCCACCTCGAGTAAACCTGGAAAGAGAAGTTGTCTTGTAAGTTGTTCTCATACTGGCAAACTGTTTTCTGGAGAAAGTTACGGTAGAAATCCCTAATTTTTTTGTTCACATTCTTTTTTCAGTCCAAGACACTTTAAATGCTTCATCTGCAACAGTAGCGACGGTTGCACCTCTCTCTTACTTAAACATTTGAGTTTCGTCGATGACCAAGCTCTCGTAGCTGGAGGTGTTGATAATGCTCATTACGCTTTTCGAAACTTGAAAAAACAAGGAAAGGGGGCGTAGTAGTAGCAATAAAACAATATTTCTAGGTAGGGCATTAATATGTGACAGAGTACTGAAAGAGAAACGATTGAAGATGGCAGAAAGCTTAAATTTTTTGGTACCATCAAAAGGTTCTGATGCTGTGCGCAGAAGGTTAGTTTCCTCAGTATCTGAAGAAAATTTTTTTGTTCTTCCAGCAACCAGGACGCACAATATCTACAACTAATGTCTTGTGTTACTAGTAGCAATGCGTTGGTCTAATCGACTGTAATTATTTCATATTACGGTGAACAGTAACTTACATTTAGATCGGCAATGATGAGTGGTCATTATGTTCGAATTAAATATAAGATATTGTATTTTTTTTTTAATGCGTCCGGCTGCAACATGCATTGGGGGCTACTGTGGTTTTTGTCTTTTTCAGAAACCCAGAATGTATAGTTTCGGCTGGTATCTCCGGTACGCATCCGATGTGTAACTGTTACGCGTGAGAGTTAGGAATTGGTTACTGTGGATTATGAACTTAAGGTCAGAAGGCAAGAATTTGGCGTAAGCAGCGCCTCCGAGTGAAAGCTGTTCCACTTAGCCACGGCGTTATTACCGTAAACAAGGAGCTGGCACGCCACTGTTGCGTAGTGTAGATATATAAATTCCTGAAGTCAGGCTGTATGTCATAGTTGACAGCCGGTGAGCCACTGCGCGTAGTCTTGCACAACGTGAAAGTCCTGTTCAGCTGCTTTTACTCGTATTGTGTTAGCGTGCAACCAGATTTTTGTGCTGCTCCTGTAACACTCAACACGTCGCTTTTATAGGCATTCTCGTATGATTAGACATCTACAGAATATACCAGCTTTGTCGGAAAGTATCAGTTTTACATTCCTACTAGGTTTTCAGTCCCATGACAGAATCTAGGAGTTAAGTTTCAAGGAACGACGACACCTATTTGTTTACGTAAAACGAAGGAGGCTTTTATCCTAACGTTTCAACTCTAGACAATGAGTCACTTGCCTCAATACAAAGCTGGTAGCCGCGATAAAGAAGAGAAATACCTTCAGCCAAGCTAATGTCTGTCAGATTTCGTGCGGCAGTGTGTATAGCCAGTGCACTAAGTCAACATAGTGAATGCCACGCCAACGGCTGAAAGTAACCAGTCCGTATAGTAATGAAACGAGGAACTGTGAATTTCAGAAAACTCTTGAGTAAAACTGCTAATTTTCTTACAAATTAACGGGGCTATACGAACAGTTTCTAAATCAAAAATGTTAACGAATATATGCATCACATCAGACAAAAAAGAAGATATAGGACGGACCGCATAAGTTGTTGACTCAAA
This sequence comes from Schistocerca serialis cubense, assembly GCF_023864345.2. Lineage (NCBI taxonomy): Eukaryota > Metazoa > Arthropoda > Insecta > Orthoptera > Acrididae > Schistocerca > Schistocerca serialis. The sequence continues at coordinate 221,547,747 of NC_064638.1, forward strand.
TATTTCAGGAACCGTTCAAGGTTAGTCCATGGTGATTTTTTGCATTAAATTGTTAAAGATTGAACGATTATTAATTGGACAATGGTTATTTGAGAGAGTGATTTGCAAGCAGAAACTGGAGGAAGTTAGCCAATGTGAAACTCTGCAGTCTAAGTTTCGTGTGCCACAAAATTTTCTGAGTCGCCACACAATTTAATTGAAATTGGGAAATTAATATAAGAACTGAATTAATCACTGAACTGGTAAACATAACTAACGTGTTAACATTAATAAAAAATATCAAGTGAATATGTGGCATGAGCATATGGGAACAATTTAAGTGGAATCGTTAAATCAAATAATTCAGAGCAAGCTGGAGCTTAAGTCTGCACAAAAACAATAGGACTAAGATAATCAGACAAAATCTACAAATACAGGACCTGCCTTCTGCACTTCAGAAACGCAGGTTGTATGCCTATATCTTATAAAAGAGGACGGGTTTGTCTGAGAAACAGTCATCGCAAGTTTAACATAGTTAATTAACATAAAAAATCATATTTAAAATACACAGCATAATTTTAAACTATGATCTGTCGTTGCCTGTTACGTCTCAGTTATATTATTATTATATTGAGTGCTGTGGTACATTGCGGTAATAAATGAAAATCAGATCTTCGGTGCTCATGGGAAAAGTTCACGCAAACACACAAGAACAGAGATAAAAAGAATTTTGCCCATCACAGTAAGTCAGAGGCTCAGAGGTTAGTCCCTATTACTGAGTTAATTTAAGAATACTATGAAACACTTTCCGACAAAGAAATTGATCTGCATCACCTTCCACATCAAATAAGCTACACTGGCGTGAAACACCCGCAAATGCCGTGAATATTCATGAACAAAGCAAAATTATAAATGTTTGTGAAAACTTCAAGAACACAAATGTAAAACGTATAGACACAAATAGCAATAAAATATCACGCGGAATGAAGAATGAAACTTACTCAAGATGCTACTGAAATTACTCACGGTGAAATTACCACCACGTGGTATGAAAAAAGCTACACAACCTGAAAATTGAAACGAAATGAAAATTAGAAGAAATACACACACACACACACACACACACACACACACACACACACACACACACACACACACACGAAAGTATTACACATACATTCCAGTTAAAAGAGAAGCCAGGCAACTGAATTTTAAACCTGTGTGCTAGAGTAACAAGCATGTTACACCATGTGTGGATTACGATACGAACAACAAAAACAACTACTACCGTCTGAAAAAAAAAAAACTGAACACGTGTGAGTAGGACTCGCGCCCTGTGGGTCCCGTAAAGAGTTATGTATGATGATGATTATGATGATGATTTCGTGTGGCTCAGCGGCCTGGTACAAAAGTCTACTAGGCGCCACTTGCGTGTCACGCCAACCTACCTCCAGTTTAACGTTTTTTTTGGCAACTCCTCACATCGTTAAGAGTTGAAGGCTAGGTTAAAAAAGGAGGCTGGAAAACCCGGTGTCCGGTCGAGATTAGATCTTTACTTGTACTGTGAAACCTTGCTTCTTGACAAATTTCACGATTCCATGTCAGCGGAATATACTCAAGAGTGAGCTTGCGAATATGGAAATACGTACGTTACATAAATGGCCACATCTTTTGATCACATTGATTTAGAACCTTAAATTTTTTACACAGCGAAGGGACCGTAGACCTTAGTATGTGATACAAATTTCAGCTGGATACATGTACTCGTTCCTGAGAAAAGGGGTTCTTAACAGTCGGAGTTCCGTTTTTACCGGTTCAGATAGGGAACCATAAAAAAAGGAGTTGGTACTGATGTATCTGCTATTAGGATCGCTATGACAAGAGACTATACGTCATTTAGTGAGATATTCCTTAAAATACATCTTTCGGAAAATATTTGAGATCGTCGTGTTAGGGGGAGGAGTAGTAGTGAAATTTTAGTCGTAGCTAGCAACAAATGGAGTTGCGTAATTATTTGTTTGTGTCTCGTTAACAGGGAGATGTTTGCGATTAAATACCAGAGCTACAGTACCATAGCAGGCCGCTAGAGGAGGGGAAAAAAACAAAAAAGAAATCAAAAAACCAGGTGACTTATTCAGCCGTGCGGACTGGTCTGACGCAGGAGCAACCTTCCTTTTTCTACCGCGAAAGATTTTCGTTTTCGCTCGTGCAGCGGAATGTTATGGTGCGATGGGCTGATTATTTCAGTGTGTACCAACAGCACAAATATGTTCCAGCAAATATACAAAAATAACTATGTAACTTCATTCTTTCGAGATGATAGTTAAAAATTTGACTAACCCCTCCTATGCGACTCGGTCCGCGTAATGTGACTACAGAACCGATAATGATTATGTGAATAAAACAACAAACACATATACTATAAACACGCTTAGGCATTGAATTAAATCTACTCAGTTTTCAAGCCGCGCCATTTCGAGTAGAATACTCCAGCTGTCAATGGTTATCCCGAGTATTTTAGTGGAACTGACACGCGTTGAGACATTTCGTCGCGAAAGACTCCGAGGACACACTCTCAGCATTTCAAGTTGCGTAAGCGACAGTACTGAAAAACAAATTATTAAAAACGCTACAGGAAACTAACCAAATGAAACACACACGAAAATAAGACGCCCAGAGGCTTTCCGTAGGGCGTAACTAGCAAGCTTGCCCACGTAAATCCTTAGCGAGAGCCGAGTTCGGGCAAGAGCGTGGCGTAGGCTGTTGCCGAACAAAAAAGCGCCCTTCCGCCGCGCCGGTTTCCCTTGGCCCGGTGTGACGTCAGCAGAGGCGCGGGCGGCCTGTATAATGGACGCGCTACCGCGCTCCGCACTCAATTGTGGGAGCAGCGCCACCGCCGCCGCTGTCACGGCCACGGGGCCTAATTTAACACCCACCAATTATATATAAGCCGTCTCTCTGACCGCCGCCGCCGCCACCGGCCGCGAATAAATAAAGCGATCGGGGTCGCCAGTCGCGGAGGACACATCGGAGACTGACTCGCTGCCAGCAAGTTCAAAACACGCCGCGCTGCCAGAGGAGGATACGAATAAAGTCATACGGCCCGGCCTGGCGATACGCAGCGGAATTACTTGTAGCGGGGTCCGTAATGGGTATCTAGGTCAGATTTTCACATTTGTACGTCTCCCTTGCTTATGAGTAGTGTGTTGCCCTCTTCTAATCATAGGATTATCTAACAACCAGTTACTGAAAATATTTACGATAAATATTTCGGAGATGACTTACACGCGAAACACAGCACATTTGTTTGGACTGCAAGTCACCTTATGATGTGTAGTGGAGAGTACGTTTTGTTCCAATGCCACTTCTCCCTTGCTAAATTTATAGTCACGAATGATCAGCGAAAGATGATTCGTGGTAATCCTCCCTGTGAGGTTGAATATCTGTAATTTTTCCTTCGCGGTTTTCGTGAGATATGCATAGAGGGAATAAAACCATGTGGGGACAAATGGTCATTGGATAGCGATATGCACATAAACAGATGGCGGTAGTGTCGGGTAACAAAGTATAAAAGGGCTGTGCATTGGTGGAGCTGCCAATTCTACTCAGGTGATTCGTGTGAAATGGTTCCAGACGTGATTGTGGCCGCACGGCGGGAAATAACAGATTTTGACCGCGTGGTGTGGGCTGTGTGTACATGGGATGAACTGGGTCTTTGGTTTAAATGTTTATTTTCGGCTACTTGGAGACCATTTGAAGCCATTCCTGGACTTCATGTTCCCAACCAACGATTGAATTTTCATGCATGACAATGCACCAAGTCACTGGGCTGCAGTTGTTCGCAGTTGGTTTGAAGAACATTCTGGACTATTCGAGTGAGTGATTTGGCCACCCAGATCGCCCAACATGAATCCCATCGAACATTTATGGGATATAATCGAAAGGCCAGTTGGTGCACAAAATCCTGCAGCGGCAATCCTTCGCTTTTATTGATGCCTATAGAACCAGGGTGGTTCTGTATTTCTGCAGGGGACTTCCAACGAATCTGCTAAGGCCTTGCCATGTCGAGTTTCTGCACTATGCCGGGCAAAAGGAGGTCCAACATGATATTATGACCTGTCACATGATATGTATCACCTCATTGTACTGGGTGTTTCAAAAAGGAATTTTCAAAGAAAATTCATGTAAATTAATTCATAGTACCTACAGAAGTGATTGTAGTGTCAATTTGTTGGGAAATACGTCAAGTTTTGTCTAGCGTAGTTCGCTAGCGCCGAAGCCCACCGTAAGGAGCGCTAGCGGCGGTTGCGTTAAAGATTGATGCCTTCACTGGACCCGAGCGTGGTAGCTGTGTGTTTCGGTTTGAAGAATCGAAGGCAGCGACAATAATTCAGCGTAATTTCCGCACGTTAAAGATCCTCCTAGTAGGACTACGATTTATGAGTGGCATAAATGTTTTGTAGAACTAGGGTGCTCGGTAAGACATGAGAAGTCATCAGGTCGTCGAAGCACATCTTGAGGAGTGAGACAACGTTTTGTCAACAGCCTTACGAAATCGACCCGGCGTGCATCTCGCGAACTGCAAATCCCGGATTCTTTACCTGAACTTAGAGCAAGAATGTATGCCGCCACCGTGCAAAGTTACACCTGTAATGCCACAGCGAGTTTGGGAGGAAATTCACTTCCGATGGCATGCGTGCAGGATAACCAACGGAAGCCACCTAGAACGTCTTTAGTTTAAGGTAAAAAAAAAAAAACCTTGATGTGTTTCCCTACAAAACAACTCTAAACCCAGCTCTATATCATCTTTCAGTAAGGTTCTATGATTTTTTTTTTTTTTTTGAAGTCGTTAAATCCTTTTTGAAACACCCCGTATATTGGTTGACTCTTCTAGGAACCTCCCCTTCAGAATTTAGACAGTAAACCACAACGTGATACACGACACCCTTATTGTATCGACTGCAACTAGAGATAGCTGAGGTTATCCATCACGCTTTCGCGTTTTGAATTGAACCAGCGGTGAAAAGCTCTGTTCTTCATTACTACTTCGTAGATGGTGTGTTCCATCGCTCGTGCGCCGTCTAAAACACCACTTTCCAACTCATTTAAATCACGATATCCTGCCATAGTAGCAACAGTAGCCTATCTAACAACTGCCCCAGACACTTGTTGTCTTATACAGGCGTTGCCGACTGCAGCGCTGTATCCTGCTTGTTTACATATCTCTGTATTTGAATACGCACATGCCTATACCAGATACTTTCGCGCTTCAGTGTATTTTACTGCAAAGAATTTAAAACATGCAGTAGTCAGTTCCACCTTTAGACATGAATCCTTTTTCGCGTGCTCTCGGCTGGTGTGTTGCTGTTCACTTTTCCTTCCACAAACGGTTCCACAGGAGATTAACGAGACAAGTGGCATCCCTCTGTCGCGTATCTCGCAGAAAACAGTGATGATATCCCACATTGCTATATGTGCTGTTTTAAATGCTCGGTTAAATGCACGCTCCGTGGTCGTTGTTGATGGGATGTTAAACCCTGATATTTCATTCAGGTGCACAGTGTACTGAAATTACTTGACTAGTTCCATACTAACAGCTACACAGCCTAAAGTAGTCTGTTAAAATCAGAACGTATATTTTCTTTTACAATACAAATTTTGCTATGTAATGACTTAGATGACGAAAACATGCGCGAGTGATAAAATGACTGGGAAGCGGGATTTCAGCTGCTAAGCGACGCGGATGCACTGGACAAAGTGTCTTGGATAGAGGAATAGCGCCAAGAACAGGCGATGGAGAAACCTATTACCACACACCGAAACACTGAAATGCGTTTATCTGTTGTTAAAATATGCAAAACAAAATTCATTTGAATATACCGATGTTTTGAATGCGGAAAAACGGGGACGAACGTCAGGAAGAAAGTGAATGAAAAACAGAAACAGAAAAATGATGTGATGTTAAATCCTTTGCTTTATACCGATGGTGTCTTCATATTGGAAGAAAAAGATGAATTACAACGTGCGCTGAACCACCTGAATTACACCCATAAACAATAAGAGGTACCTAAAACCAAGACTATGCTGGTGGCCTTCGGGGCCAAAGATAGCGTTTGATCCAAAACTATTGTAGATAATGTGATTTTAGAACAAGTGTCGCCCTGTACTTATCTGGGAGTTCAAATTGTCCCAGACAATAAGATGATCTAGGTGTAAAACTGGATACATTTGGAAGTGTATGTGGTCTTATCCATACAGTATTTAAAAATATAACTAGCGAAGAAAGCAGAGTAGAATTCTAGAAGAATGGCTCCTCCAGCTCCTCCAGCTCTTTCCTGATGGGAGTGAATGCTGGATACCTGCAAGGAGAGCAGTAGGTAAAATAGAAAGTGCGAAAGAATAAAAGGAACTTAAAAACGCACGAAATAAGAAGCGAGCCGGCCGCGGTGGTCAAGCGGTTCTAGGCGCTTACGTCCGGAACTGCGCGACTGCTACGGTCGCAGGTTCGAATCCTGCCTTGGGCACGGATGTGTGTGAAGTCTTTAGGTTAGTTAGGTTTAAGTAGTTCTAAGTTCCAGGGGCCTGATGACCTCAGATGTTAAGTCTCATAGTGCTCAGAGCCAATAAGAAGCGAACCAATGCGTCAATAACTAAAAGTAGAGCCAATTGAAAAGCAGAATAATCAAATACCGCAACGCCTTATACGAACAGGTACAAAAAATGGACAGTAAACGACTTTCCAAACTAGCCTTAGCAGCTTATAAACCTCCAGGAAGGAGAGATGTTGGAAGCACTAAGAAAAGACGGACGGGTAATTTGTGAAGACGGAACGGCATCAGTGCCTAATCTATGAAGAAGAAGAAGAAGAAGAAGAAGAAGTTGGACAATTATTTCCAGAACGTCAACTGAATCCAAGCAATATTGAAAACTGTGTGTCTAAACGGTGAATTTGTAAACAGGTTGTCAGTTTACGCCGAGTAACGTGTGTTGGTAAGTAATGAAGTGGGCTCTCAAATGTTACATATAAATACATTAAATAACAGTTTCCGGTAAAAGCATATGTACTAGTTTATTGGATTCGCCGTATTTTTCGATGATTCGTGCAGTCTCAGGTTAGCGTTAACCCAGACAGTCTGGAGCGTGCTGCATGTTGTCTACTTCATGCATGTTGGGCGAACTTTCGTCTTATTCGGCATACGGTTCTTAGTTAGGGATTTTTTGCCATTTTTCTTTCATTTATGGAAATTTGTGTATTTATAGAAAGCAAACGTCGGCATTGTGACTTATTTTTCAATCTATGTGCACCCTTTTTATAGTCGAACAACAGCCATTGATTCTTGCCACCCATCTGGTGCCACGAAACAAGTGCATTTTAACGTGGAGACTACGTAGGTCTTACACAGTACCTCTGTTACAGTCTGCATATTTAACGCTGTGGAGAGACCGCATGATCGTGAAGTTTTCCTCTTCTACGTCTGTGAAAGCCGCTGATAGCGGCGGAACGTAAGAACCAATACCTGCCGTAACACCTGGTGTTGGGGCTTCATGCCGGGGCCGTGAGACGGGGAACTTTTGAAGTGGAAGCCCTGAAGTTGCGGCGCCGCCAACTATGTGGCCATCAGCGGCCGCCATGATCAGAGTGCCTTAACTTGCCGATGGCGGGGATCAAGTTTCCCTCGCGCTTCTCACCGTAATATAAGGAGCAGCGGCGAAATACCGCCGTGGAAATTCATTCTTCACCTGCCGTGCAGATCTTTTTTCGCTTCTTGCTTTACACAACAGCAGAGGACAAAATGTTAAAAATAACCCTTATGCTGTTGTGAACAGCAACGCGTTTATCTCACGTCTGAAGCTAACATGTAAGCTGGCGATGGAACAGGAACGAAAAGTCTGCTGAATTTAACTGTGAAACTGATAACATTAGCCACTGGCTATAATTTGCAACCTATTAGATTCGGGCATATTTTCATAGCGTTGTTCTTCAAACACAGGGGTAACATGGCGGGCTGGCCGGAGTGGCCGAGCGGCTCTAGCCGCTACAGTCTGGAACCGCGCGACCGCAGGTTCGAATCCTGCCTCGGGCGTGGATGTGTGTGATGTCCTTAGGCTAGTTAGGTTTAAGTAGTTGTAAGGTCTAGGGGACCTTAGAAGCTAAGTCCTATAGTGCTCAGAGCCATTTGAACCATTTGACATGGCGGAAAAATGAATCCCAGCATCAAGAAGGAGTTGTGCAAGATACATGAAAGTTGGTACGCGTGTTTCTACATCTGAAATGAGACGTCTATTCATATTTTGCCAGTCGCGTAAGAGTAGCGTTAGTAGCGCCACTAAGAGGATGCAAATCAGATTTGCTTCAAACATGAACTGTGTAACGGTCTGGAGCGTTAGTTACGTTTGAGATTGGACGTAGTGAATTGATGTTAGTCAGCAATTGCTTTAAAGCGACAAAGACATAATTATCAACGGCATACTGAGTTTGAACGAGGTCGTGTATATTGCAGAAAGACTTGGCGGGAATGTAGCCGCTGTAAATATTGCTGGCTCCTGTGGTCTCGGGAAGGTACGGTCCCAAGAAGATCGGTCTCCGCCGGCCGGTGTGGCCGAGCGGTTCTAGACGCTTCAGTCTGGAACCGCGCGACCGCTACGGTCGCAGGTTCGAATCCTGCTTCGGGCATGGATGTGTGTGATGTCCTTCGGTTATTTAGGTTTAAGTAGTCCTAAGTTCTGGGGCACTGATGACCTCAGATGTTAGGTCCCGTAGTGCTCAGAGCCATTTTTTGAAGACCGATCTCCGGACGGCCACGTGACCCTGTCAAGACACACTGGACCTACACCTGGAGTTATTGTCAGCAGGACCGCTCTTGTGGTTATCCCACGCACCCTGACTGTAAATTTATATCACTCGACCTCATCTGCTGCCATTCATGGATGCTATTCAAGGGGGTGTTTTCCAACGGGATAACGATCTCCCACATGCCGTTGTTCTACCCCCACATGCTTTTTACAGTGTGTCGACATGTTTTCCAATCGAGCACGTAATGGACATCATCGGACCCCAACTCTAGCGTCATTCACAATCAGCACTAACCGTCCCTGCATTGATCAACCAAGTCTAACAGGCATGGAACTCCATCCCACAAACAGACATGCAGCAATTATGTGACACAATGCATGCAAGTTCGCATGCTTGCATTGAACGTTTTGGCGGTTGCACCGGTTATAAATGTACTAGCAGTCCACATTTGCCCTGGGTTTTCTCGCATTTACATTAGCCTGTGGACTTGCAATGTTAATCACTTAAATTGTTTACCTAGCCAAATGTATTCCATAAATTTCATTACTTTTCATTAATATTTTCATCTCGTTGGGGTTTGTTTTCGGTCAGTGTAGAAGAGAATTGTCTCGCAGTAACAACTGTCTCGCGTCACTTAAGTAGTACACTCCTGGAAATGGAAAAAAGAACACATTGACACCGGTGTGTCAGAGGGCTGTACAAGCAATGATCACACGCACGGCACACGCACTAGGAACCGCGTTGTTGGCCGTCGAATGGCGCTCTAGCTGCGCAGCATTTGTGCACCGCCGCCGCCAGTGTCAGCCAGTTTGCCGTGGCATACGGAGCTCCATCGCAGTCTTTAACACTGGTAGCATGCCGTGACAGCGTGGACGTGAACCGTATGTGGAGTTGACGGACTTTGAGCGAGGGCGTATAGTGGGCATGCGGGAGGCCGGGTGGACGTACCGCCGAATTGCTCAACACGTGGGGCGTGAGGTCTCCACAGTACATCGATGTTGTCGCCAATGGTCGACGGAAGGTGCACGTGCCCGTCGACCTGGGACCGGACTGCAGCGACGCACGGATGCACGCCAAGACCGTAGGATCCTACGCAGTGCCGTAGGGGACCGCACCGCCACTTCCCAGCAAATTAGGGACACTGTTGCTCCTGGGGTATCGGCGAGGACCATTCGCAACCGTCTCCATGAAGCTGGGCTACGGTCCCGCACACCGTTAGGCCGTCTTCCGCTCACGCCCCAACATCGTGCAGCCCGCCTCCAGTGGTGTCGCGACAGGCGTGAATGGAGGGACGAATGGAGACGTGTCGTCTTCAGCGATGAGAGTCGCTTCTGCGTTGGTGCCAATGATGGTCGTATGCGTGTTTGGCGCCGTGCAGGTGAGCGCCACAATCAGGACTGCATACGACCGAGGCACACAGGGCCAACACCCGGCATCATGGTGTGGGGAGCGATCTCCTACACTGGCCGTACACCACTGGTGATCGTCGAGGGGACACTGAATAGTGCACGGTACATCCAAACCGTCATCGAACCCATCGTTCTACCATTCCTAGACCGGCAAGGGAACTTGCTGTTCCAACAGGACAATGCACGTCCGCATGTATCCCGTGCCACCCAACGTGCTCTAGAAGGTGTAAGTCAACTACCCTGGCCAGCAAGATCTCCGGATCTGTCCCCCATTGAGCATGTTTGGGACTGGATGAAGCGTCGTCTCACGCGGTCTGCACGTCCAGCATGAACGCTGGTCCAACTGAGGCGCCAGGTGGAAATGGCATGGCAAGCCGTTCCACAGGATTACATCCAGCATCTCTACGATCGTCTCTATGGGAGAATAGCAGCCTGTATTGCTGCGAAAGGTGGATATACACTGTACTAGTGCCGACATTGTGGATGCTCTGTTGCCTGTGTCTATGTGCCTGTGGTTCTGTCAGTGTGATCATGTGATGTATCTGACCCCAGGAATGTGTCAATAAAGTTTCCCCTTCCTGGGACAATGAATTCACGGTGTTCTTATTTCAATTTCCAGGAGTGTATTTAGAGTCCATGGTCTAACAATACCACCACTTGCAAAGTAGGTTAGAAATCAGATTAATAATGTTGCTCACGCAGCATATGTTCGCTTTACGGGGTAACAACAAAGTTATTGACTGTGGATGGTATCGTCAGAATGGAAATAATGAAGTCACTGTAAAAGAGTCATTAATTTTGGCACTTCTCTTGAATGGATTCCCACGTAGATTTCGTCGAAGTTGTTATGGTTCATCTTGTTCATTCTAGGGTGATTCCACTTTGATTGCTGTATTTTAGCAATATTTGAAGACCTAACAAATGCGTTTTTCAGGAAATTCTTAATGATCAAACAATCCCAGACCAGAACAATGGTATGGTAGAAATAATTTTTGACTTGGTGTTCACGCTCGACATTTTTATTAACGTTCTTGTAAATTCACACACACTTCTTCGCTTTTACAAAGCGAAATAACAACATAACTTCTGCAAAGTGAAACAAAGACTGCTCTGTGCGCATTCGCCCCAAAACGGTTACAAGTAAGTCAAAGATTGTGACAGTCTCACAGAAATGAATACACACAAGAACCATATCATTGTAATATATCGATACATCGGAGTACCTATACATTAATAAAACCAAATGTGAATATTGTCACAAAAATATGTCTGTTACTTCGCAGAAAAGTAGTACGATATTACTGGTATCAAGAACTGGGGTTGGAGTGCCGTAATGGTCACGTAAATAAAGAACCATTACAACGGCTATAAAAATCTTCGCATTTACTCCTTCGTTTGGCATTGCTTCGAATTTTTGAGAACATTGTTATACATTTTCGACTCGGTATTCCTTCCTAAATATTGCGAGATATTTATATAACGTTGTTTCTGATTATTGCAGGGTTGAGAATAAAAACCTGTTAGTGTCAAAGTAGGATAGCGATGAAGAAGCATGGAAAATTTTTCACGTAACCAGAAGTCTGAAATGCACCGTCGTGGAATTACAGCCGTAAAACTACAGCCAATCAACGACGAGCGTGCCTGCGTTTACACTAACTAGCCCCGGCTAATACTCGTTACGCTAAAAGGCGCAGTTAGTAATTAGATTAAGATAAATATTTCCGGTGAGCAGTCAAAGCTATGTAGACTTTAAATCCTCGCCATGGCTGGTTGCGTTCGACGGAAATTTTGTGTGATGTTACTGAGTAAAGCGTGACTATTTAATCAGCTACGTTTAAAGTAGCGTAGTGTCATTAATTTACCAGACAAACTTCCACCTGCTCGTCGGTGATTGGCTGTCGTTCTGCGACCATGTATTCACCACGATTTGCTTCCGAGCCATCGTTATTTAAAAAAAATTTCTCCATTAGACCTCCCGTTTTGTAAAAGTGTACTCACCAACATGCCTCAGTCTTTTCTCATTCGAGGAAAAAATCTAGCCTGAAAGCTCTGACTTCTGGTGCAGCGCGCTGTTTTGTGTGACAGCTGGAGACGGATTGCCGCGGTACAGAGACAGACGCTGCCAATTGTCGAACCCGTGTTTCCTGCTTACTAGGCAGATGCTCTGATCACCGCGCCATCCGGTCACTGTGGTCGTTGCAACTGCACAGATTACCCTAGCACGCCCATCAGGCCCAGATTGTCAGCTTACCCCCACACACTATTAATGTAGTGCCCTTGCCCATTATCCTCATTACTCGCGACATTTCGTCGATTCCCGTAAGCTTTCGAGCCTGATGTGCATCCGCACTGAATCATCTTCGCCTCAATTGTACATATGTGGTGTCTGTTCTTTTGGGCCGGCCGGTGTGGCCAAGCGGTTAAAGGCGCTACAGTCTGGAACCGCGTGACCGCTACGGTCGCAGGTTCGAATCCTGCCTCGGGCATGGATGTGTGTGATGTCCTTAGTTTAGTTAGGTTTAATTAGTTCTAAGTTCTAGGTGACTGATGACCTCGGAAGTTAAGTCGCATAGTGCTCAGAGCCATTTGAACCATTTTTTCTACGATTTTTACTCTCCACGCTGCCCTAAAATACTAAATTGGTGATCCCTTGATGCCTCAGAATATGCCCTACCAACCGATCCCTTCTTCTAATTAAGTTGTGCCACAAATTTCTCTTCTCTCAGATTCTGTTCAATGCCTCCTCATCAGTTACGTGATCTACCCATCTAATCTTCAGCATTCTTCTGTAGCACCACATTTCGAAAGCTTCTATTCTCTTCTTGTCTAAACTATTTATCGTCCACGTTTCACTTCCATACATGGCTACACTCCATACAAATACTTTCAGAAGTGACTTCCTGACTCTTACATCTGTACTCGATGTTAACAAATTTCTCTTCTTCAGAAACGCTTTCCTTGCCATTGCCAGTCTACATTTTATATCCTCTCTACTTCGACCATCATCAGTTATGTTGCTCCCCAAATAGGAAAACTCCTTTACTACTTTAAGTGTCTCATTTCCTAATCTAATTCCCGCAGCGTCACCCGATTTAATTCGACTACATACCACTATCCTCGTTTTGCTGTTGTTGTTGTTGTTGTTGTTGTTCATCTTGGTTCAAATGGCTCTGAGCACTATGGGACTCAACTGCTGAGGTCATTAGTCCCCTAGAACTTAGAACTAGTTAAACCTAACTAACCTAAGGACATCACACACATCCATGCCCGAGGCAGGATTCGAACCTGCGACCGTAGCGGTCTCGCGGTTCCAGACTGCAGCGCCAGAACCGCGCGGCCACTTCGGCCGGCGTTGTTCATCTTATATCCTCCTTTCAAGACACTGTCCATTCCGTTCAGCTGCTCTGCCAGGTTTTGCTACTAATAAGGGATCTAATAGTTTCTATGAATACTTAACTGTAAATTGTTGCTAGTAAGTGATTCAGTATTTTGGCACAGATTTTGCCTAATCGTATTTGGACATGTGACAAGGTTGTATAGTTCTAAGCCACTTCATAAAACCATATACTTTCGGTGAAAGGGGGTTCTCTTCCTGGCACATATTTATGTTCGACATCAAGAGCAACTTACGAATATAACAAATGTAAATATTCGGCGATGGTTTATTGATCACAGTTCGTCAGATTCGCCCAGTTCTTGGGCACTGTTACATGGTTCATAATGGATCGAAGTGTTTAAACGACCTTTTCCTAAAAATTGAGATTCAGCCATGTCGAAACGACGCTCCTCGAAAGGAAGTTTTCGGTGTACATTTAATCCACGATGAGGTCATTACTGAAACGAGCAAAGTTTTCCGCTGCTGTGCAGTTTCGGTGCGCGACTTGTCTCTCATACGAGAGATTATTTTCGTGCGACATCGATGGCGGCTGCAGATGAAAGTTTTTCGGTTTGCCTTGCGTACTGTTTCTTCAAGAATAGTCAACAGCCTTTTGCGCAAATAAATTCCCCCATGCAAGGTTTCTAAACCTCTCCGTAACACGCTAGAGTCCAAAGATCCCACCAGTGTAAATTCACTGGCAAGCATTGTTTTTAATCCGATCTAACGAGGACTGAAAACTCTCGAATAGTATTTTAGAGTAGTCTTGCTTATTCTCTTGTTCGCCAGACGCAGTACCGGCCGCTGTGGCCGAGCGGTTCTAGGCGCTTCGGTCTGAAACCGCGCTGCTGCTACGGTCGCAGGCTCGAATCCTGCATCCTGCATCGGGCATGGATGTGTGTTTGTCCTTAGGTTAGTTAGGTTTAAGTAGTTCTAACAAGGGAACCTCCCCATCGCACCCCCCTCAGATTTAGCTATAAGTTGACACAGTGGATAGTCCTTGAAAAACTAAACACAGATCAATCGAGAAAACCGGAAGAAGTTGTGTGGAACTATGAAAAAATAAGCAAAATATACAAACTGAGTAGTCCATGTGCAGGATAGGCAACATCAAGGACAAGATAAACTGAGGAGCGCCGTGGTCCCGTGGTTAGCATGAGCAACTGCGGAATGAGAGGTCCTTGGTTCGAGTCCTCCCTCGAGTGAAAATTTTACTTTCTTTATTTTCGCAGAGTTACGATCTGTCCGTTCATTCATTGACGTCTCTGTTCACTGTAATAAGTTTAGTGTCAGTGTTTTGTGACCGCACCGCAAAACCGAGCGATTAGTAGACGAAAGGACGTGCCTCTCCAATAGGAACCGAAAACATTTGATCGCAAGGTCATAGGTCAACCGATTCCTCCACAGGAAAACACGTCTGATATATTCTTTACGACACTGGTGACGGCATGTGCGTCACATGACAGGAATATGTTGTCGACCCACCTAACTTGCACACTTGGCGAATGGGTAAAAAGATTCTTCTACCTTGCCCGATTTAGGTTTTCTTGTGGATGTGATAATCACTCCCAAAAAAGTGATGAAAACATAAGAGTTTGTCACATAAACTGTAACAAATGAATGCAACAGTTTCACAGTCGCACAGTTTTCCCTGTGCTCTGTCAAAACATATGTTTTTTACGTTTTCAAATGTTTCCGTGCGTAGACCGTCAAATCCTGCTTATGTCCAAGCAAATCTGAACATGTCCTGGAATTTTGGAGAGCGAAGTTGATTATGTGTGAGTGCCTGAACTTTAATAATTATCTGAAAATAAAAAATTAAACTTTTCACCCGAAGGAAGATTTGAACCACGGACCTCTCGTTTCGAAGCTGCTCACGCTAACCACGGGACCACGGCGCTCGTAAGCTGACACCATCCTTGATGTTGCCTATCCTGCACATGGACTACTCAGTTTGTATATTTTGCTTATTTTTTTCATAGTTCCACACAACTTCTTCCTGTTTTCTCGATTGATCTGTGTTCACTTTTTCAAGGCCTATCCCTGTGCCAACTTATAGCTAAATCTGAGGGGGGTGCGATGGGGAGGTTCCCTTGTAAGTGTAGGGGACTGATGACGTCAGATGTTAAGTCCCATAGTGCTCAGAGCCATTTGATCCATTTGAGCCAGACACAGTATAGTGTCTAGAATTTCCACAATGGATAGAAGTTGCTCCTGTCCTGAAAACTGCGCTCCGAGACAATCTCTTAGAACGTTGGGAATCCCTTAACAACTAGACTTGGCAAATGTCGGAATGGGTCCTATGGAAGAGCATGGCGGATATCCTTCCGTATCCTCCCTTAAGCGGAGCTTGTGCTGCGTCTCTGATGGCCTCGTTGTTGACAGGATGTTAAACTCTAATCTTCCTCCCTTCGTTTCCGTGGCGCGCCGAGTGCCGCGTAGATTGGTGGATGTAAACAGAGCGACACGACACGGAGCGGCGTCGTTGTTTGGGATCGCGCGCCACGTCCCCGATTGTAAGCGGCGGGGCGGCCGCTGGCGTGACGTCACGCGCCGCTTTTTGTCCGCTACCCGGCTGCGGCGGTCGGCTTTTTGCGGGGGCGGACTCCTCCCGGGCCTGGTTGACTCTTGACACCGGCAAATGCCCGGTTCCTCTTCCGCGGCGCTTCTCGCTCCCAAGTATGCAGCCGCTTCTAGCCCGGCATTTCACCGCTGCTGTGGGTAAGTCCTTTACAATACGCTGTGGTTGTGTTAATTCATAAAATTTGAGAGTATCGTTAGGAGTAGCCCAACGGAACTACACAGCTTGATACTATTCACGATACATGTAAAACATCTAGTATACAGGTCCGGAAGCTCAGCAAGGTCTTATGCGGACGATGCGAAAGGCTGCGACGCCAGAAAACTGTAGTGAAACGCGGGAAGTCGCCTGTTGTCAGGGCTTGACATTTGACGCTTAACGTGCCCTCAACGTTAATACACGAAAGCATTGCGCACGAGCAGCGTTACTATCCTGGATGATTTTCGGTGTGTGGGCATTATCTCGGGGCCTAAGGCGTCTTCTGTGCCTAACGTCTCGTCTCCTAATACCAGAGGTATCAGTAGAGGCTGTAGAGACTCAGATAATAGTTTCAGACTCCAGAAAATCCAGCAAGTCGAACTGTTCACACGTGTATACCCAACAGTCGGTTAGGGTCGGATGGGGTCGTGACGTGATGTGTTGCCATCGAACCACGTCCTAAGGTGGCGACGTAACGCCAAGGGTGTTTCTCAGATGGTGGTGGGAAAGTGCTGGCACTATCTGCTTTATATAACACTGACGCTCGGTACTTGTCTAATTGCAGTCCCCCTCTTCTATTCTTTTTTTTCTGTGATATTCTCTGTACGTCGTAGAATAGTATTGTTTGGACGTCGATGACACTATGATGTCGGACAACAGATTTGGTGGTTCTCTGGTCCCAGTGCATGATCTGCTATTGCCAATTTATCCGTGATGCCCAGAACACAAATCCTATTGTGTTTCTTGTTGCGGCCTAGAACTCACTGACTGGAGTAAGGTTCTCTTCAGTGATGAGTCCCGCTTCGAATTCTGCCCTGATGACTAACGAAGACGTGTGTGAAGACGCCCCTGATGGCGGTGGGATACCAACCTGATTGTCGCCCATCATACGGCCCGACAACCAGAACTAATGGTCTGGGATGCCATCTCAATTAATAGCAGGCCTCCCCTTTCGTTGGCATCCCCGGAACCCTTTCAGCACAATGGTGCGTCGACAGTATTCAGTGTCACGTTTTATTGCTCTTGGTAAGCTCTCTTGGGCTTACATTTCAGGAAGGTAATGTCTATCCGCACTAGGCGGGAGTTTCTATTGCTTATCTTTGTGCCTGCTAAACCCTACCTTGGCCAGCAAGGTCGTCGGATCGCTCCCCGATTGAGAACGTTTGCACCATTGTGGGCAGGGTCGTCAAACCAGTTCGGGATTTTGATGGTCTAACGCTTCAGTTGGATAGAATCCAGCACTTACTCCTCAGGAGAAGACTCAACAACTCTATCAAACAAAGCCAAGCCGAATAGCTGCTTACATGAGGGTCACAGGTGGACCAACATGTTACTGACTTGCTCAGTTTGTAAAGCTCTTTCTCTTGAATAAATCATCCAATTTTCCTGAAATTGTTGTCATTTGATTGTGTTACGTCGTATCTACCGATTTCTGTCGCATTCGGATAATTCCTTTGTGATGCATCTTTATTTTTCTTTTTCCTCTTACACGAGGGTTGGAACTTAAATAGTGGCAACTGTTCATTCACAGCCGATACAAAGGAGTTGCATGTTTGCACCTGTTACTGTCCTTCAAAGTAGTCACCAGCGTTGTGTAGAACCCGTTGCCAGCGATGTGGAAGGCGTAGTATACCTTTAGCAGAGCTTGTTCTGTTGATGGTGCGAATGGAGCGGTCTACTGTCTGTCGAATCTCTGCCACACGATACCTTCAAGTGTCTTAACTCGTGTGGTATTCTCCCTCCTAGATTGTACAACCTCTCTGGAAATTCCGCAAGGAAATATTTCTAAGTCGGAAGTATTGATAATCCGGCAAACCATGTCCCAAAACACCCCGCTGCTCTGTTGAGTCCACTTGGTTGGTCGGCGTACGTCACATAAAGATCTCGTTAGATTTCATCCGGCGATTGGAAAGGTTGCGTTTGAATGACTGATATTAGTAAGTTTCAATGGATTGTGTCCCTCTTTACTCGCGTTCTTGTAATGGATTCGTAATGGTTAATTGTTGCTGAGTTATTGACTCCCACTTACGTTTTATTCATTTACTAGTTGTATGAGCAATCAGACTGGTTTGCTATGGGGACTCTATTATTGAAAATCTTCTTGTGGAAAATTTCGAGGAACGCGCCCTGGAGTTGGCGGCATTGGAAGCTACATGTTTTCTTAAATTTGTGAGAGAAACGTCTTTTATTTGGCCTCATAGCGTCGGGAATATTCACAGCTCTTTAGAAAATGGCAGTTAAATCCAACCAAATATTTGCTTCAGTATGGAGATGGAAATAGATACTTTCCCTTCCCTACTGTGTTGACCAGAAGGAAAGTGATGGTACGTTGGTCCAAGCCGTTTTTAGGAAGCCAACTCTCACCGATTTGCATCTTCAGACTTACAGTTGTCACCATCTGGCTCAGCGTCGCCATCTATACGCTGTTTATAGGGCGCGTGTCATCTCAGCCCTTGAAAGTTTGTCAGCTTAGTTAGCCCAGTTTGAGGTAACCTTTCGAGAAATTGGCTATAGTGAAAGACAAATGAGAAGCGAGTTACGCTATCGGCCAACCGTAAATGCTGCTTAAGTCTACAGTTTTGCTGATCCTGGGGGAACACTGTGCAAAGTCTGTTTTTCGACCAAAATGTAAAAGATGAGAGCCTGTAAAAGATGATCTTGGTTCGTGTAAAGCGGATGTTCACTTAGCCCATAGAATTGTGGTATATACACGGGATAGACGGTCAGGACTGTGGACGGCTAGTGTATAGAATATAAGCATCGCACAGGCTTACAACAACCGGGAAATTTAGCGATTGTGGACCATTCCTTTAACACTGGTCATTCGAGGGAGTATAGCGACGCACAGACTCTGGCGTGCATTTCCAGTTACTGGGCTGGTCTTTTCAAGGAGGCCGTGGGGATTAAACCAGCTTTTAACTTTATAAGCAGAGACGGAGGTTTTTGCTAAAACTCTGCATAGAATCCTGTTCTCTGCCTGGCCAATATAGAGCAGGTCAGTTATAGTTTTTAGTTACTATTTCACTGTTGGAAACGTCTGGCGTTTGTCATCATCAATTGTGTAGATACTAATTATTTACGGTGCGCGTTGTCTTTGTCGGTTAGCGCCATCTGACGAGGTTTTAATTTATGAAGCACAGAGATCTATGGTTTCATTTGTGCCTTGAAAACAGCTAGAGGCGCACCTGTGGAAAATAACGGCTGTTGTCGAGGACGTTACGCGACTGCCTTCCCATAGGTTATTTGATTTTTGATAGTACGAGACGAGTTCAAATTTCACACTTTTTTGTGATTTTTCGTCTCTTTTCGACAGATCGAGTTGTCACAGGCCTTAAGACATTTTTAATTACATTTGGGGGCAACCCATACGGCCACGCAGATTTTGGTTTTCTGTGAAATCACTACATCCATCACGGCGAAGGGGAAATGGCCAGTTGCCCAGCCATAGCCGGTGATCTGTTTGTAACGTTATCGTCGTCGACGTGACGTGGAGTGCTAGTCTTCCTTGCCACTCTTTGCTTATAATTACTTGGAAATTTGAGTCTACCTGTCCTAATCATTACTGTCGAATGCTTTCGTCGTTGGGGACCACTACCGAACTGAGCTCTCCACAGAATTTTTATTTTTTCCTGTTCGTATCGAATAAGTAGCACTCGTAATATACGTAGGAAGCTAGTGAAGCGCCGTGAGCACCCCACGTAAGCTCTGCGGAACGCACACATTATTCGCACTCGTGTGGCCCTGCACTTGCCTCGGTCCCGCTGCGCAGACTTTTCATCGCAGGCTGGCGAACTCTGGTCTAATTAGCAGTCGCTCCCCGTCCACCTCCCACCACGTGAGACGCCGCCCCTATTTGTTCTAATCCAATCACGCCGCACCACTTTGAACTCTCGTTACCGGTTAGACCCGCTCCAGTGTTCGAGCTGAGTCGCGTGCCGACATTTATAATCGCATTTGATGACTGCGCTCAGCTTGAGAGTGCTTGCGCGGGGCTGTTCACGTTCTACGAGGACTCGGAGCTGCTCGTACGTACTCTTCGCCAGAGAGCGCAGGGCCACTTCGCCGACTAATAAGCGAAACTGCTTTGCAGTTGCCGCGAAATTGGGCAACGTTCAAACGAGTAGCGATTGCTGCTGCCTGCGTTATGCATCTGCGTTGTAGCAATTGGGCTGGTTTTTTTTTTTTTTTTTTTTTTGTTGTGTTAGCAAAATTAACCGAAGGTACACGTTGGTAAGCAGTGTGTCTTGTAAAGAGAGTGAGCTGATATAATTCAGCATAACAAGCAAATACTTCTTTAGCCATTACTAGTTTCGCTGTAACAATATTGAGTAATTTACATTTATTGATATAAAGTGGTTGGAGGTTACTGGGATGAAATCAGTGAGAGAATGAAAGTTGTGTCAGTGTTAGAGGCCTGCTGAGGCAGTTTACTACACTGGTGTACACAATTTAAGGAAGACAGCAACTTTCGCATGATATATCATTACGAAATAACATAGCTTGATGAAACTTGGACCTTAAGTAGATAGTTCAAATGGCTCTAAGCACTATGGGACTTAACATCTGAGGTCATCAGTCCCCTAGACTTGGAACTACTTAAACCTAACTAACCTAAGAACATCACACACATCCATGCCCGAGGCAGGATTCGCACCTGCGACCGTAGTAGCAGCGCGGTTCCGGACTGAAGCGCCAAGAACCGCTCGGCCACAGGGGCCGGCGAACCATACGTAGAAAGTAGAAAGACCTGTTAAATATAGTACAGAAAGTAGTTGAAAGAAATAGGCATCGAGACAGACGGGAATGACACTTTTATTCAAAGACAGTAATTACGCTGAAGTCGCCGTGATTTATGACGGTCCCCTGAACATTACTTAAGACATGACATGGTTCTTAAGAATGTGTGAGACCACGACGCACCGTGATGCATGCTTGCAAAGTGCTCCCACGCTGGCCGTAAGATTGGTAAGTTTTTACGCTACGGCATACCATTGGTCCACCAGCGCGCGGCTGACAATTGTTCGATGCTTTTTTGCGGATGTTCTGCAGAACGTCGCCTCACCAAGTGCTCGATGTGATTCACGTTGTGGAAAATGGCAGGTCAGTCTAATCGCTGAATAGCTACTCGTTCCAAGACCCTTCCACCTACGCAGTTCGGTGCCGTAGTGCATTGTCCTCCATAAAAATGAAGCCAGAGCCAAATGCACCCATGAAAAAACGTATTTGGGGAAGGATTACGACCGGCGAGTGTACCGTGTTCAAAGATTTTGAAGTCCATGCAACATCATGCCTCCCTAGACCGTAAAATATCGACCACTAATACGATCATGTTCGACAGTGCGCAGTTTACCAGACTGAAGCGCCTAGAACCGCTCGCCCACTCCGGCCGGCATAGAGGCGATAGCCTATCTACAAAACTGCCCTTGCACCGTTCAAAGCGACAGTATGACTGACTCAACAGCAGTCGTAAACTACCTATATTGAACATATTGTTGTGGTCTTCAGTCCAGAGACTGGTTCGATGCAGCTCTCCATGCTATCCTGTGCAAGCTTCATCTCCCAATACCTACTGCAACCTACATCCTTCAGACTCTATTTAGTGTATTTATGTCTTGGTCTCCTCTACGATTTTTACCCTCCACGCTGCCCTCCAATACTAAATTGGTGATCCCTTGATGCCTCACAACGTGTCCTACCAACCGATCCCTTCTTCTAGTAGAGTTGTGCCACAAATTTCTCTTCTCCCCAATTTTAGTAAATACCTCCTCATTAGTTAAGTGATCTACCCATCTAATCTTCAGCATTCTTCTGTAGCACCACATTTCGAAAGCTTCTATTCTCTTCTTGTCCAAACTATTTATCGTCCACGTTTCACTTCCATACGTGGCTACACTCCATACAAATACTTTCCGAAACGACTTCCTGATACTTAAATTTATACTCGATGTTAACAAATTTATCTTCTCCAGAAACTATTTCCTTGCCATTGCCAGTCTACATTTTTACTCCAAAGGTCTCTTTAATTTTCCTGTATTCACAAAGAACGTCCGTCATCCTGATTACTTGTGGGGTGTAAAGATCCTACCTACTTAAATTATTTGCAGAAATACAGGAACCGTCCAGTTTTTGTGCATATTATTTAGACCAAGACAGATTTCTGTTATTTACCCATTATTATTTGCCCTGTATATCATTAGTACGAAGTTTTTGTGTAGTATCGACGGTTAGTAAGGACGCCGTAGCTGCCTTATATTCTGTAATTAATCAACTTTTTTTGCTTTTATCATTTTCTGGGGAAGGGTCGCCGAAAAAATGTTTCGAAAGCTTCGAAATTCTGTGGAAAGTTTGTTGGAAGTGGCTAAGTGTTGTCATTCTTAATTACTGGATAAATATAGTCCGGATATTTGCAGCCAGTTACACACACACACACACACACACACACACACACACACACAGACACGTAGTTTTTAACTACGATACTTATCACAAGCTGCGAGATCGTCGCGAAAAAACAGTGACCCGTGTATGTAATAAGTTTCCTTTGATTTGCGTCTGTGGTCACAAACTTTTTGTTAACAGATTACCGGTTTCGGTCTTTAATGACCATCATCAGATCTGCAGCAACAATGGGAAAAACATAAATACACTCGCAAACTGTATACAGCTTAAGAACAATAGATAGACCATAATGAAAAGTAGTGTCCGGCCCCGGTAGCTGAGTGGTCAGCGTGACGGAATGTTAAGCCTAAGGTCCCGGGTTCGATTCCCGGCTGGGTCGGAGATTTTCTCCGCTCAGGGACGGGGTGTTGTGTTGTCCTAATCATCATCATTTCATCCCCATCGACGCGCAGTTCGCCGAAGTGGCGTCAAATCGAAAGACCTGCACCAGGCGAACGGTCTACCCGACGGGGGGCCTTAGCCACACGACATTTCAATGAAAAGTAGTACTGACAAAATTTACCTTTGTGTGCTTTAAATATGAAGAGGCATACCTATTTCATAAAAACAAATTCCTAATGTATTGCAGCCATAGTGGCATCGTCAAATGTTAAATGCGGAATCAGGACCAGCATCGTCAAATACATATAAATAACATCACATGCACGAGTCATGTTCAAATGGTTCAAATGGCTCTGAGCACTATGGAACTTAACAGCTATGGTCATCAGTCCCCTAGAACTTAGAACTACTTAAACCTAACTAACCTAAGGACAGCACACAACACCCAGCCATCACGAGGCAGAGAAAATCCCTGACCCCGCCGGGAATCGAACCCGGGAACCCGGGCGTGGGAAGCGAGAACGCTACCGCACGACCACGAGATGCGGGCCACGAGTCATGTTGTCAGTAGTACTACTGTTTAAAACAAGCTGCTGTACAGTAACCACAAGATGTTTGTGTTGTAAGTTCACCAGATGTGTCTAATGTCGGCATACACTAGTTTTCAATAATTAATTGAAACAGCGAAAATAAAGGGGGAAGTCTGTAATGAGCTTATAACGTGTAAAAGGCATTACAGCAATAAAAAGAACAACACGACTAAAGTAATATTATTAAAAATATTTAAATCGCACAAATGTAAATTTTGTCAGTACTACTTCTCGTTATGGTCTATTTATTGATCTTAAGCTGTATACAGTTTGCGAGTGTATTTATGTTTTTCCCATTTTTTGCTGCAGATGTGATGCTTGTTATTAAAGACCGAAACCGGTAATCTGTTAACAAAAAGTTTGTGACCATAGACGTAAATTAAAGGAAAGGTATTACAATACTTATCTTACTGTGTTAAAGTTTTAATCTAAGATTATACTCTTAACGAACAGATTATGAAAGCATACGAAATTTTTAAATTCGGACAATAATTATGCGCAATTTTGAAAATCAAATTGTTGTTGTCCCCGGAAGACGTTAGGTACACAGCCTGCAACTGGAAATGCGGTTTAGTAATGCAGGTTTCAGTGTCAGGAAATAATTTTCTTATCAGGCAGCTTAACTAGACATCAGTGTGGCTCGCTCAGAAACTCAACTTCATGATAGGGTAACAGATGCACCTCAAGTTCTGTAGTAGTTAAACTTTGTTGTACATCAACATCAGAAAACATTATTAGTAAACTAACAAAATCTGATGGGACCGAGGTGAAACGCTGCTGTCTCAAAAAGGCGCTACTCTAAACAAAAAAAGAACAAAAAACAGCAAATACTGGGCCTACGAGTCTGCAGAGGGTGCATAGGGCCAAAAATTACCACTAACTTTTGTAGTTCTGTCTTCCTCAGTTGCGTGTAATATTACGGTATATTGATAATTTTTACTTATGGACCGTCTGACAGCAACTGAATAAAACGCAATTTTAGTGCCATACGCGTTTCGCCTTTATTTTCTGCAAGGCATCATCAGTGACAGGTTGCGTGGACAATTTCTTACATATTACGCTCCTGTTGCATTTTTGGTGTTGTTCTTCTTCTTATGAACGCCAATTTGCGGTTTTTTTCCCCATTCCAAAGCACTATGCACTAAACGCTGTTCCGTCCCCAGATTTATCTGTTGGGAAGAGACATAACGATGGCTGGCTTGTGCCCGATTACGTTTTCCGCTGAAATACGATCCGAGGGTTGTTCGGGAGCGGTATCAGCAGGGCGCAGCGCGATAATCCCTGACCCGGTTTACGTCGACGGGCCCGGACCAGGCGTCCGGCTGCTTCGCATCTGTCGTTCCCCCCGACGTCTCCCCTGCGGCTGCACATCGTCCCGCCACCCCGTTCCCTGCTTTTTGCTGCCCCTGCAGACTCGCGGCCACACTATTTGCTATTTTCAGAGTCGCGCCTATTTGAGGCAGCGGCGTTTCATCTCGGCTCCAGACGCCCTGGCCTGCGCCCCTGTCGTTGCTCGCGCCTGCCTGCCTGCCTCCCTCTATTTGTTGACGCGCTTTTTACCAGCATTGCGGGACTGATAGCCTCATTCATCATTCGCTCCCCCCTCACTCCTCACCCCCCTCCGACAGACGGCGGGCAACCGGATCCTCCTTCCCTTTGTAACGGCGAGGGCGGGGTCACCTGTTACGCCGTTTCAGCTGAAATTACTTGTGTCGCGAGGGTGTGAATTATGGGCACGCGGATGCTTTTTTAATTTCATCTGCAAGATTAGTCGCACTCAGTTAATTCTCTAGGAGCCCCTCGTAGTTAACGTGTATATTTCATTATCTAAGTAGATATGTAAAACCGATGTGTTCATTTCCGTAATAACGAAGCAGTAATTAAGTCGCGACGAAAATGTTACACGTGTGTAGTATTCAGAGTAGGAGGTGAAATATTAACGGCTTAAGAGGGAAGTGAGTGTACTACATAAAAAAGTCCAATAAGCAACGAAGGTATAGAATGGATTAACAACTGAAGAATTTATATCCGTCTCCGAGTGCGATAATTTGTTACATTTTGATTACGAATTCCGATCAGTTGTGATAAACTTCAGATCGACCTAGAAGAGAGAGAAAGAACATAATGTCATACTTAAGAGTTAACATTTACTGTCGTTCACGCTGTAAAATTTCTTACCTTGATGAAATAGACATACAATTTAAAATAAAAAATCCGAACACTATGTCTGCCACTCAAAAATTAGAGCAGAAACCGTGCAGAAAATTTTGTAAAGCGTGATCAGTGTTAAATTTTCTGTACGGAAGAGAAATGTACAACATAAAGCCAAGCTTATCACGTACACACGGTGGCCGAATGCTTTTTCTGAGTCGCGTTCCTGTATGTACTTTCGAAAATGAGAAAAGAAATGACGAAATAAGAACAAAAAATGGTTCAAATAGCTCTGAGCACTATGGGACTTAACATCTGTGGTCATCAGTCCCCTAGAACTTAGAACTACTTAAACCGAACTGACCTAAGGACATCACACACACACACACACACACACACACACACACACACACACATACACATCCATGACCGAGGCAGGATTCGAACCTGCTACCGTAGCGGTCACGCGGTTCCAGACTGAAGCGCCTAGAACCGCACGGCCACACCGGCCGGCAAATAAGAACAGATTAAAATATTTACGATGAATGGAAATATAGCTCGACTTTTCCAATAACAGTTTATCAAACATACTGTGGGATTATAAATCTCAGAGTAGGAACATAAGAGAGGGAAGAAGGATGAATTTAGGAAGGGGCTACATAGAGACACAACAGGCAGTGCCGGTGGTGGTGGTGGTGGTGGTGGTGGTGGTGGTGGTGGTGTATTTCGTTGATGGGACGCCACTCTTCTCCCATCTACTCCATCCACAGTATTTCCAGATAGTATTTTGTAGAGAGAAATAGTGTGCCGGCCAGAAATTCTGTTCCGCGTGCATAACGCTCCTGCTAGACGACACACCACTTACGGTACTCGGGTACGTCTTGCGCCTCGACTCAAAACTGATTAGCCGCGGGTTTCTCCTCTATTCATTCGCAAATCCCGTATGTTTTGGCTCCTCATCCTTTTGAGGCTACATCTGTTTAAATTTGTTTACTATCAAGAAGGGTGAACCACACGTTACTATTATTCTCTAACTTCACTATTAAGTAACCATAAGCAGTAATTTCACTTTTTAAATGTATTTCAATTGGTTTAGGAGGCTGTGCGTCTTTCTCAGTTGTTGTACAAGTAGTACCGTTACTATTTTTGAGTTTTCTACTTCTGTTTGGGTCGCGATGGCCACTAATTTTTTGTATATGTGGAGGTAAATTTGCCTATAATCAGTGTCGGTATGAAAAAGTTTTTCGTTAACAGTTGTTAATACACCTGTTGGTTAATATAAAATTTCCCTCTCTTTGGTAGCTACAAAATTAGAGGCACAGTGAAATATCAGTACTGGAGACATTTGGGTCCACACACGTCCGTCTTCTTTCTTTTCAGAATTGAAAACGTTTCTGTTTCTCGATTTACGGCACATTGCTCAAGACAGCACAGTAGTAAACTATTCGCGCTCCGCCACTGAGTTGATCGATTATCTCATACCGTTTGTAGGTTGCGAAACAGTAACGCACTGCTACGCCCTAACTTAGTAATTCGAGCAGTGCTTTTGATCTTGTGTCGCCGTAACATTTCTTAAGTTTTCGCGAAACCACAGGGGCTATTAATACTAGGCTAATTGCTTTTCGCATAGTGAAACAGATGGCAGAAGTTGACACTAACGAAAGAAATTGTATGATTTGGACATCACATGGAGATAGAGCATGCTCTGCGAGTAGGGCCACTGCTTATGTTATGTTTTCCCTGCTAAAGTGTGGTGCACGAGACTCGAAATACCGTTTCGTTACTCACTGAAACATTTTGTTTTCTTCCCTGCACGCATTTCGTGCCCGTCTCCGATCGAGTTTGTAGTTCTTTCAGATCATTATCCTCAGCGGACTAGGAGTAACTAAAGCGATTCCTTAGCCGCATTGGTTCAATTGGTTCAAATGGCTCTGAGCACTATGGGACTCAACTTCTGCGGTCATAAGTCCCCTAGAACTTAGAACTACTTAAACCTATCTAACCTAAGGACATCACACACATCCATGCCCGAGGCAAGATTCGAACCTGCGATCGTAGCAGTAGTGCGGTTCCGGACTGAAGCGCCTCGAACCGCTCGCCCACAACGCCCGGCACGGAGTAGACAATATTCGTAATCCTCCAATTTCATCTTTGGCATCCTAAGGCTTCCGGCTTACGGTACATCGCCGACTTTTCGATAGCCCACAGCCGGACAACAGCCACTGCCGTACGGCGATCGCATACGCGCCGTACCTTGCCACTTCAGAGGTCGGAAGTAGTACGTCAGAATTGCCGTGTGTGCCTGTAATTGCTTGCGCGGAGCAGTTGTCTGACAGTTGACTGCGGAACTATTTTCTGTGACAGTGTTTTCATCTCTTTCGACTTAACTGTCACCTTTAACGCCAGTACAACCATGTTGACTGTTCGTCAGTATCTTGGAGAGAGAAATCTCTTCGTCAAACGGAACTCACTCAAATAGCGTATCCGTAAGCACGATTATACCCGTGGTAACTTGCTAGGTTAGCGAACATGTATTTATGTGTAGTGGCCACATCAGTAATAATGTTCAGTAACGAAATAAATACATAACGAATGATTTGTAACTGTTTTGTGTGTGTGTGTGTGTGTGTGTGTGTGTGTGTGTGTGTGTGTGAGAGAGAGAGAGAGAGAGAGAGAGAGAGAGAGAGAGAGAGAGAGAGAGAGAGAGAGAGAGAGAGAGAGTGAGAGAGGGGGGGGGGGAGGGGGGACAGAAACCCAGGGAGGGTGAGTGGTCGGGAACAAGGGGCTGCTCTATTGCGTGCGTGGTGACACATGGAGACAACCTAATTGCGGTACCATATGGTCACAAGTAACCTAGCAACATCAGTGCCTTCTTAAAACACGTAATGACGCAGTACATTCGCGTAACTGTAGAATATGTTATTGAACTGTTGAGAGAGGCGTCGAGGTTATTCCCCATAGAGACGACGACCACCCGGCTTATTCACACTTCATGAAGAAGATTCTCATAGTGTTCTATACACGCGCGCTCCACTGGCCGGTTACACATGCGTGGCTGTATCTTTGGCGTCTGCGGCCTGCGCATGCGCCGGACTGGATGTGGCTGCCTGCACCTGTTCCCCGCAGGGATCGGCGCCGACAAACAGGACGTGGTGCAGGCCGAGCGCTTCTTTCACGCACCTTGGCCCGCGGCTTTAAAAATAGCGGCTTAACGACCCGGCGCACGTAGGTTCACGCTGAAGAAGAGCCGGCTCTACGGAGATCTCCTGCTATTAGCCGCAACTATTAAAAGTTGGTTCAAATGCACGGACGTCTGTTCATCCTACGAACAAGGAAGTTTTTATTTTTCTGTCATTTGGATTGATAACATGTAATTAAGAAAGAAACTAAAATATCAGTATATGACTTGTAAACATATTAGATAACAATATTATGAGGGAGGACAATGGTGAAGAAGGTAAGTCTGGGAACTCAGGGAGGTGTACAATGAACCAGATAGCGTCGCGAAAGCCAAGACGAGTAAAGTGAGAAGGGACCAAGACAGAAAAGAGTTGGAGAAGAAACCCGAAGCGCGATCACCTTCAAGCAGACCTAAAATCAAATGGAGAGACCAGGTGCCGAAGGATCTTCAGACACTTGGAGCAAGGGAAGGGGATGCTAGGGACAAAACGCTCTGGATGAGTCTGCTAGACGAGGCCAAAATCCAACTGTGATTAGTGAGGCCGAGAAAGGTAAGAGTAATTTACATAAGAGTGTAACTGGTGGAACAGTTTCGCAGATAGAGGCCAAATAAATAAAATAAAAAATAAAATGGTACCGCCTCTAAATTTACAAGTCACCTCTCACGGTAGTGGGAGACAGTCCATTTTTTCCTGTTTTTCAGTACTCCCCATTTTCTTCTTTTGCGACTTTCAACTCGAACTCAGTTGCAGGCAGCGTGAAACATCATCTCCCTCTTCGCATCCCGTTGGATATGAAACCTTGTTTAGAGGACAACCACAGTTAACGGAATGTACGCTAACCCATGACGTATGCTCTGTGAGACGGCGATGATATAATGAGATTACAAAGTTCTGTATTGTTTTTAATCTCTGGCGACGTTTTGCTTTAACCTGTGTCCAATAAATTCCTCGCGAAACAGTTCACAAAACAACATCACAAAGGAAAATTGTGGGGTTTTAATATCACGAGACATACCTTCTCCAAAGCAGCGGTAAATTCTTACCTGACCTGCATAGCATATGCCTTTCAGACAGGTGTCAGTACTCGGGACCTGTGGCTAAGCCATGTCTCCGCCATATCCTTTCTTTCAGGATTGCTAGTTCTGCAAGGTTCGCAGGAGAGCTTCTGTAAAGTTTGGAAGGTAGGAGACGAGATACTGGCAGAAGTAAAGCTGTGAGGACGGGGCGTAAGTCGTGCTTGGTTAGCTCAGTTGGTAGAGCACTTGCCCGCGAAAGGCAGAGGTCCCGAGTTCGAGTCTCAGTCCGGCACAAAGTTTTAATCTGCCAGGAAGTTTCATATCAGCGCACACTCTGCTGCAGAGTGAAATTCTCATTCAGGTGTCAGTACGAGGTGCATTCAAATTCTAAGGCCTCCGATTTTTTTTCTCCAGACTGGAAAGAGATAGAAACATGCGCATTGTTTTAAAATGAGGCCGCGTTCATTGTCAATACGTCCCAGAGATGGCAGCACCGTACGGCAGATGGAATTTTTCCGCCAGCGGCGAGAATGAGAACTGTTTTAAATACTTAAAATGGCGACGTTTTCCTTACTTGAACAGCGTGCAATCATTCGTTTTCTGAATTTGCGTGGTGTGAAACCAATTGAAATTCATCGACAGTTGAAGGAGACATGTGGTGATGGAGTTATGGATGTGTCGAAAGTGCGTTCGTGGGTGCGACAGTCTAATGAAGGCAGAACATCGTGTGACAACAAACCGAAACAACCTCAGGCTCGCACAAGCCGGTCTGACGACACGATTGAGAAAGTGGAGAGAATTGTTTTGGGGGATCGCCGAATGACTGTTGAACAGATCGCCTCCAGAGTTCGCATTTCTGTGGGTTCTGTGCACACAATCCTGCATGACGACCTGAAAATGCGAAAAGTGTCATCCAGGTGGGTGCCACGAATGCTGACGGATGACCACATGGCTGCCGTGTGGCATGTTGCCAAGCAATGTTGACACGCAACGACAGGAGGAATGGGACTTTCTTTTCGTCGGTTGTGACAGTGGATGAGACGTGGATGCCATTTTTCAATCCAGAAACAAAGCGCCAGTCAGCTCAATGGAAGCACATAGATTCACCGTCACCAAAAAAATTTCGGGTAACCGCCAATGCTGAAAAAATGATGGTGTCCATGTTCTGGGACAGCGAGGGCGTAATCCTTACCCATTGCGTTCCAAAGGGCAGTACGGTAACATGTGCATCCTACGAAAATGTTTTGAAGAACAAATTCCTTCCTGCACTGCAACAAAAACGTCCGGGAAGGGCTGTGCGTGTGCTGTTTCACCAAGACAACGCACCCGCACATCGAGCTAACGTTACGCAACAGTTTCTTCGTGTAACAACTTTGAAGTGATTCCTCATGCTCCCTACTCACCTGACCTGGCTCCTAGTGACTTTTGCTTTTTCCAACAATGAAAGACACTCTCCGTGGCCGCACATTCACCAGCCGTGCTGCTATTGCCTCAGCGATTTTCCAGTGGTCAAAACAGACTCCTAAAGAAGCCTTCGCCGCTGCCATGGAATCAGGGCGTCAGCGTTGTGAAAAATGTGTACGTCTGCAGGGCGATTACGTCCAGAAGTAACGCGAGTTTCAGCGATTTCGGGTGAGTAGTTAATTAGAAAAAAAAATCGGAGGCCTTAGAACTTGAATGCACCTCGTAGTTTGTCGACCGCCGACAGACTCAACATTTCTCTTCTCCGTAACAGCTGAATCCCTTGTCTTTGTGGAGCGGAATAGTCACACAGCCTGCCGCATTACACGTCATTTTACGATTATTTTTAGTGTGGGCGGTTATAAGTATGCTGTGGGGTGCAATTAGTTTCTTCTCTTGTATGTGCTATGTACCCCCTGCATTATGGTGTTGCCTGAACGATAATGGACGCAACCGATGTTTGCTGTAGGAGAAGATACGAATAGACTGTTAAAAAGTAATCTCTGGGATCGGTCTGTCACACTACCAGCCGTTGACAGAAAAACATATTATTTCCAACCAATGGCACAGACCGGAACAGCGTTTGCTTTCTGAAGTGTTCCTGCTTCCAGACGTATTAATTTTTCATCAGGTGATTCAGTGAAGGTAATACGAAGGTTGCCCAGAAGGTAATGTACCGCATTTTTTCTTCTTCAATAGTTCTTTATTGAACATAATGAGAATTGCACATACGAAAGAATGGTGCTTTAACTACACACCCTATTTTTCGACGTAATCTCCATCCCGTTCTGTGGCCTTCCTCCAGCCGAAACAAGAGCTTGTATGCCCTGTCGGTACCAATCCTTGTCCTGGTGGCGGAGCCAGTGCTTCACTGTGTGAATCACCTCCTCATCCTCCTCAAAATGTCTTCCACGAATAGCATCCTTTAATGGCCCAAACGAGGGAGCTAGGTCAGGTGTGACAGCCGTGGAAGGTCTCCCCGACCGCTACAAATCGTGGAGCTCCGCCGAACAGCCTTCTGGTGACCTCACCTTTCATGCACAGCGACTAACTGTGCTTCTGTCGACAATAAATGCTCCATAGACTTAGCAAAAGTGTTGGTGAATAATCCCCACAGTTTCTGTCTCTGTAGTGAGAAATTCAATGACGGCACGTTGCTTTTAATGTACATCACCTACAGATGCCATTTTGAAACTGACATCCGGCACCTGTAAAACGCAATGCACGCACGTTTGCATGCTTGCATCCAACATTCTGGCGGTTATACTGATTATTAGTGTACCGGCATTTCACATTTCCACTGGCTTACCTCGCGCTTACATTAACCTGTGATCTTGCAATTTTAATCACTTAAGTATGTTAGCTAGACAAGTGTATTTCCGAAATTTCGTTACTATATATTAACTGTTTTTTGATGTTGCGATTTTTTTCCGTCAGTGTAACTTAGCACCTTGGTGACTTCGGTGTTAAAGATGCAGGCTGCAGAGTATGGTGGGATGCTGCTTCGTGTCGCATGACATTAGACTAATCTTCCCCTAGATTTCGTTTCAGTGAATGGGGGGGAGAAGAAAAGTTGGAAGAATAGGGTGGAGGGACGGCCGGAAATGATACTTAAAGATGGTTCAAATGGCTCTAAGCACTATCGGACTTAACATCTGAGGTCATCAGTCCCCTAGACCTAGAACTCCTTAAACCTAACTAACCTAAGGACATCACACACATCCATGCCCGAGGCAGGAGTCGAACATGCGACCGTAGCAGCAGCGCGGTTCTGGACTGAAGCGCCTAGAACCGCTCGGCCACAGAGGCCGGCACTTACAGATGATGGCTGACCTTTGTGAAGCGCGCTGATATGATTTGCTGTATTGTTGACAGCCGGCTCTCTGGCCGAGCGGTTCTAGGCGCTTCAGTCTGGAACCGCGCTGCTGCTACGGTCGCAGGTTCGAATCCTGCCTCGGGCATGGATGTGTGTGATGTCCTTAGGTTAGTTAGGTTTAAGTAGATCTAAGTTCTAGGCCACTGATGACGTCAGATGTTAAGTCCCATAGTGCTTAGAGCTATTTGAACCATTTGTACTTGTGGACAGTTGCAGACTGCGATGTTCCGGCGCGCTTTGCAGCCATCGCTTTGCGAGGCGATTCCCCGGCGGTAAAGGCGAGAATTAATGAGAGCGGGGAGTGGCGCCGCCTCTTTGACACGCGGGCCGTGCTAATCTGCCGACGCATGCGCAGGAGCAGACGCAGGCGCAGCCAGAGCAGAGGCGGACGTTAATCGCGGCCGGCCGGCACGCTTCATTAGCGAGTCCACGCTCCCTTATTACTGGCGACCCTGCTACCGAACATTAACCTATTTGCATCCTCCACAGTATCTGAAGCTGCCCTGCTGAGATGCCTGATCCTCAGTCCATCTCTCCTTGGCTTGCCTTTGAATTCATGTCTGCCTTAGTCTTCGTTGAGCTTACAAATAGTATATGCCGGGGTTTCCTAACTGTGTCCTGCGAAACATTGCTGTTCCACAGGAAGTGAAAAACTGCGACGCGAAAAACTTTTAATATCACGACTTTTCCCATGAATTGTCACGATGTTCTCCGTTATTTTAAAAATTTCAGTATGATGTCTGTACTATAAGCTATTGTTTCAAACTGAAGCAATCACTGAATAAAACAAGTTATTCTCATTTTTTTGAAAATTTATTGACATTTAAAATTAACAAGATGTTATAAAGTGTTACATCAGAGGAAACGTTTGGCAACCACTGTTACAGGTGAATGCTATAGGCGCTGGTGGTCTCTCTCTTTCTGTCTCTGTGTGTGTGTGGGAGGGGGGGGGGGGGGGGCAACTTGCCTGGAAAATCGGGAATCCTTGGCTAATTGAATTTCTTTATATGCACAAGCCGTAAGCAACTGTGAACTGCATCTTGAAGGTTACTTCTCATTGTGCAATCTACTAGGATTCTCCCCGTTCCATTTCATTTATGGAGCGCGGTAACAGTGCTCGCCTAAACGCCTCTGTGTTGACTATCGTAAGCCTAATCTTATCCTGGCCGTACCGGAGAGAGACGTAGGGGGCTGCAGTACAGTGATGCCACAAAAGTCATGGGGTACTTCCTAATACCGTATCGTACCTCCATTTCCCGGCGTAGTTGAGCAACTCCACGGGGTATGGAATCAACAAATCTTTCGAAGTCCCTGGCAGAATACTGAGACATGCTGCCTCTCTAGCCTTGCACAATTGCGAACATGTTGCCATTGCAGTATTTTGTGCAAGAACTGACCTCTCCCATAAAAGTTAGATGGGATTTACGTCGGGCGATCTGGGTGGCCAAATGATTCCCTTGAATTCTCCAGAATGTTCTTCTAACCATTCGCGATCAGTTGTGGCCCCGTGACAAGGCGCATCGTTTTTTGGGTACATGACGTCCATTAATGGCTCCAAATGGTCTCCAAGTAGCCGAACGTAACCATTTACAGTGAATGTCTCAGTCCATTGCGTGTAAACACAGCCAACGCTATTATGGAGCCACCAGCTTGCAGAGTGCCTTGTTGACAACTTGGGTCCATGGTTTCGTGGGGTCTGCCCCACACTCGAGCCCTACCATCAGCTCTTACCAACTGAAAACGGGACTCATCTGACCCAGTCGTCTCGGGTCCAACCGATATGGTCACGAGTCCAGGAGAGGCACTGGAGGCGATATGCTGTGAGCAAAGGCACTCGCGTCGATCGTCTGCGCTGCCATAGCCCATTAATCCCAAATTTCACCGCACTGTCCTAACGGATACGGTCGTTGTGCGTCCCCCATTGATTTGTGCGTTTGTTTCAAGCAGTGTTGCGTATCTGTTTACACTGACAAGCAATCGCTGCTGCCCTTGCTCGCTCAGTGAAGGTCGTCGGCCACTGGGTTGCCCCTGGTGAGAGGTAATGCCTGGAATTTGATGTTGTCGGCACTCTGTTGACACTGTGGATCTCTGAATATTGAATGCCTCAACAATTTCCTTAATGAAACGTCCGTTGTATCTAGCTTCAGTACTCTGTACGCGTTCAAATTCTGTTAATTTTCACCGTGCGTCCATAATGACGTCTGAAACCATTTCACACGAATCACCTGAGTACAAATGATAGCTCCGCGAATGCACCGTTCTTTTATACATTGTGAACGCGATACTTCCGCTGTCTGTATATATGCGTATCGCTATTACGTGACTTTCGTCACCTCAGTGGATATTCCTAGACTCATCAGTTAAAGTCGATTTCTCGGGTTAGTTTGCGTTTGCCTTGAAGCGTTTGCATGTTTTGTTCTTTCAACATCATATTTACGCTTTCCCATGGATCAAAGAAACTTGTAATCATTTCTGCTGTCTTTCTTTGTATAAGCTCAATATCACATGTTAGTCCTATGTGGCAAGTGTCCCACAGACTTGGCAGTATTCTAACATGCGTCCCACGGGTTCTTTGTTAGCAGCCTCCTTTGTAGGCTGTTGGCCTTTCCCTGATATTTTCTCAATGAACCAAAGTTTTCTATGTGCTTTATACACGACTGAGCGTATGTGATTGATCCATTTCAAATCCCCTCAAACTGTTACATCCAGGTATTTGAAGGACTCGACAGATTTCATCTGTGATTGATTGATATTCTAGTCATAGGATGCTACATTTTATCATTTTGTGAAGGGCAGAATTTTATATTTGTGAACATTAAAAAGCAAGTTCCTAATCTTCGCACCCCTTCGAAATAATACCAAGATCTAACATATTATTTGTCCAACTTTTTGCGGATAATGCATGATTACAGTTAACTGTGTCATCTGGTAAAAGTCTTGCTACTGTTAATATTGGATAATATTAAGGTCATTAATAACAACATGAACAGGAACCCGTGCGAACACATGAAGTTCTACAGATGTCGATCATCCTCCACCGTAGAAAACTCCTACCAAGAAGTCATCAGTCCAGTCACAAACTTCGCGTCACGTCGCATACGATTGTACTTCCGATGAAGAGTGTGTGCGCAATATTGTGTCAAATGCTTTCCGGAAGTTACGAAGTACTGCATGTACCTCACTATCGTAATCATGGATTTCAGTACGTCGTGGGAGTTACGAAAGACTGGGGTAATTCTGAAAGATTCTAGGGGGAGCTGAACTGTTCGTTGACGGAAATAAATGTTCTGAATCATTTTATTACAATTCACTCGGTGATACTGCTTTTGACATGATCCGTAGTGGAATTGCATAACGAAAGACGAAGATTTACATTCAGTTGTTGTAATATTTGTTGCTCGATCGCAACTACCTCAGGCGCGCCTGGCGACTTCTGGAATCTTCCTTATTGTTCCTGTAAATGAAATTTATAATGAAACACTTTATCTGTAGTAACTTTGTTACGAAATATTATGCTTGGAAAAAATTCTGTAACAACAAGAAATACCATCAATTTCGGATATATCTTGTCTTTAGCGCGCGAGCGCGCGCGCGTGTGTATGTGTGTGTGTGTGTGTGTGTGTGTGTGTGTGTGTGTGTGTGTGTGTGTGTGTGTTTGTACACAGATTGGGCCCGTATGCGGGAACAGCAGCGTTCACCAATTTGTTTTTTCCTGGGTCCCCATGTCAGAGAGAACCTGCTGTTAGTTCACAGAACCGTTCCTAGCACTAGTATGACGTACTTTCGAGGTGCATTAAACACCTCGCTTTTTTTCGTTTCTCACAAACTGATCACACGAAATCTGTGGAAGTTTCATCCCTTCTCAAAGCAATATCCCTGCGACCGCACGCATTTTTTACAACGTTGACGCCAATATTCCGTGGCTGCTGCAAACACATTGTTAGGAGACCGTTTTCACGTCTTGGAAATCGCGTTCCTGTCTCATCCATTGTTACAATCGATGAAATGAAAGTGCCATTGATGCCGTCATCACGCGTCGACAGTGTCTGGCAATAAGCCACGCACGGAGCCTTGCGGTCGTTCGTCAGCATTCGTGGCGCACATCAGGACGACACTTTTCCCCATATGAAGTATCAAAAACAGCCGTCATTCCCGCCGCTGCCGCTAGTGTCTGTGCCACACAATGCAGATATCTGTATCATTCATTCACAACGAGCCCAGGCGTATTTTAAAACAAGCCGCATCTTTCTGTCTTCCTTCAGTTCAGAGGAAAAAGATAATCGAAGGTGCTATAATTTCAATGCGGCTTGTATACACCCAGAAAATCACTTCGTAATGCTTGGCGGATAATATTGAGTTGAATTCTGTTTCAGCACTACGCAAACGTATGTTGAAGATTCGACGGTAATTAAAATTGGTACCTGCTGCAGATTCTCACCGATACAATTGGACCTCATTGTATTGCGTAATACCGGCTAAGCAGGGCTGCGTTACAGACATTGGAATCACTTTCAAGGTTTAAATTCCAGGTCTGTCATCCAGATTTGGGATTCTATGGCGTTTACTAAGTCGATTAAGCTTATTTCCTGGATGATTACTATGAAAAGGACTCGATCAATTTCATTCCCCCTCCTAGCTAAAGCATATGCCCAAAAAAAAGAACTTTGAACTAAACCATGCTTGTAAAACTACGTATAGCATCCCCTCTCTCCAATCTCTCTGCCTCCAATAGGACGACCTCCCCTGTTAAGTGTGCACCATTGAATCTATATATTTAAATATACTTATTCAATCGTGCATATTGTGTTCATACTTCTTAACAGCGCAGTGAAAACATACATCTATACCCTAAATAGGAGTCAAACCTACAACCTACGCCTTAGAAGGCTGCGTCGCTACGATCTAGTCACACAGGAGTAGCTAGGACGCTGAATTACTAGCTGACCGAGACCTGAATCGAATCGGGCGCGCCCTATTGACGACCGTGGGACTTGTAGAGGGCCGGTCGTGGCTTTCAGACCGTTTAACCGCTTTTAAGAACATAACACACAGATTCTACAGCTGCCCCTGAGAAACGCAATACACATACCTCTAAAATAAAAACAGACGCGGAATTGTGTGTGGACTGTCAGCAGGAAGGTTGCGTGAGCTTAGGGAGAGGCGTCAGGAAGGGTATCCGAGCGCAGCATCAAGCGCCCACATCCAAGACAAATAAGACCCTCATCTTGTGCGAGCACTGTAAAATCAACCACGTTTCGTGTGGAACCTGCGGTTAAGCCGATGTTGTCATGCTGACGTTCGCCCTTCTCTGGAAGTGAGGTTTTCCCTTTCCGTGGAGGAATAAGTTTTTTTTTTATCATCAGATTTGACTGTCATGGGGCAAGTGATTCCACATAGTTCATGAACACAAACTGTGTGCGAGTGTCCTGCATGAAGCTCCGGACACTGTCGCGTAGTTTATTCGTATGATACCATTTATCGTTGCGCCAACAATTAAAAAAATAACTTAGAAAATAAAATCACATCAAGAAGAAAGACCTAAATGTAAAACATGTCAGTCCTCTTGTAATGGGAGAATGGAAACTTCGATGCAGACTGACGTTTTTGTTGTTCTTTCCTCTTCTTTGACTACTGCCTTTGTCCCGCATCGTGTGCAGGGTCGGCAGGGTTAAGTACGGAGTTGGCGTGGTTAAGTACGGAGTTGGCATGGTTAATTTTAAGGGGTGGCTGGGTGCCCTTCCTGCCACCACCCCATACCCCCTGGGACGGAATTAGTGTACCGCAGCTGTCTGCGTCTAGTGTAAGTCGTGAATTGGTGCGAATGTGTTTCAGATATCTGTGGGTCGGGTAAATGAGGTGGGACATAGGGACCAGCTCGGTGTTCACCTAGTGGAATGTGGAAAACCGCCTAAAAACCACATCCAGGCTGGCCGTCACACCGACCCTCGTCGTTAATCCGCCGGGCGGATTCAATACGGGGCCGGCACGCCTACCCGAGTCCAGGAAGCAGCGCATTAGCGCTCTCTGCTAACCTGGCGGGTTAGTTTTGTTGTAGTTTCTACCAGATCGAGAGACATGATAGCAGAACTAAGGAAAGCAACCCACGCCCCGCCCTTCCGTACCCCACTCGGATACCCTCTCGTGCGCTCTGGCACAGACAAGCGGCTTTCTTACCTTTTTGCCCGAAAAGGCTACTCTAGATCCTTTACAACGACTGCCAATACCTTTCTGCATTAGACACACAGTAAATGAAAAGAAACAGGGAACTAGTAACTCATAGAACCCCATACATTCACGTGACGTGGGTGGGGGGGGGGGGGGGGAGATAGCGTTTACGTTCCGACCGACACGGTAAACAACGCCCATTTGTTAAATGCGATATCACCATACAGCAGCAAGGAACGCACAGAGAAACGGATAAAAACAAACAGCTCAATTTCAAGAGCCTTCTTTACGAAAAAGAAATACGACGAACACAAATTATACGTCGTTGTAGCCGTTTAGTGCCTGCGAGGTATGTATATTTGGTTATTGGGCCTGAGTGCGAAAAATGTAAACCAAATCTTTAACTTCTCAAATGATGTATTTTCAGACGGGCCTAAAGAATGGTAAATGTTAAACAGCGTTCTCGGTTATCAGAACTATGTGATTACGACTTCAAACGCATACGCTTACGTCCAAGAGTATTTCATAATCTCTGAAACGTGGCTATGTTTAGTTTCATCATAATCATCTTCAGGTTAACAACGTTAATGCGATGAATTTCTAAGAATAGTGTGTCTAAGCGTGGCGCTGTGGCTCGTATCTGTACACTTACGTCAGTCTCTCTCTCTCTCTCTCTCTCTCTCTCTCTCTCTCTCTCTCTGTCTCTCTCTCTCTCTCTCCACTTGTCTGCTGCTACTGGAAATAGAATCTGTTTGAATAGCGCAAACTAGAATCAAATAAATCGAATATTCGCAAATTACCAGCATATTTTTTTCTCATTGTTTGCATTTGCTCTGATTTACTTCATTTGATATACTTAGTTTCGTCGTTCGTTTAACACGAGAATGAACGTTGAGTCTGAAATAGAGAATTGTTTCATGGGACGTGAACTAAATAATCAACTTCAAAGATAATGTAACGCTACACTTTCATCTTCGTGGAGTTGAAAAACTGTACGTAAATCGATTTTGTGATCAAGATGAGCTTCGGCTGCACGTTCACGTCGTATCGCAATCTAGCATTTTATGTTACAATTATGTATACAGTCACGACCAGTGGATAGGCGGTGACTTTGCAGCTTTGTAATCAAGTACTTCAATGGCGAAGATTGTATACCGAGCGCACACACGCTGCCGTCAGCCTCATCACACGCACATTTCAGAAAATAAACACACAGTAAAATTAATACGTTGGCAGAAGCACACTGCAGTATGGGAGACGAAGAACGTAACATTGCGTCATATAAGAGACGACAGCTCGCAGAACGCCATGTGTAGAAGTATGAAACCGAAATGTCCCTGTGGATGGTGCTAGCCGTCAGTGTATATCCCGTGAGACCGCGCAAGTCCCATACATCGCAATCTGTTTCAAACCCGTAAACATGTAGAGTTTTGTGCTTACGAACTATGATTTGCGGACAGCATTGATTTTCTGTTATCATTGGAAGAAAACTGCTGCAGAATCGCATCGAATGCTTGTCGAAGCTTTCGGCGAGCATGCTCTTGGGAAAACACAAGTGTTTCGAGTGGTTCAAAGAATTGAAAAGTGGTGATTTTGACGTGAGACACGATGAGCGCGGGAAACCACCGAAAAAGTTCGAAGACAACGAATTGCAGGCCTTATTGGATGAAGATGATACTCAGACTTAACAGGAACTCGCGGAAGAATTGAATGTGACGCATAAAGCCGGCTGGCCGTTGTAGCCGAGCGGTTCTAGGCGCTTCAGTCTGGAACCGCGCTGCTGCTACGGTCGCAGGTTCGAATCCTGCCTCGGGCATGGATGTGTGTGATGTCCCTAGGTTTGTTAGGTTTAAGTAGTTCTAAGTCTAGGGGACTGATGACCTCAGATGTTAAGTCCCATAGTGCCTAGAGCCATTTGAACCATTTTTTGAGCAGAAAGCCATTTCTTTGTGGTTGAAAGCTATGGGAAAGGTGCAGAACGTGGGAATGTGGGTTCCGCATGAACTGAACGAAAGACAGCAAGCAAATCGAAAGACCACTTGTGAAATGCTACTCGTCAGATAGAAAAGAAAGTCATTTCTCCATCGAATAATGACAGGTTATGAAAAATGGATATATTTTGGGAATCGTAAGAGTCGTAAATCATGAGTGATTACAGGCAAACCATCGACATCCACTAAAAGACCAAATCGCTTTGGAAAGAAGACAATGCTCTGTATTTGGTTGGATCAGAAGAGTGTCATCTATTATGAGCTGCTTAAAACCTGACGAAACCTTTAACACTGATCGCTACCAACAGCAGATGATGGATTTGCATCGAGTATTACGTGAAAAACGACCGAAATATGGAAAAAGGCAACACAGTCATATTGCTCCATGATAACGCCCCACCTCACGCAACAAAACGGGTCAGGGAAACGATCGAGGCGTTCAGTGGGGAAATACTAGGACATGCGGCTTATTCTACTGACTTTGCTCCGTCCGATTATCATCTTTTTGTATCATTGGGACACGCTCTCGCTGAACAACACTTCAATTCGTATGAAAGTGAACGAAAATGGCTCTTTGACTGGTTCGTTGCAAAAGAACTTTTTTTTGTGTGGTTTTCATAGCCGGCCGGAGATGTGGGAGAGATGTATAAATAGCAATGGAGATTGTTTTGATTAAAATATTGTTTATCAGTTTCAAACAACAGACTTGTAATTATTGTAACCAAATTCCGGTTTCATACTTCATCTGGGACACGCTAAATGTCTTGTTCTTTTTCGGTTTTGTGAAGTGAACGTTACGATGATATTACTGTTTTTATATTAACGAATCTATGTTCATAGGGCATTGTATTAACTATTTTCCAAGTTTTTGAAAAAAAAAATACTACTCGTTTACATGCATGTATCAAGTGAGTTAGTAGCCGATTCTTAACATTAGCATACGTGGGATACTTTAACTTGCTGTAAATCTGCGTTATAAATTTAATAAAGTAAAGTTACTTTTCTACTTCAAAGACCATCAGCTGTGGAACCAGAGAGCGGTTAGAAAATTTTACTACCAACAGAGATACAAAAGTGAACGGTAGACAAAAGTTGGCTATCCTTATTCTAAGGTATCAATTTTTTTCTCGTTCTTTTCTTTGCCTGTATCTTATTTTCTGTGCTTATCTCGTCTTCTGTGCTTCCCACTTGACACTGATTTGTCAGTACGAGTCACTGGAAACGCTTTTTGGAGGATGTCTCCTGAAGAGTACTTGCTGTAGTAGTAACAGTGCACGCTGAGGCACTTGCTCTCGAGTTTGTGCAGAGTTACTTCAGTTTCCTGCAGTTTACTCACTCTTTGTGTTCGGTACGTCGCTATTTGTTCGGGTGTGACAAGAATTCAGTAAGTCTGCTAGTGTCTTACAATTCCAGCCATTGCTGTTTGGCACCGTGAAAACGGTAGCGTCCTTTACGATGCTAATATAATGTATCCTAGATGCCGCATTCAACCCTCAAAGTGTTTCCTGTGAAGCGTTTGGATCTTTTGTAGGTGTGCCGATTTATTGCATCGTTGCTGTAATCCGTACAGTACATAATGAGTTGATGTACAGTGGCGATGTGTTGCGATATCTAATTGCACTTCGATTAAGTGGAACATTAGCTTATATTACACGTTGGATATATATCACATGAAAAGTTTGTAAGTGCAATAATGTTGACATGAAATCTCTCTTCTTTTGCAGGTAAGACGCCATTTTGCTGTCTGGCCGCTGCCCGCTTTGTAGACAACATGGTGTGACTGATACGTGAGTAGTGATTACAACGGATTGTTTCTGTTATTTGGTTGCCATGACGAAACCAGACTTCAAAGTACGCAAATACCTGTTCAGAAATACATGTCTAACATAAACTGCAACGTCTCATCATCTCCATTTATACTTCATGAGTCTTCAGATTATAGTCAGACATTGCGCTCTGTTTTTATTGCTTACTCTCGTTTACTATACACGCCACATTAACAAATGTTCGATATGTGCCCCTTTAGTGATTCGGCAGACATCAAGCCGATAATCAAGTTCCTCCCACACTCGGCGCAGCATGTCCCCATCAATGAGTTCGAAAGCATCATTGATGCGAGCTCGCAGTTCTGGCACGTTTCATGGTAGAGGAGGTTTAAACGCTGAATCTTTCACATAACCCCACAGAAAGAAATCGCATGGGGTTAAGTCGGGAGAGCGTGGAGGCCATGACATGAATTGCTGATCATGATCTCCACCACGACCGATCCATCGGTTTTCCAATCTCCTACTCGTCGGCGCTGTCGGTCTCCAGTTGTGGCATGAGCCAATTTTCCAGCATGTCCAGATACACGTGTCCTGTAACGTTTTTTTCGCAGAAGAAAAAGGGGCCGTAAACTTTAAGCCGTGAGATTGCACAAAACACGTTAATTTTTGGTGAATTGCGCATTTGCTGCACGAATGCGTGAGGATTCTCTACCTCCCAGATTCGCACATCGTGTCTGTTCACTTCACCATTAAGAAAAAATGTTGCTTCATCACTGAAAACAAGTTTCAAACTGAACGCATCCTCTTCCATGAGCTGTTGCAACCGCG
This sequence comes from Schistocerca serialis cubense, assembly GCF_023864345.2. Taxonomy (NCBI): domain Eukaryota; kingdom Metazoa; phylum Arthropoda; class Insecta; order Orthoptera; family Acrididae; genus Schistocerca; species Schistocerca serialis. Next base: position 221,591,890 of record NC_064638.1, read on the forward strand.
CCGAAAATTAAAAAGCGTTTGACTTTGTCATCGGGTGTCAGGGATTGTAGCAATTGTAAACGGTAAGGCTTCTGCTTTAGCCTTTTCCGTAAGATTTTCCAAACCGCCGGCTGTGGTACGTTTAGCTCCCTGCTTGCTTTATTCGTCGACTTCCGCGGGCTACGTGTGAAACTTGCCCGCACGCGTTCAACCGTTTCTTCGCTCACTGCAGGCCGACCCGTTGATTTCCCCTTACAGAGGCATCCAGAAGCTTTAAACCGCGCATACCATCGCGGAATGGAGTTAGCAGTTGGTGGATTTTTGTTGAACTTCGTCCTGAAGTGTCGTTGCACTGTTATGACGACTGACTGATGCGAGTGCATTTCAAGCACGACATACGCTTTCTCGGCTCGTGTCGCCATTTTGTCTCACTGCGCTCTCGAGCGCTCTGGCGGCAGAAACCTAAAGTGTGGCTTCAGCCGAACAAAACTTTATGAGTTTTTCTACGTATCTGTTGTGTGACGTCATCATATGTCAATGAATGGAGCTACAGTGAATTTATGAAATCGCTTCAATCATTTGTAATAGCCCTGTATGCTTCTCTAGACAACACAGTACTAATTTTTAAACACCACTACTTCCATAGCCGGCCGCTGTGACCGTGCGGTTCTAGGCGCTTCAGTCCGTAACCGCGCTGCTGCTACGGTCGCAGGTTCGAATCCTGCCTCGGGCATGGATGTGTGTGATGTCATTAGGTTAGTTAGGTTTAAGTAGTTCTAACTCTAGGAGACTGATGACCTCAGATGTGAAGTCCTATAGTGCTTAGAGCCATTTGAACTACTTCCATAAACAACAACAGCAGCAGTGTGAATATAATTTTCTTGTTCCTTTCAGGACAGATACATTGTCGCTCTCTATTCTGGCTGTTCATCTATACCTCAAAATTTTTTCCCTGCATCGAATGTAGGTTGCGGTTTTATAGCCGTGAAAACTGCACGTACTACGTTTCAGCAGAATGAGCATCGATTCTGCAGCGTGCCGTTCTGATCGACCGGTTGCGTGACATCGTAGAAGTCGGAGAGCGTCCGTTGATCAAATATTCTGGCTCCGTGTTACTGCCAGTTGGCGCTTCATATTTAAGGAAGGCACTGTGTCGGTCCGCTTTTGGACGACGATCGTAACCGGATTACGGCCGTCAGGGTTGTGTCGGCTGCGACCTATATCCTGCCCTGTGATACAGCAGCCCAGTCCCTTCCTGATTCACTTCAGTTCAGTCTCATAGCTATGTTTCTCAGACTGAGTAATAGAGCAAATTATTAGTGGAAAAAGTCAAATTACAGTGGCACCAGCCATAACAAACAGAAATGAATCAGAAATGCTCATCTACACTCTGTAGCACAAGTGGGCAGCCGCCGTCCGCGATTTAAATCGGCCCGCGGAAGAAATGCGTGTTAGAGAGAGGAAGCATTGTGCTCTGCCCGGCGCATATTTTGTGTTATTTCCGTGTTAAAAATAGTAAATAATTCTTGTCAACTATGGATTAGTGAAAATTCGGGAATACATTTGCCAAGGTAACATATTTAAGTGATTAACGTTGCAAGAACATAGGTTAATCTAAGCGCAAGATACGCCATTACAAATGCGAAACGCTGATACATTAATAACCTGTGTAACCACCAGAATGTTGAATGCAGGCATGCAAACGTGCATGCGTTGTGTTGTACAGCTGCCGGATGTCAGTTCGTTGGATGGAGTGCAATGCATGTTGCACTTGGTCAGTCAGTACAGGGACTGTTAATGCTACTTGTGGATGTGGAGTTATTGTCCAGCGATGTCCCATATGTGCTCGATTGGAGACCGGTCTGGTGATCGAGCAGGCCAAGACAACACGTCGACGATCTGTAGAGCATGTTGGGTAACAACAGCCGTACGTGGGCGAGCGTTATCTTGTTGGAAAACATCCCTGGAATGTTGTTAATGAACGGCAGCACTAGAGGTCGAATCGCTGATTGACGTACAGACTTGCAGTACGGGTGCATGGGATAACCGCGAGATCGCTCCTGCTGTCATGCGAAATCTCATCTCAGACAGTAACTCCAGTCGTACGTTTAGTGTGTCTAGCACCCAGACAAGCTGGGTATACGCCCTCAACCCACAAACGGCCATCATTGTCACCGAGGAAGGATCAGCTTTCACCAGAAAACGCAAGAGACCTCCACCCTGCATTATAACGAGCTCTAACACCGCTGAAGTCGCAAGTGGCGGTGGTTTGGAGTCAGTGGAAGGCACGCTACAGCGCGTCTGGCTCGGAGCTGTCATTGAAGTAACCGGTTTGTTACAGTTCGTGGTGTCACTGTTGTGCCTACTGCTGCTCAAATTGCTGCTGCAGACGCAGTACGATGCGCCAGAGCCATGCGCCGATCATGATAGTCTTTCCTGTCGGAATTTGCACCCTCATAATGGTGCTACTAGCGCCACTCTTAAGCGACTGGCGCGGAATCTGAACAGACGTCATGTTTCAGATGTAGAAACACGATTACCAACTGTAGTTTATGCCGCACAACTCGTTGGGGTCGCTTTTTTCCCGTCAGTATGTAATGAATTATCTGCAACCAGTTACTTATGATGACATTTCAAGATGCCGGGCATCCCATCTTCGTAGTATTACATTTTTTTTTTACGTAATGTGAATATAATTTCTTCATTAACGGCGTCGTAGAATTTTGCAGTGCTAAATTTTAGGAAGGCTATTTTAATAGGCACTAAGTATGGAAACAGTATTCACGACGCGTAAGTAGCTGTAAACATCTGAAGATGGGGTGAAAAAATGGTTCAAATGGCTCTGAGCACTATGGGACTTAACATCTATGGTCATCAGTCCCCTAGAACTTAGAACTACTTAAACCTAAGGACATCACACAACACCCAGTCATCACGAGACAGAGAAAATCCCTGACCCCGCCGGGAATCGAACCCGGGAACCCGAGCGCGGGAAGCGAGAACGCTACCGCATGACCACGAGCTGCGGACTGGGTTGAACATAAAATGAATGTACTCTCAAGAAAGAGTCTTCGGAAAAATAATTTGTTGATGCGGCGTGTCGGAAAAGCGGTATCATCCGTAGTGATGCGTTAGCCCATAACGTTCCCCTCAGCATTCACAATCCTGCGTGCTTTATGATACCGGAACGGTATTACTACTCTGAAATTGTTGTAGAAGTTACTAGAAATGAATTATTTTCCCGCGCACCTGGCACTCCCATCTACATCCAGCCACGTCAAACGGTGCTTCTTCCAGCTCAAGATGACTCACAGCCTTCTGTACCGATCGTTCGACATATGCTTAGTTTGGAAATCGTGTGCTGTGTGTGTTTCGTCGTCAGGCGAGGACTTCCTATTTGTGTTGAGAAGGCTTCAGTCTGGCTTCCTTGCTTCCTTTTTCGTTGTTTAAATACCCTAACTGCTTTGACGATGCAGTTAGCGGTCAAGGAACGCTTTCGTTGTTTTCTGATATTATTTCTAGTTGTGTTGACATGCTGGTGGTTTATGCTCTAGTCTGTGCCTCATATCTGGAGAAGTGGACGAACACGTAACTTTACCGTTTACGAAGCGTCGATGCTTATGACTTACATTGTTTCTGTGGAGGCTGTATGAAGGGCAGTATTTCAATCGGTATTAATACCAAGTTTGTGGTATAATGTGACGACTTTATTTGCTGCCTCCATAGTGTGGTGTGGATAAAGTTTGGGAATATAGCTCGTTGTGAGTCAGCGATGTTTAAACAATACTGTGGCGTATGATCGAATTAGGATTAAACAGCCACTTCACCAATCGACAGAGATGGCACAGTGGTGAACACAGGACTGATATTTAACGTGATGTTTTCGTTAATAACACTGCGTTGAATCCTTCTCCAAACTAGCATAACTGAAAACTGGAAGAGTTCCTGTGATTTATTCCACTCCTCCCCCACCCCCCTTCTCCCACCCAACGTTTCTTTACCCTGTCTCAAGACTCGTTTTGGGTTGGCCTCACAAAAGAAGCAGAGAAAAAAGTCAATCTGCAACTGTCCGCATCTGACCGCCACGGGCGGTCGTCTCTTGGCAGTGGGAGGTGAGACAAGCATCACTAATCGCAGAACAGCTTTTCCTTAGCGGCTGAACACCTTGTAGTCTGGTTTCGCACCGTCCCACACTGCAGCTTTCCAGATGCTGAAGGTCATTTCGGCCGCCGTTTATCACACGCACGCGATCTGCTTCTGTCCGGCTTAATTACGCTCCAAGCGTCCCATGAATCAACAGAATTTGGCCGCGGCCTCGCGACGGCAAACGTTGATTCCCTATTGAAACGGGGCGGGGGCATAATTTGCCGTTGTGATCCGCGCAACTGCCGCTGCCACTGCTGATTTAGTGAAATCCCGGGCTGCGTCGGACGTCTGCGCGCGCTTGCACGCTGAATTATAGCCCACCAATTCCATACTACAAACTGTTGTCGCAGGCGGGCGCTTGTGTGTACCGCTGGTGCCCCGAAGCTCTGTAACATTCGGAGCAATGAAATTATTACTGATACTGCACTTATTTCTTGAGTGGGTTTTAAGTAACCAAATTAGGAGAGAGTAAAAAAGAAAGAATACAGTTGGGCAGTATCAAAGATACAGTGTGCTAATGTTTCTAAAATGTATTTAATACTACGAAGTATGCATAAATACTAAATGTGTACACGCTTTAAGGAACAAAAAGTATTACTTATGTGTTTATTTTACATTTAATAATTGATCACACATGTTTTACAACCTTCAGTGTAGCACATGGTTACTTTAAGTGTTCAAAATGTTCACCGTTGGCGGCTATACACATAACGAAACGACGAGCGGTCGCCGCAGCTACGTCAATGTTACAGTGGAGATCGCTGCATATGTCGCTGTAATCTCCTGGCGAAGTTCCTCCAGCGCGTGGCTTACGTCGATAGTCGTTATCTTTCACAGTTCTCTACAAGTAAAAGTCCATAGGCGTTAGATCGGAAGACCTTGGAGGGAACTCAATGGGCCCTCTTCGTCCCATCCAAGGCCCCGGAAAATTGTCATCAGGGAAAGCTCATGCGGCTAGGTGGTAGTGGGGTGGCGCCCCTTCCTGTTATTAGAAGACCTCTACATAAGATCATAAAGCGCACGTATACCTGGCAAAATTGATGCGCGTAACATTTCCAGGTACACTTCTCCAGCGACAGTAGTATCAAAGAAAAAGTGCCCTGCTAAGCCCCTAGATGATAGTGCACACCACACATGATTCCCAGGTAGATTGTCCGCTTTATCCATACAAACATGCGGATTTTCCGGTGCCCAGCACATGCTGTTATGCCGATTAACGGTTCCATTAAGTTTAAATTGTGCCTCGTCACTACACACTACCGTCGTCACAAATTGTTCGTCATCAGTTACCATTTGCTGATACCATTCGCAAAACTGCATTTGGCAGTGAGGATCGTCGTCATTAATCGCGTGCAGTAATCGTGGAATGTAACCTTTCCACTTCGCAGCTTTCAGAATTCTTCATACAGATGTACTAGTAACTCCCACTTCACGTGCACATTGCGTAGCAGACTTCTTTGAAGAATAAACAGACGTCTCCAACACGAGAGTCGACGAAGCAGGTCTTGTAGCTATACGCTGTCTTTCTGATCATCCTTTGTGAATATCACAAATCGTTCCACGCAGTTCAAACTTGTCAATAATGCGTTTAATTGTTTGGCGGGTTGGCGGTTCTGTTTCAAACTCCCGCCTCCACTGACGTTGCTCTTCAACGGCATTATCAAACTTGAAAAATCACTTCACAATACATTTTCGTTGTTCGAATGTCAAGCGTGCTCCAGCCATCTTGTTTACTGAATACCAAGATAAAAGTACTAAGATCTGTTGAGCCAAAGACTAAACTACAACACACTCGTAACTCAAGACGAACAATATCGTTATCTCGATAGAGCCTGACAAAAGGTGATTACATTTTTCTGGCGGACTCTGTATATTGGACATTGAGCAGCACAGGCGGTTTGCCGACCAGCATTTCATATTGTGGAAGAGACAAGTTGAAGCAGCAATCAATTGTCACCAGTAGCCTCGATTCAGAAAATACTAGATAATAATTCAAACTTCGTGCCATAGTAAAAATGTGTGCCACATCGGGACTTGTTTGCTTTGTGAGGGCTGTCGATATCGGCAGTCAGTTATTATTCATGGCCCCTACGGATGGTGGTAGAGCCGACTCCAGCTGTTACCGAGGTGACATTCCGTCGTAGCAGCTAGGTGTGTGACGATCCCCTTATATTGCATGTCTTAAATTGCTAAATCCAGAGATCACACTCTGTAAGCATGTCAGAATAAGCAGTTAGAATAAACATCTGAAAGGGGCAATCACTGTACGGACAGGGGGGCTTCTCTTGTTTTTAATAGAAACTGAAAATTGCTGCAGAAAGTTTAGTCTAAGATACGGGGTGTGGCTGGTGAACGATCGGTGAACCGAGTAGGTGGTCAATAGCAGCGGGCAGCCGACAGCCAGTGTGGCGGATCACCTACCAAGGGGCTATCGCGTATACTGAGAGAACCTTTTCCGGTCTACCCACGGCACTATTTGACTTCGAGAAGTTTAACGGTGTAAAAGTCACTTCAGGGAGATCACTCACATAATCTGCCCGTAATTAAATGCCCTAAGAAATATCATTATTTATCTGTGAATAAGCCCTTATGTAAATGATCATGAGAACCTGACTTCGTTCAGCAAAAGATATTGCCGAGGGCTAACTTGAATGATACGATTCCTGTTTAAAATCACAACTTTCTACGAGAAATGCAGTTGCACAGAATAAATAAATATCATTTGCAAAAATATATCATCAGTCCTCTATTAAAAACTAAATCTAACCAATCCAACGTTCCAAACGAGTCAGATAGTATCACTACGTTCAGAAGAGTGATCGTCGAAAGCCATGCTACTAAATAACTTGTGGCAGAAATTAAATTTCTCGTCTCTGTGTTTATCCATAATACGCACAATCAGTCGCCACTTAAAATCATTAACCAGTCTTTGAAATCAATCGTTATACTTAAGAATCACAATATATCATTCTTGGCGCAGTACATGTCATCACCAGTTCACATACAGATACGGACAGAGCAGAATGTTTTTCCATACATACTAATATTACAAACGCGAAAGTGACTCTGTCACACGTGCATGGATAAAACGCTAAGCCAATTCTAATGAAATTTGGTACGGAGATAAATTGAACGCAGACGAATAACATAGGCTACTTTAGTAAGTATGTGGTACAAAACATTTATTGATTTGAGGGATGTAATGCGTATTATAGAACAGTAATTAATCTTCTAAAAAGCTGTATGCTCTTTGACTCTTTTAAGTTTATTAGATTTGTAAAAATGCTTGTATTGTTTGACACGGTCTATATAATGCGTTTCAGCGTAGTGAATGCAATGCTTATACAGTCTTCTATGTGTTTAATCCGTACTTCCGTACCATGTCACAGATCTGTTGTGTTTCAGCGGCTGAGCGTCACCCGTTTCTTACAGTTCCTAAGACGTGCACTAACACGCGTCAACTGTTTGTGTTCTTTTGGTTAGCGCTTTTGACCTTCGTCCGTATGGTCCCGAGCTCGATCCCCGGCCCAGTCGAATTCTTTCCGCTCTCGCTTGGGTGTGTATGGTGTCGTCATAGTTTTACCAGCGTCGACGCGCATGCCGCCGAAGTGGCGTCAAATAAAAAAACTTGCACCAAGCGCCCGAACTTCTCGAACGGGGTCTCCTGGCCAATATGGCCATACTGAAGTTTCGTTTCATTTCACTGATATGCGAGCGCTGCGGCGGGTATGATCTAGTTTCTCATAATTTTCTTCTATGCCGGCGGATTGTTTGGCGGCTGGCTTATTCTCGGTCGCCTGCCCGCTGTGTTCACCCGCTGATCCGTTCACCAATCGTTCACCAGCAGCAGCGACACATAACTTACTCTAGGCTGTCTGCAAAAATTTTCAGTTTGTATCAACAATTTGAAAATCCCCTCTCCCTCACTCCTTGAGTCAGGACAGTGATTGCCTCTCTCAGTTGTCTTCGTAATTTCTCTTCTCATTTTGACATACGTACAACGTGCCATCTCTGGGTTTAGTAATCTAAGACGGCCCGTATAAGCGGACCGCCGCATACCAAGGCGCTTAGACGAAATGTCACCTCGATGACAAGACCTATCACCATCCGTAGAGATAAATAGTGTTGACTGACTGCATGTTATCAGGGGCCAGTCACAGCCTTTCGTGGGTAAGTGTTCTAACAACTGAGCTATCTAAACATGATTCACCCTATGCTAAGGCTAAGTCATTACTTCACAGTATCCATACTTCTAGGTGTGCTAGTATCGCAAGGTATGCAGGGAACTCCTGTGAAGTTTAGCATGTATGAGATCAGGTACTGGCGGAAGTGTAGCTATGAGGACTGGCCGTGAGGCGTGTTTGGATGGCTCTGTCGGTAGAGCACTTGCCCGCGAAAGGGAGAGATTATAGGTTCGAGTCCCGTTTCAGCAAAGCGATTTATCTGCCAGGAAGTTTCAGATGAGCGCAATCTCCGCTGCAGAGTAAAAAACCAATCTGGCAATCATCAGATGTTAGGGAAATGATATACTCTGAATGCCATGTGAAGTCGTTCCTCCACTGCTGAATCCTGTGCGCTGCATTGATCTTCGTGCTGTCCTGCTGGAAACGGGTTTTTGGTAACACGCCACGTTTAAAACGGCGGTCGGTCTGCGGAGACTGTTGACGTCTGTTTGCCAACACGTTCTTTGTATTCGTCCTCCGTGGCGTTTTACGCTTATGGAAACATCGTGCCTGCCACATTGACAATCCATTCTAGCCAGTGTTGACGTAGGAAATCCGAATTCTTGTATAATCTCCAATATCCAGTGGCACATCAGTCTGGCACAATTATCAACGCACGCTTGAAATCCGTTAACTCACTGCTTGTTGACATTTGCACCTACACACGAGGAACTGTCAAACAGTGTTCACCAACCTTGGTCGGCCGTTCAAGAACATTTGCGGCAGATTAACGAAGACAAACAAAGCTGATCGTACCACCATATGAAACTTATTGCTTCACCGGCACAATTCAGAAGTGTTTTTCGATCTCTCGATAAGGATCCGCTACGATATCCAAAATCCAAAAGGTAATGGCTGTGTGCGAATGAATTACCAGAAAGTACAGCTGAGCCGGGTTTACACGCCTAAAAGGCGTTTTTTGTGTGTTCCATGGAGTATTCGCAGGCCGTTCAATTTGATGAGCTGAAACCTGGACAAACTGTGAATACAGATCTTTACCGCGAACTGTTGCATCGAATAAATAAATCTTTAATCGAAAAGTGTTCAGCGAAGGTCAACGGAAAAGGCGTTGATGATAATGCCAGACTGCATTTCGCAAAAAGAACCGTGAAATAGTGAATTGGTGTGGCAGGTATTGTGTGACGCACCATACTCACCCGATATTGCATAATCGAATTTCCATTTATTTCGATTGGAACATTTTCTAAGTGACAAAATATTTGAGAATGTGGATGATATCCAAAATGCTGTCATCATAGTTTGCTCAAAAACCAATTGATTTTTATCGATCAGACATTGAAAATTTGCGCGTTATTTGATTGTTGATAACTAGGCTGATTTTACTTCAGTGATTAAAAATAAAAAAAAGGTTAATAAGTTGTCTGTTTGAAATCAAAGTAAAGAAAGACATTACTTTCCAGTCCCCATAATATTCATGATTATGTAGCAATGTTGTCCGCAGCTCGTGGTCGTGCGGCAGCGTTCTCGCTTCCCGCGCCCGGGTTCCCGGGTTCGATTCCCGGCGGGGTCAGGGATTTTCTCTGCCTCGTGATGACTGGGTGTTGTGTGATGTCCTTAGGTTAGTTAGGTTTAAATAGTTCTAAGTTCTAGGGGACTGATGACCATAAATGTTAAGGCCCATAGTGCTCAGAGCCATTTGAACCATTTGTAGCAATGTCACTTCAGGATACATTAGCGTATTTTTACAGTTTTTACCTTCGTCCCTCTCCCCTAAATCTTAAAGAATAGTATTTATTGCCAGTGAATCTTATATTTTGTTTTCAGCTGCCATCAGCTATTATATGCTGATTGCGCTCATCACAGATTTCCTTTTTCTAATTGTCAGCTATACCACTTACGCAATAAGGTGCTGGGTGTCTAGCGCAAGCACAAACACCAGTTAAGAAAAACATATTTCGAAATTTCCACGGGCAGTTGCAGGTTTGTTGTTAAAATTCCGATACCGTACGTTCCAGGTTTAATCAAGTAGTACACATCTCGCGAAATATCCGTGACAGTAAAACTGGATAAATTCCAAGTCGTACGGAGTTTTATTAACCATTATTCTTCCTTAGCAGCATTCGTGACTGCAAGAGGGATGTGCAGAAATATTAGTGGTTTACGACGTACCCTACGGCATTCTACATAAGGTGGGTTGTAGACTATAGATGTAGATTTACTGAATATAATAATTTAGTTCAACAATCGAAAACCTTTGAACTGGCCTGAGGCTGCGGTTTTCATATCGTAGATAACTGGTAGCACAATAAGAAAGGCGTATGTAAGTGGGACGTGTAGGTGGGCGTATCGCAGTGAGGCCACTGGCACTGCCTCTGGCCGTGTGTACGGGGCAGACAACCTGCCGAGCGGGTTCGTGCGCGGGAGAGAGCTGGAGGCTAATTTTAGCTGCGCTGATTGCCGTCCTAAGATACGGCAGCGCCAAACGGTAACCTGCCCACACAACTACCCCCAGCCACGAAAGGCAAGAATGTCTGTGTTAGGCCCGCCGAGCAAAGTTGTTATTTGTGGTCCCCTACCTCGGTTGACGTTCCCTTTCGTGTGCTTACACAGCAGTACCATACGTCACCCTTTTTCGTGACGGGACTCCATATTACAGAAGCAATGGCTCGGCAGAAAGAGTGAGACGTATCACGAGGTGATTTATTATCCTTGTCGCTGAGCTCTTACAGTTTTTCCTTCGCTTTCCGATATTTTAATATCGTTCGTGGGTCTGTTGTGAGACAGTATCAGTATCTTCTTGGCATTACTAGAGTGCTCCTTCAAGAATTCCCAACTATGTTGAACAGGCTCACTAAAGTAAAATGTAAAAGATGTAGAAAAAATTTTGCCCCATCTCTGTCGCTTACAGTCCTCGATACTTCGGTTCCTAGTGCAGTTCATTTGAGCGCGCTGTACTGCAACGTGAACAAAGCAGTTTGTGTACAAACGCTGTCGTGAGACACAAATCTACATCTAAATCTACATGGATACTCTGCAAATCACATTCAAGTGCCTGGCAGAGGGTTCATCGAACCACTTTCACAATTCTCTATTATTCCAATCTCGTATAGCGCGCGGAAAGAATGAACACTTATATCTTCCCGCACGAGCTCCGATTTCCCTTATTTTATCGTGGTGATCGTTCCTCCCTATGTAGATCGGTGTCAACAAAATATTTTCGTATTCGGTGGAGAAAGTTGGTGATTGGAATTTCGTGAGAAGATTCCGTCGCAACGAAAAACGCCTTTCTTTTAATGTCGTTAATCCCAAATCCTGTATCATTTCTGTGACACTCTCTCCCATATTTCGCAAAACGTGCTGCCTTCTTTGAACTTCTTCGATGTACTCCGTCAATCCTATCTGGTAAGGATCCCACACCGCGCAGCAGTATTCTAAAATAGGACGGACAAGCGTAATGTAGGCAGTCTCCTTAGTAGGTCTGTTACATTTTCTAAGTGTTCTACAAATAAAACGCACCCTTGGGTTAACCTTCCGCACAACATTTTCTATGCCATCTTTCCAATTTAAGTTGTTCGTAATTGTAATACCTAGGTATTTCGTTGAATTTACGGCTTTTAAATTAGACTGATTTATCGTGTAGCCGAAGTTTAACGAGTTCCTTTTAGCACTAATGTGCACCATTCCGATATTTCTTCTAAATCGTTTTGCAGTTTGTTTTGATCTTCTGATGACTTTATTAGTCGATAAACGACAGTGTCATCTGCAAACAACCGAAGACGGCTGCTCAAATTGTCTCCCAAATCGTTTATATAGATAAGGAACAGCAGAGGGCCTGTAACACTACATGGTGGAACGCCAGAAATCACTTCTGTTTTACTCGATGTCTTTCCGTCAGTTACTACGACCTGTGACCCTTCTGACAGGAAATTACAAATCCAGTCACATAAATGAGACGATATTCCATAAGCACGCAATTTCACTACGAGCCGCTTGTGTGGTACAGTGTCAAAAGTCTTCCGGAAATCCAGAAATACGGAATCGATCTGAAAGACCTTGGCAGTAGCACTCAACACTTCATGTGAATAAAGAGCTAGTTGTGTTTCAAAATCCTGCTAAAAAAACAGTGAAGATACCCATCTAGTGATTGTCCGAAATTTGAAACACCAACTGATCAGTGCTACTAACGAATTAAGGCTTAGCTAGTACCTCATGAAGAACGCAACAAAATTTGACACTGCTTTTTTGGGACAGCTGGGAGGGCGTGTTGATCCAACTGTCTCCGCCCGACAGCGTGGCCTCTAGACGTTCATTACTAACATCAGTAGAAAACCCGCTGCCCCGTGGTGCATGTGGAAGGTTAGGGGAAAACATGGAATGTAATCTGGGTTAGTGCTGTTGGGTTACCTTCAAGGACGATTGCAGGATTTTTCAGGTGCCCGATGAAAGCTCAGAAGAATGTGCAGGTGGTCAGGTACCACGGCACATCTCAGATATGCATTGTTCAGGAGCTCGATGAGTCAGGTGTTGGGCTCGTATGACCTACGGACGGCGGACACTTCCCGTGGCTATCGAGGATAGTTTGAGGACCGTGTAGTATCGGGATAGGATCATCGATGCTACTGTCCGATTCTACAGTCTACATTTCAGCGATGGATTCGTCTTCCAAGACAGTAACGTACTAGCACAACCAGACCACCTCACGAAAACCTTCCTCCAAGGAAGCAGCAATCAACCGAATCGAATGGCCCGTACTTTGTACTGACATGAACCCTATTGAACATTCTTGGAAGCAGTTGAAGTTTGGAAACGCTGTTGTCGCATTGGATGACCTCAGTAGAGCTGTCAACGAAGAGTGGGACGGGATACATCTGCAACGTCTCTGATACCCTAAGGAAGGATGCCAGCGATGGTTCAAGCATGGTATGGTGTACGGAGTGGAGCATGACGCTACTGAACGTTGCAAGGCAGCAGATTTTGATTTCACAGATGTAATTCTTAGATAGAAAGTCTATACTTTGGTTTTTTCTTTCCTTGTTTTTTGAAGTAAAGCTGTTGTTGCTTTTTCTCTTGTAAGGCTCGTTCTGTCATTCCCTGCTCCTCTTGAATCTCAGTCCACTCCCGTTCGCACGTATGCAAAACCTTTTCTAGCTGTTAATTTCAATCAAACATGCCAAGTTGCCTGATGCTGAAACACCACCCCGTAGACGCCTGTGTAGATTCAGTGACCTTCGTACATATAAGCTGATTTTTTTGGAAAGAGTTGATGTGTTGGACGTTGGGAAGCTAGGAGGCGCGGAGCAAGAAATCACTTTGTAATGTGACACCCTGTAGGAAATGTCCGTTTTCTTAGGAAAAACTTATTTCTATATATACGGTATGACCGAGTGAGGCAGCGCAGTGGTTAGCACCCTGGTCTCACATGCGGGAGAACGATCGTGCAAACCTGCGTCCGCCCATCCTGATTCAGGTTTTCCGTGATTTGCTTAAATCGCTTAAGGCAAATGACGGGATGGTTCCGTCGAAATGGTACGGCCGACTTCCTTCCCCATCCTTCCCAAATTCGAGCTCGTGCTCCATGTCTAACGACCTCGTTACTGACGGGACGTTAAACATTATAATCTCCTCCAGATTAGCGAGAAGAAAGGACATAAAAGATGAATCCTGCAACGCATTTCTTTCTTAGTTGAATGATATCACTTCCATTCTCCAGATCCTTAGAGACAGTTCATTACATAGTTTACAGATTAATGTTATAATTGTTTGTGGCCTCGGGCGTATGAATCTTTTACGTGAGGCAGATGGGTACTTGCTGTGTCACAGAAAATTATTTCCACATTGATTTTTTTTTTCAGTGTTTCCACTACGCCCCATTGAAGTTTTGGAACTGATTTGGGATATTATTTATTAATGCATCTATGATTAAGATATCTATGATTAAGATTAGTATGATCACATTCTGGTTGAGAACTCAGATGACAGGTATAAAACAAAGAATTCATACCCGAATCTTACGGAATAGTCTGCACAGCAGCTCCACGACATAATACAGTACAGTAAAATACGTCTTCGTTGATGTTTGGATTGATTTCGGATCTTTGAGTAGTATTAGGATGCAAGACACAGAGCTAAATGTCCAATGGAACTGTGGAACAAGAGCGGCGACCTTTGGACGACGTCAGGGAGTTAAAGAGAGAGGCGAGAAGTATTGCAGCGTCAAAATGTGAAAACTGTTTCAGTGGATGCCGTCAGGGGAGAAGGTAACAGCAGTGAGAGATACGGAGCCACAGTGGAGGCGAAGCCTTGGTTGACGTTGATAGACTGTCTTCTGACTGCGTCATTCTTGGCTGCTGTAGACTCGTCGAGTTGAGCGAGAGCCAACGTGGTGGTTTTGCATTTAAGAGACCTTAATTCTGACTTCCCCCTCGGCCAACCAGTTTCCATTTCCTGCAGTTTCTGAATATGACAGAGTCAACATCTTCGCAAAGAAAGTCGACTACACACAGATTGGAAACCGTAACGCTTTATATTCCAGCCTCCTCCTTATCAGGTTTGTGAATGTGTTCCGATTTAGCCTTCCGAGGTGGCCGAGCGGTTCTAGGCGCTTCAGTCCGGGACCGCACGACTGCTACGGTCGCAGGTTCGAATCCTGCCTCGGGCATGGATGTGTGTGATGTCCTTAGGTTAGTTAGGTTTAAGTAGTTCTAAGTTCTAGGGGACTGGTGACCTCAGATGTGAAGTCCCATAGTGCTCAGAGCCATTTGAACCATTTTTGTGTTCCGATTTTCAAATCAAAACTGAAGTGTACTAGTTATTGTAGATAGTGTAGAACTGAGTATTGTTGTGAATAGGTCACAAATCTGGACACATTCATGAGCATTATATAGTTTTAAGTGTCGGTGTTTCTGATCCGTTTTAATCTGAAGTTTGTAGGCAAATTTTTACACACCTGACCTCGTAAACAGTGCCAGGATACACTTGGTTTACAGTGACAACTGGGTTGGAACGCGTCTGATAAGCGACGTCTATTTCTTCGTAGACATCTGGGAACTGTTGAAAATGGTTTGTGTCAAACTGTTGAGTTATAAATCTTTACCTCTCAGTTCGCGCTCTTTGCCCCTTATGCAACTCATTTGTACAGACTGCATCTGTTACAGTAAGCGAATGTGGTAGCAGAGGATGCAGAAGGCCCGATCATATTTTCCTTAGGTTTGCACAGGACCAAAATTTGATTTTGAAATTGCATGTGTTGTAATAGAGACTACTCTGAGAGAAATTTTGTACCAGCTTAGGTTGCCTCAGTAAGGTACAAAATCTGGAAGCCAAAATTAGAAGAGTGAATGAATGCATGCAGAGGCCTTTTGGCAGGTCAAACAGTGCTGCGTAGATCTGCCATCCCTATTGTATGCGCTACGACTACACTTAGGTACAGAAATTGCTATAATTCCTGTCTAGCGCTGTTGTTACAGTCAAGAGAACGCATCAGTGAATAAGTACCGCGGCAATTACACAGGTGTCTCCCCTAAGTGTCGTTCGGGGCATTTTCTGTGTTGCTCCGGCATATACGTAATGTTTCAAATTTTACAATGTGTCTACGGAGGCAGCACAAACGAATGCTGCTCATAACTTGTTTCTTGCCCGATGTTAACGAAGAACGTGGGTGTGTTTCTCGTTACACGCAAAGGTTTTTTCGAGTGGGATTTTTTGTGCCTATTCGGTAGGACGCTCTGGTGCGATGTATATTAACATGACAGCAAAAACACAAAGAAGCCATCACTCCACCAGCGAATGAATAGCCCTGCTTGCATGACTTCAGCAGACGGACAGCGCTGCTCCGCTCGCCATGCGTTTCCTGTTCCAGTCGCGAATGGTCCACGGGAAGAAAGATTTTTGGTAAATCTCTGAGTAACCTCACATCTCTCTAAGTTTACTTTCGTGTTCTTTTCACGAGATACGTGGAGGAGGAGCTATATACTGGTTGGCGCTTCTAGGAAAGTAAGCACTCGGAATTTTACCTGTAACCTACAACGTGATGCAGAAAGCCTCCTTGCAACGTTTCCCACAGGAACTGGCTGAGCATTTTCGTGACACTTTCGCACTCACTAAATAAAACTGCAACGAAAAGCGCTGCTCTTGTTTCCTATTTTTTCTGTCAAACCTGTCTGCTAGGGATCCTAGTATGACGATCAGTACTGAAGTGTTGGACGAACGAGATTTTGTAAGGTAACTTCTTTGTGGATGGATTATTGCAATGTATGTCTATATGGCATGTGCAGTACTTGCGATTTGTTTTATATGATGGTTCCATTTTAAATTGGTCCGGACGCATACACCAAGATATTTTATGGTTGTGACTGCTTCGAGCGATTGTTCTGTAATCGGCTAATCATAAAATAATAGATTTCCCTGCCAGTTTATGCGCACTGCGTTACATCTCTTTATGTTGCGGGACAGCTGCATACCCGTACACTAAGCGTCGGTCATATGCAGCTCTACTTGCGTTTCCCTAAAATTTTCTAACGTTGCGACTCCTCTGTATACAACGGCAGCATCCGCGAAAATTCTCAAGGATTTTCGATATTATCCCCCGTGTCATTTATGTATATGTTTTTGAAAGTAACTGCCGAAGTTACTTTTACGCCTGAAGTCTTCTTTCCGTTGAGAATGACATGCTGTGTTCCGTTTACTAGGAACATCTCAAATCCAGTCAAACAGTTAACGCGAAAATGGCGATAAATTTTACCGTTTTCGGGTTTTAAAACGGCCAGTTTCCAGTGGTGTCTGGCACTCACCAGATCGATAATGTTCACGGCGTCTCGCTTGACCGACTTGACTTCTCTCGTCATGTGCAGCACTGTGTACTTTTATATCACCATGCAGCAGCGCTGCTCTCTTGTTGCAGGAGTGGTTACTAATTATTAGCCTGTCCATGATGACCCATGTGAAATCGAACATCGCATTACGCCAAATTAAGACTGTCACGTCGAATGGACACAAAAAAGAAATGTTCAAATGTGTGTGAAATCTTATGGGACTTAACTGCTGAGGTCATCAGTCCCTAAGCTTACCCACTACTTAATCTAAATGCCCACTACTTAATCTAAATGCCCGAGGGAGGACTCTAACCTCCACCGGGATCAGCCTCACAGTCCATGACTGCAGCGCCTCAGATCGCTCGGCTAATCCCGCGCGGCGGACACACAAAATTCCGCACGAAAAAAAAAGTGTTTTATTTGTAGCCAGAAAGGAACCGACGTTTTCCGTTGTCACGTGATGAACAGTATTCGTTTGAGCTGCCTACATCCTGATATTGGTGTTTCGTGGAAAGTACGGAGCGCTGCGTGTGCTGTGTTTGGCTGGAGGAGCGCGGGCCTGCCGGAGCTCGTGACGTGAGTGCGGCCGGCAGCCCAGCCAGGTGCAACACACATGCGTGCCGCGGCGCACCTGACGCGTCCCAGGTTGCCCCGCCGTACAGCGACACACGCAGACCTCCCTCCTCCGATATACAGTACTACCTGGCAGCCCCGCACTGCAGCCTGCCACTCGTTGTCGCACGGCTCAGTCATCTCGCCAACACTCGTAGCTGTACTCCTCCCCCTGGTATTACCACTTTTTGATGTAAGAAGTAAGGAATTGTTATTGTTGTGGTCTTCAGTCCTGAGACTGGTTTGATGCAGCTCTCCATGCTACTCTATCCTGTGCAAGACTCTTCACCTCCCAGTACCTACTGCAGCCTACATCCTTCTGAATCTGCTTAGTGTATTCATCTCTTGGTCTCCCTCTACGATTTTTGCCCTCCACGCTGCCCTCCAATACTAAATTGGTGATCCCTTGATGCCTCAGAGCATGTCCTACTAACCGGTCTCTTCTCCTTGTCAAGCTGTGCCACAAACTCCTCTTCTCCCAAATTCTATTCAATACTTCCTCATTAGGTATGTGATCTACCCATCTAATCTTCAGCATTCTTCTGTAGCACCACATTTCAAAGGCTTCTATTCTCTTCTTGTCCAAACTATTTATCGTCCATGTTTCACTTCCATACATGGCTACACTCCATACAAATGCTTTCAGAAACGACTTGCTGACACTTAAATCAATACTTGATGTTAACAAATTTCTCTTCTTCAGAAACGCTTTCCTTGCAATTGCCAGTCTGCATTTTATATCCTCTCTACTTCGACCATCATCAGTTATTTTGCTCCCCAAATAGCAAAACTCCTTTACTACTTTAAGTGCCTCATTTCCTAATCTAATTCCCTCAGCATAACCCGACTTAATTCGACTACATTCCATTATCCTCGTTTTGCTTTTGTTGATGTTCAACTTATATGCTCCTTTCAAGACACTATCCATTTCGTTCATCTGCTCTTTCAAGTCCTTTGCCGTCAAAAGTTAGGTACCAATTTTAATTACGTTATCATTATATTCATTAACAAAATGAGATAATTATAGAATTTCGTAAAAGAAACTAACACCTTTTGTAACAGTAATACTTATATATTGCAGTGCTTTAGTTCTGACAAAACATGCTTAAAAAACATTAATAAAACTACCTTATTTTCTCCATCTGTACCTCACATACGACCATTTGTTAGATGTTAAGGAATAAAAGCCTTCAACAAATAAATTTGATACAAATTACACATTTTGATTAGTAAACACTGATAACTAGTTGTCTGAGGCGGCTTCTGTACTCTCAAAAATACTGGCAGTTACGGTCCCAACAAGACAAAACTCTTCATACGATTCCTCCTCACAAATTTTTTCACGTAACTGGAGGATTGCACTGCAGCTGTCAGGGCACAAAAATCTGTGCTTCTGTTTAAACCGAAAAACTGTAGCTTTGCTGCAACATTCTTCTCCGAGAAATCGTACGACTTTTCAAGACAGTTTAAAGCTTCTTGGTGTAACTGCATAAAACTTTCTCTCCAGTTTGGTTCTTCGTGTAGAAGATAGAACGTCCATGACATTCGTATGCGAACAACTGATCTTCTTTGCTGTCTTGAAGTTTTCTCTTCAGTAAGCACATTCCTCCATAAGCTTTACCCATAGAAATAGTGTCTCTTTTCAAGATGTGTCCGCCCCGTTAGCTGAATGGTCAGCGCGGCGGTCTGTCTCGCCAAGAGGCCGGGGTTCGATTCCCGGCTGGGTCGGAGATTTTCTCCGCTCAGGGACTGGGCGTTGTGTTGTCCTCATCATCATTTCATCATCATCAGTGGAAGGCAACGGGAAACCACCACTTGAATCACTTCCCAAGACGCTCATGCGGTGGACCTCTCTGACGAGGCTTCCCCCATGACAAGACCTGCCGTAAAGCAGAACACAAAGTTGTTTTTTTTTTGTTTTTTTTTTCTTCAAGATGATGTTGTATCACTGAACAAAAGCCTTACCTACATTGGTGAAGAATAGTAAATGAATGTTTCGGAATGTATTCTTAAGTTCGTCTTCTGGATCAAAATACTTCTTCAGAACTGTAGAAGAGTCCCCTCCCAGTGATTTGAAGTAGCTTTTGATGGCATACCAGTTGTGGATCAGTCTTTCTACAACGCGTACGAAAGAAAGCCAGCAAGCTGCAACGTGTCTCAATATCTGCATCCAACATCTACAAACTGAACATATTTCTTCAGGTCTCCGCAGCGGTTCGCAGGAATGGAAATACGAGTAAGTATTTTCAGAATAACATTTTGCACGTCTATTTCAAGACAATCAGTTGCATGACTCATCGTATAGTGAACAATATGAGCTGAACAGTTGGTCTCAAAATTTCTGCCATGTGCATCATGAATCAGCCAAAGAACAGAAGTTAGCTTACCCTAATCGAAGTTAGTGTTGTCTGCGGTATAGGCAGTAATCCTGTCTAAAGGCAAGCCGTTGTCATTAACTACATTGTCATATTTATGAATAATTGAACTTACTGTTTCTCTGGCACTTTCATAAAATTCCAGCAACTTTTTTCGTACACCACTTGCAGCTTTGACGTATCTTACACAGAGACGAAATCTTTTACGATTACCTTTATTGCTGGCATCTGTTGTAATTGAAAAGAAACAGTTTCGGTCACATCTTTTAGGGAGTTTGGAGCCAATATATCTTCCACCAAACTTTCTCCCTTCGTTCTTCCACACGAATCACTGTTAGCAACACTATAATCCTCGAAAATATCAGTTTCTTCGAACAGCCCATGCTGGCGTAAATGTGGTCATGTTTGACGAAACACTATTTTTAGTTCTGGTGCGGTCACTGTGCGTGTGAGATGTTTGAGAGGTGAATTGGTTAGAAAAATACGAATCGGGATTTGTCGTTGTATTTCGTGATCTTGTATTTCCATTGTGTGTTTCAGTTCTAGCTTGTTGCTTAAGATCTGACTCACCGCCATGAGGTGTAGAGAATTTACGCGCAGATGAAACATCGGGCCTTGTGGCATAGTCCAATAACAGGTTTCACCCACAATCCCCAGGTGTTTTGATATCACTTCTCGTTTAACTTTCTTCGTAGGAGTTGTATTGACTGATTTTCATCAGAATTTGATTCTTTAACACTTATGTCTTCGATGAGCTTTGATAACGTCACAGTTTACGTAGATTTAGTTTTAAACAGCATGAACAATCTCGTTGGATATTGGGATGGAAGATCTATTTAAATACGCAGTGGAAGACGAGGTAAATAACACAGCATGCTCAGCTTCACCAATGAATGGCAAGATATCACGAGATTTCGTTCTTCTGAGGCTCCAAAGAGTGGAAAAAAGAGCTCCTTTGAACATCAGCGGTGCTCAAACCAAATACGGACTTTAAAATAATTAGAGACAAAAAGACAAACGCTTGTTTTTACGGGACTGGTGTTCATAATACGTGTCGCAAAATTCTCCCCTCAAATACGACGTATCCCGTACAACATGCCATGCGAAGGTGGTAGTCCTACCTCCCTCTCTGTTATCAATCATAAAAGACACACACACACACACACACACACACACACACACACACACACACACACACACAAAACGTAGACTACTACGATACGATAAGGAGTATCTGTGCAAATAAGTGACTGTTTCGTTGAATATCTGACAAATAGAATCCTTACGTCATAATGGATCGCGAAAGTCCAACAAAAACTAAAGGACATCTGGCATACTCTAATGTTCTTCCA
The DNA here is from genome assembly GCF_023864345.2 of Schistocerca serialis cubense. NCBI lineage: Eukaryota > Metazoa > Arthropoda > Insecta > Orthoptera > Acrididae > Schistocerca > Schistocerca serialis. Next base: position 221,613,348 of record NC_064638.1, read on the forward strand.
TACATGTAAATGATTTATGAGCTGGTATGCTGCATTATAACACTGTTCTCTGATGATGGTGTTGTGTAGAGGACAGTGTACTCATTGGTGGACCGCAAGCAAATGCGGAAAGAATTTGGCAAAATTTGCTGTATTCCCAGGCTTCCACGTCGACACAGCAACCCACCATACAGTCGTGCACCGCGGGTTGCCGAAGTTGCGGCGCACGTGCAACACTACTCTGGAGATCGAAAGGAATGAGTCCGGCATTAACACAAACACGCAGGGTTGTTTCCAACCGAACCTCCAGCAGCCGACACGGTACCGTGTCGCGCCAGCCTCACCATCAAAGGTCATCGCGGCACTACCTCGTATCCTTCCGGCGGGCGAGTATTTCGGTTGCCATCCGACTGCTGTGCACCCAGTTCACACTACGCGCTTACACCAGGTGCGGCTAGTAGTTTGCGAATCGGCGTCCACCTCGGCGTGCCAACGAGGAGTCTCTAATCTCACTACAGAGTTGACGGACTTTGTCCATCCTCCGGATGCCGTATGCTCACCACCGCCTACTGTCTCGAGGACTATCATCTTGAACCAAGCAGTGCAAGTCATATCTTAAGAAATTGTGCTGTTGCGTTCTGTTTGATTGGACTTAATAAACATACCATTGTCCCACGCCACTTCGACACATCATTTTGTAGCGTGTTTGTTCATGAAAGGCAGCTCACTTTAAATTTTGGTAAATGTTAAATAATGTTTATAACGAACGGGAAGCGCTTGGTATTAGCCAAATGTAAGATTAGTTGCGAACTTGTTGTCACGTCATAGAAGATTTTGGGGGTAATACTAAGAAGCCAAATAAAATGGGATGATCACTTAAAAACAGTATTAAGGATGGTAAATGGAAGAATTCAATTTGTTGGAAGGATCCTGGAAAGTGCAGTGCTCCTTATATGAAATCGTATCCTACACGCTAGTTCAAGTAATTCTAAGTATTGTATCGGTGTTTGAGTTCTTGTCAGATAATGCACTGCTGGGATCGTTGAGTTCTTGTCAGATAATGCACTGCGGGGATCGTATTAGGCTGGAAAGCACTTATGTAAGAGTAGCAGAGATGATAGTGGAATTTAAATGGGAATTGTGGGGAACGAAGGTGATGTAGTTTCCAAAAGCTCATTTGGATAAATATAGAGAACCTCAATTCGAGAAAGACGGAGTTATCGTTCTGTTGCCGTTGTTCTCGTAAAGATTTTGAGAATAATAATGGAAGGATTTGGGCGCGTACGTGGATGTACAGACAATAATATTTTTCCTTCGCTCAATACGCAATTGGACTAACAATCGCAAATATTGCTACGAAATACATTCACCATGCGCTGCACGGTGGCTTGTGTAGATATCGAACTAAAGTATCGTTGGCAGATGCCACAGTCTCTATCCAAAAATAACTTATTTCACACAACTACCTCCACGGTATGAATGTTCGACGTGTAATCAGTCAACTATGTAATGGCAACTTTATTGCTCACAGTGGTTGTTTACCTGCAATAGATGATTTGTCTGCTTCGGCATCTCTTTTTTTTTTTCACCTCCGGAAACCGTTTATAGTATCGTTACACAACTAGCTGGCGCAACAACTAAGACACTGGACGATTTAGTTCCCTGTGCGACCATTCACATTTAGGTTTTCCAAGTTTCGCTTAATCGCTTAAAAGAAATACCAGGATGATTACTTAGGAAAGAACACAGTCGATTTCTCTCTGTAATCAGAGCTCCTGCTGTCTGTTACGATCTTTTCACATCGGGGAATTAAACGATAATAGTCTGGTGGTTAAGAATTTACACAGCCCGATATAAAGTATTCATTGGAATATAGTGAAGCTCGTGACTTGTAAGTCCAAATTTCGGCGTTTTGAGGACACAGTTTAATTGTGAGGTGTCTATACATTTTAGTCGTGTGTGTAACTATGTTACACATGTGGTCATGAGAAGTCGTACCGAAGACGAAACCATTTCGGAAGAAAACTAAAAGAAAACTTGCACTCATAACTGTTTACACACAGAAAGATGAAAAAAATAGGCTGTTACACCCTTCAGTTACTTTGAAAATTGAGAATTAATTTCCTTGTGACTCGAAACACTGTCACAGGAATATAGGTGTAAATAGTAATACTGATGTCGCAAGTCATACATTGGTTTAGAGAGACTGTTTTTTTCCCTCAGAGGCGCATGTGAAAAGTTTGCACTATATTATCCTGTGCATCTCAGTAGAACCAGAGTTTTAACCTCTTCATGTTGCGAAGCTCACCTTTCAGAACTGGCAGGTCTAAACCATCTACTGGTTGGCTGTTCCAGGTACACCAATCAGCAGGGCAAACTTTATGACGCAATCGAAAACAGAATTCCCCCACCCAAGGCTATCACGAACGTTACTGATAGGCGAAAATCTATATGCGCTTTGCAAGATATTTTCAAGAGACCGACATTCTTCTCAAAATTTTAAGATGTGAAGAAACCGAGTCACAGCAACAACAGCAGAGGGGTCAAAACGTCGAACATTTCAGGAGAAACATGACGCGGCCTAATAACCCAGAAGATTTTAACTTCAGTCTTCAACACTATGTGATTGACTAAACAGGGTCACACCAGCAACTGATGTCAGAAGGCGAAGCCGTTTGCACTCGTTTTCATAATTAGTGTTTTGCGTGCGGTGTAAATATCTAGCCCAATTATTTGTCGCCTATGGCAACCCAATAAACCTAAAAAAAGTCAAAATTATTTATGTTATTTGGAATGACAATCTGTATTTAAAGTGTGCGACGTATCGGAAATCCACTGTCAACAAAAAAAAGTAATTGCAAACCGATTAAATGCCAATCTAACTGACTAAATAGGTAGGCGGAAAGAGGCCATATAAATACACTTAAAAAAAAAGCTGCTCCATGGGGCGCAAATTACGGAAGGAATTAAGACGCCTTCAAGTTTATCAGGCTAGCAACTTTCATAAATTTTTTTGCAGTACACCATTGCAGAATATTTCTAGTCCTTCTTATAAGATTGAAACTTCGATGATTAAAAGTGATAACTACAGAAACCCTTAACCTGAGAACAAAACATATTGTAAAGGGACGTATTGATGACGACGAGCCATCTAAACGCTCAGCGGCCATTACAACGGAGAAATGTTTGACTGACACAGCGAAAGCCAACGGTGGTCAGAGGAGTTGCAAAAACTTTGGGTAGAGAATTATACGTGAACATACGATTAATAAATTGATGTTAAACAATGGGACAACAATCTAGTATTACGACACGCATTTTACGATAACTGATACTTCCGACGTATTCAGGGTAATCGAATTTTGATGCATTGAAAATAGGAGTGGTGACGCTGTCTCTATCGCTGCTGTTGTGTTTACGCACGTCCTTGCGAAGCGTGATCTGGTAAGATCGAAGGAACATAAAAACATTAGAGGCTAAAGTGCTGAGCTTATTAATGTTTGTCTTACCGTGGTCCCTCAGTTTTTCTGGACGAAGTGCTTTTACTTCCAAGAAAATCACGAAGACCGCGACAAAACGTAATATGAAAAGTTTAATAATAAATATCGAAAGTAAAGACGCTGCAAAGCAATGCAGCTGACATAAGCTGGATGTATAGAGTACCAAGATGAACATCTGATTTAGAGACATTTCACGTACTTAAAATTGTCGAAATTACAAATTCGAAAAAGTCATCAGTTGAATGGCCAGCCACTCAAGTGCAAATACAACCAATTTTCTCATTGCACTTCAGAATACGGTAGAGTGGTTAAGACATTGTTCTCGCTATCCGAAGGAATTAAACTTAAATCTGCGTGCACCATTCAGACTCGGACTTTACATTGTTACTTCAGACGAACGTTGAAATGGTTCGTTCAAGAAGGCTACGGCTATTCCTTTCTTTGATCCTAACTAAGCGAAACCAACGCCTCTAATGATGTTGACGTCGGCCAAGCTTTAAGCCAACATCCTTGAAGGAGTTGATTCCATGGTAATGTGAGAAGGGGCTGACCTAGACAAGCTGCTTGCGCAAGGCACCACGCTTCACTTCCTGAAACTTTGACTTCACTAGGCCAAGGCTCCTACACTTGTTTGTATCAAAGCTTCACCTTGATGTCTCTCAGCAATCAGTGTTCCTCGCAGGCAAGTAAACCACAAATTCAGCCTTTAATAATATTCTTTATCGAGACACAGTGGAAACGACACATCTGAATTGCCAAAGGATAAGAGTAACGCTGTCGCAGAAACTGTATCGTTCTCACCGAGAGGAAAAAGGACAGCACTCAAATATTTGATTAAAAATTGTAATTTTTTGATTAGTGCATCAACGGTGTACTTGTCATTAATTTGTATGTTGTCCGCGTAACGTACTTCACTATAAACTGTTTCCGACACAGATCTGTTCTGATGATTCAGCACTGCTCTTCATTTTTCTTCAAAAACGTACGGTATTCAGGCCTATGAAATCTATCTATAAGATCAGAAGCTAATCTCATCGGTATAAATGTGTAATTCTTAGTGTAGAAATAAAATCTACAGAAGAAAGGAAGTCTTCCTCCAGTTAACTGTAATTTAGGAGAATTATTTATCTTTTCCAATCGACTTCGTGGATTTTGGCGAGTTTGTCCAACATTGCAGTTTAGTTTTTTTATGAGTTACTCTCTGTAGACGTTTTCTGTCTAAATTATTCGTCACAATAGTTGTTTTTCCCCGAAAGCAAATTGAAAACTATCTTGTGATATACCGCCTCTATGTCGAACCAGTAAAAGCACTTCGAGCGGTTTACGATAGTAATAGTAATGAGACCTGTTTAGTAGAAAGTGGGTATGCTATTGGCTTCTCGTCTACAAACTGTTGAGGCGCTCAAATATTCGTGATTCTGAGACAGACCTCTGCCATTGCTGCTGATTCAAACGTTCCTAGAACTTTGTCGCCAGGGCTTCTGTCTGCTTCCGAATTCTGGATTACTCTGTCGCAAACTGCCCGGACAAGTTGTATTTCCTCCGACTAACCGCTTAGGCTTCTGCGCCACTGTGAGCCCTTCCGTTAGGAGTAATCCTATTTACTTCCTCCTCCGGAAAACAGGTTACTGGGGAGCAGTGCGCAAGAACTCTTCTTACGATCCTGTATTAACTATTGTCGGAGATGCTCCAGCATTACTGAGTTGTTCTCTTGATGTACACTGAAAGCGGTCTTCTATATTGTACACAGGAAAGAGTCCCATCCGAATATTCCTGTTTATCCGTATTTTCTCATGCAAAGTTGTATTTAGTACTGTTCGTGTAACCTCTCAAGAATTTCGGTATTGAAATACTCACTTCATCTTTTTATTTATTTTTTACATCCTTCCCTTCTCAAAATTCTGTTATTCGCCCCAATGTAGGTAATACAAAACAAATTGTGAAAACTGTTTCTGAAAATTATTCTTTTTGTTCGTAAGACTCAAGCTGCAGGTCAGTAAAGATATTCCTAAATAAAGTCTCTGTAAACTAATTACGATTTCCCTTCTTGAATTATTGTTGTATGTTAGAGTTTGTCTATTTTTGTTGTAATTTGCGTGGTTTAACAGAAATCTTTAATGTTCTCAAATTAAATGAAGTTGTCCACTGGCTTTTCGGAGTAAATACAAGAACTGGATTCCAACATTGTACTGAACTTTTCTAGTTATATATGTGAATACCACTAAATAACTCCTACACTCTGCCATCTTCCTTCGCTGGAGTAGAGCTATTGAATGGTTTTTCGCTTAAGTTTATTTCAAATTTAGGTTTTTGAAACTAGCTCAGTGTGTGTATTGAGGACTCTGCAGGCACTACAACCTTCCGAGTCCCCTTGTCGTATTTACGTGATGCAGTTTTGAAATTGTGAAATATTCATGTGGGTGGTAGTTCATAGCCGTATCCGGCTTCTCAGATATAGGTTATCCGTTGTTGCCGGAAAGCCGGCCGCTGTGACCGAGCGGTTCTAGGCGCTTCAGTCCGGAACCGCGCAGCTGCTACGGTCGCAGGTTCGAATCCTGTCTCGGGCATGGACGTGTGTGATGTCCTTAGCTTAGTTAGGTTTAAGTAGTTCTAAGTCTAGGGCACTGATGACCTCCGATGTTAAGTCCCATAGTGCTCAGAGCCATTTGAACCATTTTGTTGCCGAAAATCGTAAAAGGAATGGGTCTTTGAAATAAACACAGCGAATTTCCTTTCCCAGTACCAACTTCAGAGCTACTTCTGTAATGACAACGCCGTCGACGGGATGTTAAACCTGATCTTCCTCTCCTCCGTATAGGCGTTTCTTTCCTCTGACGCTTGGCCATCGATTCTCTGTTTTTTGGTAGGTGTTACTACCATTTGTGATGGAGTATTTTGAACGAGGAGGAGACTTTCTTTTGTTTCTATTGTCTGTAGTAAAACCGAATAGCGTCATCTGTATTCAGTTTTCAGTCTGGTTTACTTAACATGACATTTCAAAGATCGTTCTAAATAGAGAACGCAGATCGCTGGCGTTGTAGTTAGTGACTGATGTCACTGTACAGTGTGTTTCATAAAGGACTTTACAACTCTGAAAATTCATATAAATTAACTAATTGTACCCACAGAGGTGATTGTAGTATCAATCTGGATGGAAATACAAGATTTGTCTTGCGTAGTTCGCTAGTGTTGTATCACATCGTAAGGAGCGCCAGCGGCAGTTGCGTTAAAGATGGCTGCCTTCACTGCATGCTAGCTGTGTCTTTTTGTTTGAAGAGTCGAAGTCTGCGACAATAATTCAGTGTAATTTCCGTAGCAAGTACGCTAAAGATCCTCCTAGTAGGCCCACAATTTATGAGTGGCATAAATGTTTTGTAGAAACAGGGTGCTCGGTAAGACATGGGAAGTCATCAGGTCGTCCAAGCACATTTGAGGATGTCGTTGAGCGTGTGAGACAACGTTTTGTCAGCAGCCATACGAAATCGACACGGCGCGCATATCGCGAACTGCAGATCCCTCATATGGCTGTTTGGCGTGTGTTGAGAAACCATTTGCATTTGAAACCGTACATATTGTCGATCGTACAAGTAATAAAAGACACTGGTAAAATTGCTAGGATGAACTTCTGTGCGGATATGTTAAATCGATTAGATGACGATGGACGTTTCTTGGACAAAAATAATGTTTTCTGAGGGGTCGAATTTTCACTTAAGTGGCAAGGTTAACACACACAACTGTAGGATTTGGGGCAGTGAAAATGCACATCAAACATTGCAACATGTTCGTGATAGCCCTAAACGTCTTTTGTGCATTGAGCAAGAACAAAGTGTACTGCCCTTTTTTTCAGTGAGAGAACCACGTGTGGGATAGTGTACCTGGATATGTTACAACAATCTTTGATATCACAGGTCGATGGTGGTGACAAGAACGAAATGTTTACTTCATGCAAGATGGTGCACCACCCCTCTACCTGGCTGACATCCGCTATTTTCTCAGTGACCGCTTTCCAGGTCAGTGGACTGGCCATAATGCGCCAATTGCATGGCCTCCACGTTTCCCAGACCTGACACAAGTCGATTTTTTTTTACGGGGATTCATTAAGGATATCGTGTTTGTACCTCCTGTGCCGGCCTCTCTACCTGAACTTAGAGCAAGAATTTACGCCGCCACTGAATAAGTTACACCTGCAATGATACAGCGAGTTTGGGAAGAAACTGGATTTCATTGAGATGTGTGCAGGATAACCAACGGAAGGCACATACAACGTCTTTAGTTTAAGGTAAAAAAACGTTTTTCCCTACAAAATAACACTAAACACAGCTGTGTATTTTCTTTTGATAAATTTATATGAATTTTTAAAGTTGTAAAGTCCTTTGTGAAACATCCTGTATTTGGCTTAATATATAAGTAGGAACAACGTATGCCAACATTCTGGGGAACCTTCTTTTATAAATGAGATGAAGTCATCACAATGCTCTATTCTATTGCATTAGTAAATGTTGGTCTACGTAGGACCTAATCTCAGATAAGTGGCTTCTATTTTCTGTTTGTCTCGTGACTAA